>NC_142603.1:21076127-21384104 GCF_041222555.1 Hakea prostrata
ACATACAGCTTAATGGACTAGGAAATCCTGTGGAAAATGGGGATGGAGGGAACTTCGGGGATAATGTATAGGAAGCATGTTCTAACTTAAAGCCAAATCTGACGGTTAGATCAATGTAGATCTAACATCGGAAATTTACGTTTCTTGAGGAAACTGAAAATCCAAGAAAGGGGGTAAAACTTTGGATAATAAATACTAAATTGGTGTATACTCTAATAGGATGAAGGGGATGACGTGTATAGGCTGTGGGATGGATTTTGGATGGATTCCAACAGTAGACCTAAGCTGTGGACAGGATATATTTAGCTATGTTTTCCAAAACAAAAAAAAAAGAGGGAGGGGGGGGGGGAAGAAGGAGAGGTGGCTCTAAGGTGGCTCTAACTCCCAAGCCTATTGATATGGCAGATCCTAGTAGTAGACTGGTTCCACTTTCAAAGAAAGGGGCTAGCTTTTTAGCACATAGCACCAACAATCCTACTAGACTTTGAACCACCTGGGAACTGAAGTTTAGACACCAGCAGGTTTTCCAAACAAGGGAAAGAAGCAGCAGCCAAGTTGCACAAACAAATTTACTAATAATCTGATCTACTTTATTCACCATTAAGAGGGTATTTATAGGACCAAACAATAAAAATTCCAATACTAGTAGGACTTGACAAAGAAATTAAAAATAGAAACAATAGAAATCCTACTATGGCTAGGACTTCAACTCAGACAGAAATAGAAAGCCAAATAACATAGGAAAACTTTAGAAACTGCCTAACTACTTTAAAACAAACTAGGATTCCTAACTTCTAACCAACACAACAAAATCAAATCAGTTCTAAACTTTAAATTACAAAGTACCCATTTTCGTGCTCAACTACTCTGCCCATGTTTTTAGGTCCAATAAGTTGGCCAGTAACAATGCAGACCAAAGGCCCCTTGCCAATGTAACCATACCTGGGGTAATTCCTAAGAAAAGAAGCCCAATTTGGTGCTCAATCTGCATCAGTGGGAACAAAAGCCGCTGACATGGCATAATAACTTCACAAGCATGGGAGCACACATCCCAAAATCATTCTTTCTCCGGAGCCACGAAGAATATTTTAGGAATTGAACTTAAATCAATGTTATAGAAGCCCTCTATGTTATAATCAGAGATGGAGAGCGCAAGTTACAAATATACCCTCAACACAACATAGATAAAACCCTATGGACAATTCTACCTCTGCTTCCATGTTACAACACATGTATCCATAAAAGAGGAAACCAAGCAATTTCATTCTATTACCTAACCCCCCCCCCCAACACACCAAAAAGATACTAACTTATATATGAGCATATTTAATGAAGATATCTCAGGGAAAAAAGCTTACATTTGAACAGGTTTATGCATGGGGAACAGGATATAAATATAACATAATTTCATAAGATTAGAAGGAATATGTTACATAGATTTTACTGTGGCACATTGTACATACCCGAGACTCAAGAGCTTGTACTCAAATGGCCCTTTGGACTTTCCATATCAAAACATGCAAATAATCGAAGAACAAGAAATAGACGTATTGAAGATAGAGGACATAGAAACAACCAAAATCATTAGTTAACTTTACCTCACTAAAACAAAAGAAATCCATCAGACCCACAAGTGATCGTGCTTGGTCTCGACCAATATGACGAGTCCCATATAACTTTTTTATTTCCTCCCTCCTCAGCTGTATGTCAATATAGAAAGATAATATTATGAAAGAGTAGATTCTTAATTTAATTCCTTCCTACAATTTATACATGAAATAAGAGTAGATTCTTAATTAATTCCTTCCTACAATTTATACATGAAATAACATGTGATCTCCTTTCCTTTTATTTTGGAGTCTTGTCATGAAAAAAGAAATTATACCAATAGATCTCATGTAACTTTTGCAAGTTAAAGAGAGGAAAAGAGAACAGTTCAAAGTCAAAATGACAATAAGATACTTTATTTAAGAATCTAAATGATGAAAGGGTACCATTTCCCCCTTTATCATTCACATCTACAACACCTTCACTTTTATTATAAATGATGATGGTATATGACATGGAATCCACAAGCCCATAAGGAAGACACTTCCAGAGTGTGTAATTTTTTCATTCAATAATCCTTTTCTCAGTTTGTACTTCATGCAATCACCACATACAAAATGATTGTAAAATAAATACCACAGCAAACATGAAAAATTGCAAAAGTAAATCAACAGAAAAAATGTGCTAGATTGAGTTTGTTTTTTCTTTCTTATTTTTAATAGGTTAGATCAAGTTTCATCTGAAAGAATGTTAGTCCATGACTCCATGGAGGCATTTGTTCATAACATTTGCACCAACAGGGCTGAATTTTGGCAAATGAAGCATACCAAAAGAGAGGGAAAGTCATCAAAGATGTTGTTTTTCCAATAAAAATAGAACATTAACAAAACGTATAGTTTTCTCAGCTTTCATAGTTAGCAAAGGAATGCCTATGCGGAAAAGGAGCTTCTACTTCTACCATACAATCATAGATTTATGAAGATGAACCTCTTCTCCTGGGATAACAGAAGGGCACAGGAGCACCCAACAATTACCATACGAGGATAAGAAAATGATATCCAAACAAGTTCAATTTAAGTACCTTGCGACGGCCAAAGAAGCATCCATCAGATTCAATGGAACCGAAGAAATCCAACTTCAGTAGACATCCTTTCTGCCTATCATAATATAGACCTCTGATGGGGAATGCAGGATCATATTTAGATTTAAGGCAACTCTCCGGATACCTAAACTGACGAGGCCCAAAAAACAAAAAAGAAGAAATCAATGAAATGAGAAAAAAATGGGGGAGGGAAAATAGTGTACTATATCAGAAATCCACAGGCTAACCTCATTAACCATGTGCTCTTTTGCAAGGTCATATATTAAACTCTGTAAGTTAGAGGAATAATGAGCCAATGTGTAGTCATAATCAAAGCCGTAAACTTGTATTTTGTCCAGCCTTAGATTTTTATTAACATATATACCTAAAATCCCACAGCAGAACACAGAATCAGGACTCAGAAATCAAACAAGATTAAGTTAACGAATTTTATAAAGCAAAAACCATCAAAGAAAAGGCCTTTTGGGACGGGGAAAAAATGAACCTTTAGGATTTAATTTCGGCATTTGCTTGAGTGCCTCTGGAATCTTGAGGAAGCTCTGTTTAGCAACGTCGAATTCGTGACTGATCTTGGCAATCTCATCTTCAATCGCATCTAGTTCAGCTTGCCGATGCTCGGGTTCACACTTTAAAACTGTTTCCACAGGTGCAACTGTTGAACTAAATCTCAATCCAAAGCCTACAATAAATAAACTTCAATATGCTAAATCGTTCTTCACTTCTTCGCATTTTTCACAATTGATAAAAGATAACAAGAACATGATTGAAGTAAAAAGATGACCTTTTCGTGCTCCTGTACCAGTACAGCTCGTTCTCTGCAAGAGTATTCACGTAAAAACATCAATGAATACTAAACTTAAACAAGCTATCATAATCAGAGAAATGAATGAAAGAGTAATTGAAGTTGGTGAGAAAGATACTTGTATTGATGAGCAGAAACGAAGAAGCCTGCGCATTGAAGCCATAGCCATGAATCAGTGGCGGAATCTATCTCTGAATATTCGAACAGGTGAATAGGGTTGTATCGTAATATATGTTCGGATCTTCAAAAATGTGATTTTGATTCTTAATGACACTATTTATAGTTTTATACCAAAAAGATAATCAGTTTATCAATAAAACGATGGACGGAAGCATATACATTCACCGTCTAACGACCCAGTGTGCTGAGTGGGAAAATTTTTGCTTGTACCAGTTCTTGCTAGTTGCTACATCAGCAAACCGCCAATGAAATGGAACGAGGAGCTTTCCTAGGTTTTTTTTTTTTTTTTTTTGGTTTGTCAACCCCGGTTTATAAACCGGCGGTTCGACCCGCGTCGCACACCTGGCTGTGGTGGGTGAGTCTCTCAGCGGGGATTTTTTGCATTCACAAGGATTCGATACCGGAACCTTGCTTAAGCGAACCAAGCTGCTTACCACTTGGACCAACCCCCGTTGGTTAGGTTTTTTATTTATATTTGAGCAAATTCTGTACTCCCTGCAGTTCTATTATATTTATTACTCTTCAGAAAAGAAAATTACAAACCAATGGATTGGTCCAAGTGGTAAGTAATTTGGTCTATTTAAGCAAGGTTTAGCTGATAATGTTATTACTAAATAAATATTTAAAGTATCAATTTTACCTTTATTTTTTTTGTACAAAGGGTTTACTAAGCCGGATGATGGAGAAATTAAATATGCCTCAGCAAGAGTCGAACCCATGACGTCTTCACTAAGAGGTGTTGGTTTCACCACTAGAACAACTCTGTTTCTTTACAATACTAATTTTATCATCGTCCCTCTATTATAGTCTCTCTCCTTTCTTGACCCTATTCTTTGACTTTCTCCTTACTTGGCTCTAGTAACTATATGGTTCAGGTCATCAAGCTTTTGGTTATTGATCGTTTGGTGTTGATAATGTTGACCTAAGTGGTATAATTGTTAGAGTCGAAAAAAGAAAATTGAGAGAGGATAGAATAGAAAGATGAAAGGTAGAACAGGTATTAAAAATAAAAATAAAAAACTTAGGATAATAAAGGGCAAAATTGATATTTCAAATATTTGTTTTAATTATGACATCATCGTCAAACTTTAAAGTTCTTAATAGTAAAGGTGCATCTATAATTAGTTATCCAACAAAAAATTATGTATTTGTAATTGAATTTTTTTCAAGAGTAGGAGATAGATGTAATTAGTTGCAAATCTAAGGGATTTGTATGTAATTTTCTCTTACGTTTTTTTTCAATTTTGTTCATACATAATTTAATTAAAGATTAAATCGTACCAACCACAAGTTGAGGTTATTTGGTCATTTTACAAAAATAAAAAGATGCCACATCATTACTTAACAGTCAAATTTTTCCTAGTGCATGTTACCAAATGGTTGTAGCAACAAGAGAGACTAGTAAAAACAAATAAAGTACAGGATTTGACAAGTAACTTCAAAAAAATATGGATGCTAAGATTGTAATTTAACTATACTGCAGGTAGGCAACAATAATTATCCTATTATTTCAAGTAACCATAATTGTTGAAAATATATTATCAGGGTACCCTAAGTTAACCCTAATATTATTGTCATCTCAAACCAAATCAAAGCATTAGGTAGGGTAGGCCTGCAATTAACTAGTTATTTTTATATAATATACAAAGATACCTCTCCAACAATGTGAATGTTATTATATCCTTTTAATAAAATGCAATGTCTAATAATGTTAATATCATGGGATGCATCAAGGTATAGAACAATTGATTGAAGAAACACACAAACACCCATTGGCTTGAATGGGAATTGGCAATCAATTTCTAGTACTTAGTGGTACATAAAAACAACGAATGCTGAGATGAATACATTTCCTCTCTGCAATGGTGATTCTATGACATATTTATATGTCCATACTTATTGTTGTCGACTGTGGGGACCTGGGGTAGGTTGAGGGTAAGAGGGTGGGGAAAGGGTTGAAGGCACTGGCAGAAACAGGGTAAAGGGCAGGTGCAACCATGTCCTCCCCAATCCACATCAGACAACTAGGCATCAAGGCACAAGCCCCAAGGATATACCCTCGAGTTGTGTTCCATAATGTTAGATTATACAATTCTCACACTCGAATTCCGGACTTCAATGCTGCGCATTTAATGTGCAAGCCGACGGTCAAGATCGAAATCTTGACCGTGATTTCGATCTCGACTGTCCTTTTGGTGTGTTTAAAAACTGAAGCTCGACCCCACACTTGAAGGCATGAGCGTCACAATTCATCTTACCCAAACAAAAATAAAATAAAATCTCAGAGTTTAAAATTAATTTTTTATCAGGTAAAAAGTCAACACCTCTAAATAAAAATAGAAATTTATAAAGAAAACTAATAATAATAACAAAGAACAAACTCTTATCCTATAAAAAGATACAGATGTGTTTCAAGATATACCCATGCAAAAGAGATTCGCAAATTCTTAATCATCCTTTTTTGTTTGTAAGAAAATTTTCATTGCGAGGTGATTGGAACCGAAAAAAATGAGTAGAACTCTAGTTATCCAAAGGAGAGGAAATCAACCAATCAGTGAAAGGGCTATTAGATACAGGAAGTCAGAGTCCAGTCACCTCCACTGGAGGATAATGTGCTCCTTTATAGATTTTGAGCACATAAGTAAGGGTGAAACCCAATGAATATCAATTTTTAATTAATTTTTAATATTTACTCAATAGACCCATCCTTATTTATATGATCAAACCGCCTCATGGGAAGGTAGTCAGGACCGAAAATCAGACCTTTCAAAGAAAATAGGAAGTACAAGAACTATACTTCGAAAATGAAAAGAAAATTGAAATGCATAATGCTATATGACTTTGATGTGATAATGGATGCACGATGCCTAACTTATTTACATGGTTGTCTATATTGCTTACTGAGCCACAAAGCTTACTATTGTAAATGTTGACAAGTCCCCAGATATATGATAGAATAAGGGTACTACCACCTGACAATGCCTTTAACATAAAAAATAGAAAACTTTCTTTTTTGTTGCAACTAATGTTTGCTTAACTAGACTGTGGATGTGTATATTTTTTTGAAACTGTATGTACTTAACTAGATACTATTGAAAACTCAAATGTAAACATAAGAAGACTTTGAACTGTACACGTGTTTATGACTCTTAACAGATTGTCTATTTTTGTCTTTGAAAATGTTTAATTTAGCATTGTTTTTAGTGGTTATAAACATGTTAACAAAGAGAAGAACCGTCACGTCCCTAGTTGAATGTTCGTAATATAAGCCCCACCAAGCCTATGAAAACTGGGGTCGTAACAGAGTTAACAACCAACATAAGTACGTTCCATCGCTTCTGAAATTCCTAGAAGAAATCCTAAATGCTGAGAACTTCTCCTTCAGCCGCTGAACTCAAACAAACTCCCTAATTCTATGCATATTATTGTCCTTGTCCTTCGAGCCTGGATCACTCACACCTATTATCAAAGCAACGTATCATATGTCTCATTTTTGCCATTTATGTGGAGAGCAAGGGAATTTCATGAAAAACAAAAATACAATGTGCTTAGCTCACTTTCCTGTAAAACAAGCAGTACATCCAATGGGCTGGAGCAGCCCTTGTGGATCACTTCTATTTTGATCTGCAAGCATTCATGTTTGTTATGACTATACCCATAAATGGATCTAGCAAGTAGCAAATTTATGAGTACTAATGAAATGAATGTCAAGCTCAAAGTTCTCGACGTAATTGTTGTCGAAAAAGGAGTTCAAATAATGATAAAACTAGCAGCCAAGGTCATTCCCTGCAGAGTGATAAATATGGTAGAAACACATCTTAGGCCAACTTTCACTTTTACACAAGTTATGGAAGATGTTCAAATGAAAGAAATTTGCGATGTAGAAAACAAACGAACATCGTCTAACCACCTTCATAACTCCATCTGGTCTAAGTAAGGAAATGTTCATCAAGGAAGGATCTTACGGCGACGGCGTACAGTTTCCCTCTTTACATACATTTTCTCCATTTCATTCAATGGTCGGCTAGATCCATCTGGTAAGCTTACAAATTTCCAACCACCTCCACCTCCTCGCTTCCCACGTGGACCGAGTTTCTCAACAGTGAAGTTCCAGCCTGCATCAGGACGTCTCCTACTGTATTTGTGACATTTAACCTCCCCAGCCATCTGCAATAATCCCATGTTGAAATTTTATAATGGTTTCGGAAACGATAAATACAGAAAATAAAACAACATTCCTTAAACAACACTAATGTAAACAGAAGTTTCAAGGCCACTAATGTGATGTATTTTTCCTTTTTGGAAAACAATGTGATGTATTTCACCAGTCGATACCTAAGCCACAACACCTTAATTGTCAAGCAACGTGACAAGAATATCACCATTAACATATGACCATACAAGCACTTGCATGTTCACTATTACAACTACATGCATCAATAATTGATCAACAAACATGTCAAGACATCACTCAGCAATGTATCATTCTGCATTTTGTCAAAAACCTCCACACCTTGGCAAAGATATTGACCCTACCCAATGATATAATATAACACAAACATATTATCTTGGGAAGGATAGAAAACATGGGCACTAGCAACTCTAAACAAAAACAATAGAAGGTACTAGAACAAATTTCAATGGTCAAAATGATAAGAGGAATTGGATTTACCATTCAAATAATGAATGATGTTGACTCAGGAATCCCTATAGACACCCTGAGTGATACATTGTGAACAGTGGTAGTTTCACCCGACATTCAGGACATAATTAAGGACGTAACGGTTATTAAGTTCAGGATCAGGAAAGTCACCAAATTACAAAATTCTCTGGCTGGGGGAAGGTGGGGGCAGTGGTGGGTAAGTTCCGGCAAGGTTCCTCCTTCACCCACCTAAGGGTTGGGTATGGAATCAGAAAGCAGGGTATTTTAGCAATTTTAATATTGGGAGGGTATTTTGGTCATTTCATATTAGGAGTTAACTGGCAATAACTAAGCCTGTTATGTTGTGGACTAGACATAGTTTAGTTGTGGGTTACATGTAATTTAAGCCATTTAAGGGAGGCAATACAAGTTTTATCCCAACTTAAGTGGGGCACACGTAAAAAACTCTCTCCTTTTCTTTCTTTCTTTTTTTATTTTTTTTTTAAAAGAACACAAAATCAGCCTAGCATACATACAAATACAAGCCCAAACTATCCCAAGAACCAACAACAATGTCCTTTTGCAGTTTTGTGAAGTTCCAAAAAAGGGGGGTGCAATCATAGGTATTTTAAAATGTTACTGTATGTGTATGTGGGAAAGGTTGATGATCAAAAGGCTAGATGAAACTCGGTAATCGAGGCAAGGTCCAAAAGGGTTATTTGTAGGTAATTAATGTCAACCAGTCCAAGGCCTTAATAGGGTAATAGAAATTACTTCATAGCAGAATCTTAAACATCCTGAGTCAGGAAAAACTTTACAACAGAATACAAACATCTCAGATGCTTCCCAACTCTTACCAAATACCCAGTTATATCAGCAGATACAGTCAGTGAGCTTCAAATACTACTGAAATTCAGAAAATCTTAATTGATTACATAAAATCGTGTTTGAGGCCATAAGTCGTCAACATTTATGTAGAGATCCATTCACTCACTCTGACAGTCAAACATACTACTATTTGACACTTGAGTGGGACTCCAAAAGAACATAAAAGTATAAAACTATAATAATCTAAACTTGAATTCCTAATGATTCTAGGACTCTGACTTAAATAACTTCTTCACAGAAAAAGAATGGGCAAAAAACTCTACCCTAATTTTGCATGACTAATAAATATTTAGGCCCATCAAACTATCAAAGTAGCTTTAGCAAAATGGAAGTTTGTCAGACCGAAGGTCCAACATCTATAGAATCCCCAACACAAAGTCTATTTCCAACTAAAATAAACCAATTTTTTATTTATCTGGCATTGGTAATGGGCCCAATAATAAAAACTAAGGTTTTGATTAATCGAAAGAGATGGGCAGAAGGAAACCAAAGGAAACTTTCTGAAATGCTGAACAAATGAGCAATTTTATAAACTGATGGATATGGGACCAATTCAGGTTTAATTCACCCAGTGATCTAATCTATCAGATTATGGCATAAGATTCTTTAAAAGAAAAGAGGGCAGGACTCAGCAGGATGATATTCAAGAGATGGGTTCCTCAATCCAATGGTCAGAACTCAGAAGTAGCAGAATGGAACCAGATACTTGGATTTAAAAGTTCTAATACTATTTAGCCATACAGAATATCAATAAAACAAAGAGGGGAAACAAAATTACTAGGGAGTATGGTAAAGGAACAGTTCAGCCCCCATACAAGAAACCATAGACAATAACACAAGTTCATACCTACCAATCCATCCAAACTGCAAGTTGCATATAATGCTAATAATATTTACCAGGAAAGGAAAAAGGAAAAAAAAAAAAAGGAGCACTGGGACCTTCTACACAAGGATTCCTCAAAATTCCTCTCGTAAGGATCTTGGTATCAACTACAAGAATCCAACCAGAGATTTATTTTTGAAAACCAATTCATAAGTATGTCATTTTGAGGCTTATAAACATTAGAGCAAATTGCACTGGCACCCCAAAATGGAGGCCTTAAAGCACTGACACCCCACTTTATGTTCAAAAAGCACAGAGACCCCAAAATTGGATTTTTGTTGGATATATTTGTCAAATTTATCACTGAAAACAGTTAAATCACTATTTATTTTCAAAAATATCCCTATAATAAACAGTGTCTGAAAGGTTTTCAGTGACAAATTTGACAAATATATCCAACGAAAATCCAATTTTGGAGTCTGTGCTTTTTAAACACAAAGTGGGGTGTCAGTGCTTTAAGGCCTCCATTTTGGGGTGCCAGTACAATTTGCTCTAAACTTTAAAAGTGATCAATTGATTAAAACTAAATAAGTCAACAAGATCAATGCTGATCACAGTAAGGTATTAAGAGCACATTCTGAATGTACCTTTTTCTTGTTGAAGTTCATCCTTTGTAAAAATTCTTGATATAACATTTCATCTTCCTTCATGGAAATCTCAAAATGAACTTCATCGGGATCTTTGGCAGTACCATCCCAGCCCTCTGGCATTACCTTGAAATCAGGTTTGTAAGGAAGGGAAGCAACATGAAATTCCATATCGTGAGACCTAAAGAACCTGAAAAAGAAGCATTAGTATGAACAATATAGGTTTACCTGGAAACTGCCTCAGGCAAGGAAAAAATTCAACCATCAGCCTAATGACAAAGGCATTAGTCCTCTAAAGAAAAGAAAAAAAAAAAAGAAAAGAAGGAAAGAAAGAAGAAAACCTTACATAATTATCCCAATAAAATAAATAACAGAATCCCAAATATATACTTGAGTAAAATCCATAGTTGGACCCTAGTTCGGTTCAGATTTTAGTTGGTTCAAAGCTATGCTGCATCAGAAAGGCTCTTCCAGTAATACTATCACTTGTCACAAATGACTAGCATCTGGATGATCCTAAAACATGCTTATAGGAAAAAATTGCTTATTAGCCCAGACTACTGTCATTAGTGGCAAATGACAGTGTTTGTGTGTGAGCTAATGTATTTGCTAAGTGATGTCTAGGCGTCATACCAGAATCATCCAGTATCTCAGAAGAGAGGGAAGGTTCAAGCTAACAATGTCAAGATTATGGTGACAAAATATTTTGGTCTTGCATTTGGTTGATATGAAATTTCTTGTAACCATTGTAGCATGTTTCACCGAAATTTCAGTAGAAATTTCTGTAACTGAATCGAAACGAATTCCAAACCTTGGCTTCAATTTTTGAATGTTAGATATCATAAGCTAGTCTCTAATTTCAAGGTGATGGATTCAATTTTCAGGTTCAACAATTGATTCAATCGCCATACTTTTTTTTCCCCCAAAAAAATAAGGTTCATATTTAGCGGTTGAGTATTCACATGCAAAGTATACTTAAAAACACTAGTACCTATGTGGTGCATTTGGATTTATAAATTCTAACACTTCAACATTTTAATATTGACATTTAATAATATTAAAGCAATATTGATTTTTCTCAATTTAAATGCGTATTTCAGTTGTTTTCGTTAATTTTTGTTAGTTAAATTACTAGATTATATGTAGCATAGGCTATATTTGAGAAATTACAGCCAAGATATGCTGTACAAAGCCAACCTAAGGTACAAAATTAAGCCAACATTGAGTTTGTGATTTTAACAATTTTAAGGTCCCATTGTGTTTAATGATACTTAATCAGGGTCCTGGCGTAGTTTTAGCCAAAATATGATCATTCAACCACCGAAATGTGCGAAGTTTCAGCTGAATTTGGTGGTATTGCAAAATATTTCAAACCAACTCCTTGAATCTTGATGCAGACAGCTCAAGCAAATTGAAGTTGGCATGCAAATAAAATGCTCAAGCAAGTCATGGCAAGGAAGTGAAGCACTTGGATCACCTTGGTTTCCTCTACATGTAATTCCACAATATGTACTGCTTTTTTTTGGAAGATCTCCTTCACCGTGAATGGCCTGCTTGAATTGGGTCTCAACTTCCTCTAAGACCTTGAGTGAGGCCCTCTGTTCTCGAAGAACCAGGTCACCTTCTTGCGCATTGCAATGTTTCACCCCCTTGCCAATGCTCTAGTGATTCTTCATGATAAACTGTAGAAGAAAAATGGGATAACACCCATCCACCATAGGAACTATTAGTCCTTTGTAAGCAAAGCATCCACGAGCCCTCTCCATGAAGGGAAAGATTGTCTATGAATGTAATAAGAAAATACTGATCTACCTGCTCCTCTGATTTAAGTCAGTCATCATTAATTTATGATTTCACAATCAGCATTCAACACCCTAAGTTTGAATTCTGATTTCACTTCTGTTTCCACAACTATCAATCAGACCTGACTCTCAAACACTTCCTGGTTTCAAAACAAGAATTTGCTAAGGTGGCGTTTGGTTCCGCAATTCTCTGGAATCAGATTCCAGGGAATCATGAGTCCAACAAAAAAATCGTGTTTGGTTTAATATTGGGTCGGAATCTAGCTGATTCCCACTGGAAACCACCTCAAGAGGTGGTTTCCAAACAGACTCACCAAAATCGAACCGTGGTATAAATTTGGGAGACTCAAACAGAATCACCATTATCGGGTTTTTTTGTCTAGGGTTCTCATTCTCGCAGGGTGTTCTTTTCGTCCGAGCTCCATTTTATCATGCGAACCTCATTCTAGGATCTTATCTTCTTCTTCCCATTTCTACAAAACGTTGGCTTTGTATACGAGACACATTTGGTTGAGCTCCATCGTTGAGCTTTTGTTGCCGTATCGTGAGTTGCAGGTTGAACTTCTTCTTCTTCTAAATCAACATCTGTCACGGAACATCATCCTTGAGCTCCATCGTTGAGGTGCGCAAGTTCAGTGTCAAGCTTCTTTTTCTACAACATCTCGGCGCTGGTCCTGCATCTTCTTCTTGTTCGGCGCTGGTCCTGCTTCTTCTTGTGGTTCAACTTCTACCAAATCACAGGTATAAGATCCTAAGTGTTGCTTTATTTTTAATAGATCCTAACAGATTTCCTTTGAAGATTTGTAAGCACAAGGTACAGTGTAGTAGCTTATGACCTACCATGTTCAAATCTCTTGATTATTTATTTGAAGTTTTGAAGACGGTAGACATTTCTTAAATAAGTTGATCAGGCACTTTTTAAGATACTAAACAACAAGGTAATTAATCTTGATCAAGGGTGATCTGCTGTCTATACTTTAAAAAATAAAGATCATCGAGTTTAAACAAAATTAGTACCTGAAGCAGCTTGAAGGTCTCATAGTCTAGGTCAGCATGGTACCAGTTTTCTCCCTGGTAATCAAGACAGTCTAACTGGAAAGCAGGGGCTGAATTGGTTCGGCTGTTGGGTCTGGCACCTAAGCTGACCATGTTATAGGTTGCAGAACCACCAGAGGATGGAACAAAGAAGAGAAAGATAAAAAGTGAGAGAAGAAAATTCATGGGTTTCTTCATTTCCATCTATTCTGGGTGAGTTACAGAGAAGTTGATAGCAGTTGGGTTATAGATGAAATAGGATCTAGGAAGAAAAAGGAAATGAGAAGTTGATGGAAGAAGTGATAATAAATTAGTGAAGTCATGAGCTATTTATAGGATAGAAAACAAATGGATAAAGCAATGATGAAGTGAGAAATGTAATGACTTATGCTCATGTGTTTCACAGCGCCTTTAGTTGCAGAAAATAAGAAATCCTGAATCAATTGTTCAAGGTTTGAATTGACCTTCAACGAAAATTGAGGTCAAGTTAGGTAGCTATTACCTTTAGAGAAGAAGTCACTAACATGGGCAGGAGAAGTTCTGGCTTGCTTGCAATGAGCCTGCTCACTGAAAGGATACACTAAATTCAAAGCAGTTAAGCGATTAGTTATTTTTATTTTTTATTTTTTTGGATTAGAGACTGGTAGTTATATAGTTGGTTAACCTGCAACATAGATTTATGTCTCAAGTTCTCAACCCGGTTTAACTGTTCAGCCTGACTGGTTGGACTGTTGATGCTGTTTTATTTCCAGGTAAAGGATTCACACTTCCAACTTTGCAAGACACTAAATACCTGAAAAGAAATTCTACAGGGTAGTAGAACTGGATTATTCTATGTTCATGCTTATGATTTGGCATATTTTGAAATTTTTTGGGGCCTTATGATTCTTATTCAATACTGATTTATGATTATGCTGTCTGGTATGACAATCAATTTCAGAAATGATGGAAGACATCTGTTGTAACCTCTGTTCCCATCAATTTACAGTACGACACGTTTTTTTGATGATTAATCTCTCTGTTTTTAGCAATCTATATAACAGAATCCAATGCACTATGAATCTTTAGTGTTACAAATAAGAGTTGAACTTATAAGTTTTTGTTCAAACTTGTTATTATCTTTCTGAAAATGATGATTAATATTTAGAGAAAGTAATGTAGCTTGTATTTGATAATGATGATTACCATTAAGCATCAGTCATGTTATCGAATTTTGTAATGGTTACTTCTTGATTAATTGTAGCTTGTATTTGAAGGAAGGTTGCCCTTTTTATAGCGACTGGTTTTACATTCAGATATTGTTAAACTGAGGTGTTTGCTTGAGATATAATTCTGAGTTTGATTTTACAGAAAGATAAAATGTGATTTATTACCATTTATAGCTAAAACAATGACATAAAAACAATAGTAACTGAGTGCAGTTGGAGCTTCTCCATCACTCTCACTTCCTAAAGAGCATTAGAGTAGCAAGGAGCACATGCCAATAACAACCAGGTCTATGGAAAATGAGGCCGAAATTTAACTACCATATGGCTCTCACTATAACCCTGCAATCCATTAACTCAAACAACATAGAAAAGAAATGTATTTTTGAGAAGTGTTAACAAAGAAGCTAAATTGTGCAACATAGACAAAGTCAGACATGCATTGCAAAAATGCCATGTTCAATAATAGGAACTAACAGGTATTCACTTTATGTGACACAAAGGCAACTCTGTACTTGTTTTTCACTTCATGGGATTGTGGGCTTACATTGGTAGAAACCAATAAATGTTCTGAGTTGTGCTGCAGAGTAGCAGGGTGAAAGATAGGAGAACATGGATTCCTCTTGTGAACATTGGTCCATAATTTCAAAGTTTTTTTCCTTCTTTTATGATTGCTGACTGATGGAAAAAACAGATTTACTAAAAACAAAGAAAATCAAAATCTTTAGGTTTATGCTACTTCAGAATCAGCTTGAAGTATTTATTAGGTTTATAAACCTAGATTCTGGATGAATTGTTGATTTCATAGATTGGGTTTCTTACCTGGTTCTTTGTTTTCCAATTTATTTTTTCTGAAGAAGCAATTGTTACATTTCAAGCCAAATTAAGAATGAGTTTTGTGGAGCTCATATTGAATACTCTACAGAGGTGGTTTGCCATCAAGCTTCTGGAAAATTCTGAGCCTTATTAGGTGTTGACAGAGAGGACATTCAGAGAGCATCTATCTTTCATGAGATCATTAGAACAGAGAACAGCATTAAGAATATAAAAAATAAGTGGATGACTTGTCTTCTATAACAAGCTACCTTACACCAATTTCTTTTCCAAACCACACCATAATGTTTGAGGTGTTTGCTTGAGATATAATGCTGACAGATTTCTTAATGACCTCTTAGCCATGTTTGGTGTAGTTAGGAAGTGTTTCTTAGCTTCTAAGAAGCCTGCAGATGGGATTATTGCCCGAATATTTCCCAATTTGTTCTCATCGTCTAGTGAGGTGACATTACTTATTTCTTTTTTCTGCTCTTGAATACAGTTCTTGATCTACTCAAAAATGTAGAGGTGCAAACTATTATTGGACCTCAACGATCTGCAGAAGCAGAGTTTGTGATAGATCTTGGTGACAGAGCTCAAGTGCCTATAGTATCTTTTTCCATAACTAGTCCATCTCTTGCACATAGAAGTCCTTATTTTGTTCGAACAGCTCAAAGTGACTCTTGTCAAATTAAAGCTATTACTACAATAATTCAAGCCTTTCAGTGGAGGGAAGTAGTTCCAGTACTTGAAGATACCGAATATGGAAATGGATTTGTCATACTTGATTGATGCCTTGCAGCAGGTAGATGTCAAAGTTAAATATCGGCTAAGTATTTCAATTACAGCAACAGATGATCAGATTCTGGAAGAGCTGTACAAATTGATGACCATGGAAAACAGGGTTTTTGTGGTGCACATGACAGCAAGAAACTCTCTTGTTTCTTGCTTTTTCTTAAAGGCAAAAGAAGCAGGAATGATGAGTGAAGGGTATGTGTGGATTGTTACTGCTGCAACCATGGATCTCTTGGATTCTTTTGATAGAGATGTCATTGAAGCAATGCAAGGTGTCTTGGGAGTAAAGCCTTTTATTCCAAGATAGAGAGGCTTGATAATTTCACGTCTAGATGGAAGAAGGCATTTCTTCAACAGAATCCTCACTTAGAAGGAGCTGATCAGATGGATGCAACATAATATCATAACTTCTCCTATCTTGATCTTTGGAATATAAAATGGAAATGTTAGATGTGCATAATTTTGTAAATGTTCAACCTTATTGTCTTTCATAATAAGGTCTGGATTTGATGTTTGTTATGAACATTGAGTTTATGAACATTGTATTCTCCTTGTTAACCAACTAGATTCATTGAATGTGTACAAATAACTTTGTATAACGTACAAGAAAAAGATGGCCGGGTTACTGAATCCTGTGCTAATGAGGAAACCCACCTTTCCTTTTGCCATGTACATTGTGCAAGCTAATGTTTTTCCCTTGGAAGACTAATCTGGGATATACATACATTACAACTAACGAGTTTATAAATTATGTGTAGCAAATCTTGTTTATGGTTCAAAACTTTCCATTCTTGAAGGCTGTAATAGTAGGTGGGATCCAGATAATCCAAGATCATAATAACCAACATAAACATTTTTTGATTCAAAGTTACTGCTTTAAAATATAGGTGTTATGATTTAAATGTCTGGGTATGACCTAAATTTAGAAATGCATACTTTCTGACTATCATGATTTATGCATTCCTTTTTTAATTCAAGTTTTCTTTGTTTGGGTATTACCAGAAGCAGCCATCAAATTTCTTTCAAATGAAAACTGAGCACCCTTAGGTAGTTGCAAGGAAAATTAAAGGAGAGCTAAATGAAAGTTATCCAAAGAAATATAATTAGGTCATTGGGTTCAGTGTTTATATTATTTTGTTTTGCATACAAATATTTTGGATTTTGAAAGTGTAAAATAAAAATTACAGTTAGAAATATCATACTAGATATAAATATGGTAAGAAATTTGAAGATTTTCAAATTTTTCTGAACCCTCTTAGTTTTTTTTTAAATACGTTAATATAAGAGCAAATTTCTATTGCTTCCCTATACTTAACCTCTATTTACTAAATTTTCCCTATTCAAACTTCCATATCTTATACTTAGCCTTTTAGTAGCGCTCACACACACAATCAAAAAAATTGTTAGTGCAACTTGGAAAGTTGAGGATTAGGTTATTATAAGTAAATAAGATTGATGCATTGGATTGAATTAGTTGCGTTTGTGGATTAAAACCCAAAAAAAAACCATTTTAATGCCAGAGGATCAAATACCTTACTAGTGACATCACTTTCACCAAAACTTACTAACAACCATGGGTTCAAAAAGCTTATAGGATGAACTCGTTAACAACCGGACTGAGTTGGAAGTTGGAACATATTAACTGGGTGAAAATAGGTTTAATGTTTAATTACTGATATTTAATCTTGACCAAAAATGTGTCTCAATAATTTCATGGTTGATGTATTGAATTTTGTAAATTTTTGTTATGCTCTTTGGTTAATCAAATAAAATAACAAAGCAGATTCACTTTCATAATCAGGGTAACCAAACACTATTTCAGACAGATTCACTTTCAAAATCACGATAACCAAATGCTAATTCTGACAGATTCACTTTCAGAATCAGGGTAACCAAATGCTGATTCTGACAGATTCACTTGCCAAAATCAGGGTAACCAAACACGATTTTTTTTAGGAATATGACTCTACAGAACCTAATTCCACACTCATGATTCCCTATAAACATGATTCTAAACCCGATTCAACAGAATTGCGAAACCAAACGCCACCTACGGGTTTTACAGAGTTCTGTTGCATACCTATTTCATTGGTTTCTTCCACTACATCAATTTTTGGTTACTGTTTCAGGTTATATGGCTGAGTTCTACTAATAATTTGATTTCTCTTGATTGCTGGTTTGATCCCATTTAGATCTGACATTGATTCTCTGTTCTGGCAGCTGAACTGTTGCATAGTTTCATCAATAGGATTCTTTGCTAATTCCACATCAGACCATCAGGTCTGGACCTAATTATGAGGAGCTGTTTTCCTTCAAAAATATACCCTTTAATGGAGTGTTGATCCATCCCAATGATCTGGTTCTTCACTTCTTTGGTTTTTCTAGGATCTGATTTCTATAACCCTTCAATGCGACTCAGGTTTCCAAAAGGCTACTTAATTCCTAAGCCTTAGGTATTTAGAAACCCATCAGATCCAGTGGCAGCATATTAAATCACTTGTGCACCTGTATGCCATAATCTTGCCAATAATCCAGTTGTTGGCCATATGGCCTAAGTGGCTGCCAAGTGCACCAAGACTATTAACACTAACCAATAATCCCAATCTTCTAGTGATGCAAGGCATCTTTCACCCCAAGCATAACTATGACCCTTTCCATGATCACCGATGTGGGAGAGGGGGTTTCTCAGTTCTGTCTGTGTAGACGATTCAGTAATCAGTTACATGATAGAAAATACTAGAAAGCTCATAGATAATCCAGTTCATTCTAAACCACTCATATACTAGAGCAAGATTCGTATCTTTGATTACAGTGTCTGTTTTCAATGAAGTAAAACACTAATCAGCATTTTCAGCATTAAGGTCCGGAACTACCGAAAATACTTCAAAGAAACCATGTCCACCTACAGATTACTAGATTTTATCTACATGACAATCATTTCCACGCTCTTAAGAATAACATGCCGTAATTTTAATTAAAGAAAGATATAGAAGTCCAGTCATCCATAGTTCCAAAAATTTTAAATGCTCAATCAATCACAAGAAGCATAAACCAAATCCAAGTAATCAAATTTCACGCAAATACACATGTTCGTCAAGAAAACAGGAAAACAAGTGAGCCGGAGAATTCATATCACTTACTCGGGGCAGGTGTCAATCAAAATCTCAACAGAATCGTCCAATGGGTGACCAAGCTTCTTCTCCTCTTCCTCCTCAAGCTCCTTCAACCAAAGAATCGCGTGAACCCTCTGCCGCATTATACGGTAATCCTTGGCCAATTTCTCAATAGTATAGACTTCGGGATTCTCCTTGTGCAATCGATATATCTCAGCCTTCTCAGAATCCTTCAAATACGTACCCCTAGAACCGGGCTCTCTCACCTGCTTCAACAAAACATACATTTCATTCATCCTCTCATCCCATCCATCAACATACGCTCTGCTCCTCCGGTTCTCTTTCTCCAACTCTGCAACCTCGTCAACGTCTTCCGAAGACATCGAAGGCGACGGCACGACACCCCCTTCCCCAGGAGAAACTTGCTGGCCGATTGCCGCACCGTCAAAGTGCTCTTTGGTGAGACCAGTAGACCATGACGACACAGAGTCCCAACCGAGATCGGAGCCGTCATTTGATTCCGTTGACGAACCACCAGGCTTCCGTCCTTTAGACCACTCATCCTCTTCATCCTTTCCACCATCGCCCGATTTCGATGAGAATGATTTCGACCACGCAATTCTCAAGGATTCAAGACCATTTGAAGCAATTCTGATATCATCGGTTGTGGCTTCTCGGAAGGCTCTTGAAGTTGCAGGAGAAACAGAGAGTCTTGAGAAGATACGATGCAAGCTCTGCATTTTTGCATGCCTATCTCTCTATTCAGAGCTTTGAGCAGTCTTACGAAATCAGTGTCTGCGATAGAGCTTCAGCTTCTTTCTTCTTTCATGGTAGGGTTTTTGGTTTTTCCAAATGGGAACTGGACGGGTCCATGGATACTGACCCGGTGTCCCGATTGTTGGATAGTGACGTCATAAGTATTCATTTAAAATTTGATAAAAACTATAAAATTTTAAAGCTGTTATAAATAATATTTATTATGGATGTCCATTACCCCAAAGAGATTGTACTTCCAATTGAAGATCTCAATTACCTCAGGATGCAATATTGGTGAAGATCTCAATTACCTCAGGATGCAATATTGGTGAAGATCACAACCATCTCATTACACAATATTGGCAGTCAATATTTCCATTCTATGCACCTTCTATCTTGGGCGGCAATCTATCTTTCCATATCAATAATATCTTATTGTGTGGAAGAATCATATATTGTATTTCCATATCAGAGTAGATGCTCCTTCTACTATAAATATGTAATGCACTCAACTGAATGAATTAGTTCTGATTGAACTCATCTTGTCTTTCTTCTTTGTATCTAATATATTTTCTCTTTATTTTATAATACGTTATCAAGACGATTCCGCTCAAGTATTAGTTGCGTTTTGAGAAGAAAGACAAGAGACAATGTATCATTATGTTTTCTATTCCAAAGTGAAAATAATGATCGATCTCCTCGCACGTTTTTGTAAACAATGGAGTTTACCTTGTCCATCTTGAAATGTAAGTGCATCATGATAAAAGGTATGTGTTTTATTGAATATAATAATCAATCAAATAATAAGATATTATGTTGCTTTAATGATTGTGGTTTTATTTATTGTATATAGTGGCTGCTAGCTTTGCACCACAAAGATTGTTAAATGCATCTGAAGTTCCAAGATTTGAAATTGTAAATGAATACAGTTCTACGGATGCACATGAAGTTGAAAGATTTGAAAGCGTAAATGAATACTGATTCAGATGCACATGAAGTTGCAAGATTTGAAACGTAAATAAATACGTGTCATGAGATGCACATGAAGTTGCAAGATTTGAAATCGCAAGATTTGAAACTCGTAAATAAATACAGATTAGTAGTATTTGAAATTAATTCTCTTTTGAAATTATAAGGAGAAAATATTATTCATGAATATATCCCAGCAAATTTTCAAGTTTCAGATTTGTTGTTACAATAGTAATATTGTAAGAGTTTTAAGAAATACTCTGAATGAGTAAAATAATGGACTATTAATGAAAAGTCATGAAGCTCATCTTATTAGTTTTACTCCATTCCCTGAAGTGAATGCAGCAATTCATAATATGCCTGAAAGAAGGCAAAATTAAAATTATGATCATGACTGTAGAAGAGGATGAGGCAAAAGACGGAATAATTACCGTCATTATTATGAAAATAAATAAGAGAATAATAAGGACTCTCAATATAACAATTCAAGGAGTGAAGATAATATTTGTTACCAATGTGGTATGAAAGCCATTAGACATATATCTGTCATACTCCACAATATTTGATTAAGCTTTGTCAAGCCTTAATTAAAGAAATAAAAATAATGTGGAGATAAATTAGATTTTCCAAAATCGTGATACTTGAGAAATTTTTGCCTATAAAAGGAATGATTTTGATGGCCTCACAGATACTACACATCTAGATGCTGCAAACTTCTTTGAAGATAATAGTTGAAGATTTGATTATGTAATTCTTTTCTCTTCAAATCTCATCTCATATGTTAGTTTATCTTAAATTTAATCTTTTTCTTCTATAAATTTTTTTATTGACTTTCTATATATCTTTTAATATATTTTGTTTCATTTTGATGAAGAATGTGAATATTCTCTTATATGCTGTGACGCATATTATACTGAGAGAAAAATATAAATATTTCTCTTATTTGATGATACGGAAGCCAATGTTCATATAAAATCGGTAGTACAACATTGATTGGAAGCTCCGGAAGAGCTAATCTATTATTATCTGGGAGATAAAATTGGTTATAAATAATTCATTATTTTGTAGTAAGTCTCAAAGAAACTTATTAAGTTTCAAAGCTATTTGTCAAAATTATTATCAGATTGAGACTACAAATAATGGTATAAGTAAATATCTATACAAAGTTATTAGATATTTCTCCCAATTTGTACTACACGAATATCGCATGGTTGAAACACATGCTTGGGTAAATCAAATGAACATTGATTCCAATAATTTTATTATTTGGCATGATCGGTTGGACCATACCGGATCAAGTATGATGCGAAAAATTATTGAAAATTCAATTGTCATCCATTGAAGAACCAGAAGATTCTTCAATTAAGTGAATTTTCTTGTATTGTTTGTTCTCAAGAAATATTTATTATTAAATATTCACCAGCTAAAGTTGAGATTGAACATTCTACGTTTTTGAAACGTATAGAGGGTGAAATGTATGGGCCCATTCACCCATCATGTGGATCATTCAAATAATATATGATTTTAATAGATGCATCTATAAAGTGGTCACATGTATGTTCATTATGAACTCGCAATTTGATGTTTGCGAGATTGTTTGCTCAAATAATGAGATTAAGAGCATAATTTATGAATTATAAGATAAAGACAGTTTATCTTGATAATGCTGATGAATTTACATCTCAGGTTTTATGATTATTGTATAACAATTGAGATCACAGTTGAATAGCCTGTTATTCATGTTTATATCCAAAATGGTTTGGTAAAATTATTTATTAATTGTCTCCAATTAATTGCTAAACCATTGTTTATGAGAACAAAGCATCATTTGTACACATCAGGCCAAAATGTTGTCATAAATTCTCCCTATTACAATTGGCTTATGGTCAGAAGCCAAATATTTCTCATCTTAAAATTTTTGGATGTACGGCTTAGGTTCCAATTGCTCCACCACAGTGAACAAAGATGAGTCCCAAAATAAAGTTGGGAATATATGTTGGATATAAATCTCCTTATATAATTCAATATATTGCTAAGGATAGGAGATTTATTTAATGCAATACTTGCTGAGTATTATTTTGATGAATTAGTTTTTCCAACATGAGGGGGAGAAAATAAACAGTTGGAAAAAGAGATTGATTGTATGCATTATCATTATCTCATTAGATCCTCGCTGAGCACTGTGAACTTGAAGTTCAAAGGATAATGCAATAAATATTATAAATCAACCGCCGATTTGTTGACTCGCTAAGAGTTACTAAATCTCATATTCCAGTTGTAAATGCTCCAATTAGAATTGATGTCCCAGCAGGACAATCTATCAGTGCAAATGAAATTAAACCACGTTTAAAACGTGGAAGATCAATCGGTTCCAAGGATAAAATCCTAGAAAAGGAAAGGAGCAAATGATCAAGATGGTCATAATATGGAGACAATTGATTATGAAGATCCTGAAGACATAACTTTCTATAAAACCCCAGAAGAGGTTCAGTGCACCGAAAATAATGAAGAGATCTCGATTAGTTATGTCATTGCAGGAAAAAGATGGAACCGAAAAGATAAAGTTGTCGACAACATTTTTGCATATTATGTTATTGTTGAAATAATACATCAAGACGAGGATCTTGAATATAAATTTGTTGATGAATATAAATCAAGAAATGATTGGCCAAAATGTAGAGACGCAATTCAAGCAGAATTGAATTCGCTTGAAAATTAAAGTTTTTGGACCTGTAGTCCAACATCTGAAGGTATAAAGCCAGTGGGGTACAATTGAGTTTTCTGCGAAAAATGAAATGAGAAAAATAATGAAATCGTGATATATAAAGTATGAATTATGGCACAAGAATTTTCGCAGATGCCTGGCATTGATTACATGGAAACATGTTCTCTTGTGGTGGATGCAATCACCTTCAGATATCTTATTAATCTGGCAGTATATGAAAATTTTGACATGCGTCTAATGGATATTATTACAGCCTATTTATATGGCTCACTCGAGTGTGAAATATATATGGAAATCCCTGAAGGATTCAAAATGACTGAAGCATATAAAGATTCCTAGGAAGTTTGTTCAATAATGCTTCAAAGATTATCAAGGCATATATGGTAATCTCCTTAGTGGATATTTACTAAATGAAAAGCATAAAAATGATCCAATTTATTATTGTGCCTTTATTAAAGGATATGGATCTAATTTTAGTAAGTATATATGATGATGATTTAAATATCATCGAAACTCTTGAAGAGTTTCCAAAAGTAGTAGATTATTTTAAGAAAGTTGAAATGAAAATCTTGAAAAGACAATGTTTTGTCTTGATTTATAAATTGAGCATTTGACGAATGAAATATTTGTTCATCAATCAACTTATATAGAGAATATTTTGAAGAGATTTTATCTAGATAAAATACATTCATTGAGTACCCCAATGGTTGTGAGATCGCTCAATATAAAGAAAGATTCATTTCGACCCCAAGAAAACAGTGAATAATTTCTTGGTCCTGAAGTACCATATCTTAGTGCTATTGGGGCATTAATGTATCTTGCTGATAATACACAATCGGATGTAGCATTTTCTATAAATGTATTAACAAGATTTATTTATTCTCCAATACGAAGACACTGAAATGTTATAAAACATATATTTCGGTATATTCGAGAAATTATTGACATGATATTAATTTTATGAATGTGGATATCAACTTACTAGTTTTGCAGATGCAGGATATTTATCTGATCTACATAAAACTAGATCTCAAACATGTTATTTATTTTCAAGTGAATGTTAGCTATTTTATATTTGGTTAAGATCAATGATATAACACATTCATGAAGCATGCAGTCTTCTACTAGAAGAAGGAATTTCAACAATATTATATGAAGATTATGCTACATGCAAAGCTCAATTGAAGGGATGATACATCAAAGAAGATAGAACGAAGCATATTTCACCGAAATTCTTCTTCACTCTTGATCTTCAATGAAATGGTGAAATATATGTTCATTGAATTCGTTCAAGTGATAACTTGACAGGTTTATTTATTGAGGCATTGCCTACTTCAAATGTTGAGAAGTTGGTATATGATAATGGAATGTCTGTATTCAAAGATACTCAATGATGTTATCATCAGGGGGAGTAAAATACGTGCTGCACTCTTTTTCCCTTAACCAAGGTTTTGTCCCACTGGGTTTTCCTGGTAAGGTTTTTAATGAGGCAGCTACCAATACGTATTATTTAGATATGTATACTCTTTTTCCTTCACTAAGATTTTTTTCCCACAGGGTTTTTCTTAGTAAGGTTTTAACGAGGTACATTATCTATTGATGGACATCCAAGGGGGAGTGTTATAAATAATATTTATTATGGATGTCCATTACCCCAAAGAGATTGTACTTCCAATTGAAGATCTCAATTACCTCAGGATGCAATATTGGTGAAGATCTCAATTACCTCAGGATGCAATATTGGTGAAGATCACAACCATCTCATTACACAATATTGGCAGTCAATATTTCCATTCTATGCACCTTCTATCTTGGGCGGCAATCTATCTTTCCATATCAATAATATCTTATTGTGTGGAAGAATCATATATTGTATTTCCATATCAGAGTAGATGCTCCTTCTACTATAAATATGTAATGCACTCAACTGAATGAATTAGTTCTGATTGAACTCATCTTGTCTTTCTTCTTTGTATCTAATATATTTTCTCTTTATTTTATAACAAAAGCTACCTTCTTGGTGTTTTTTTCTTTTTTTTTTGTTAGAAAAAAAAAAAAAAGAAAAGAAGTGGGGGGGGAGGGGGTATTTTATTTTTTTTTTTTTTTTAATATAAAGAAAAAAAAACAAATATTAACAAAAAAAAATAAATAATTTATGTTGGAAATAGAAATAGGGGGGTTATGGGGGGGGGTGTTAGTAAAAAAAAAAAAAAATTAAAAAAAATAAATGGGAGATTTATACCCGTTGGGTTGTGCAAATCTAGATTCACCTTTTTACACTAACAACGTGATTCTATAGATTTATGGATATAAGGTGAAATCTCCCTCTATCATAAAAGCCCTAAACATTTGAACTATGACTCTATAGATGTTTTTTCAAGATGAATCTACAGATTTCATTCTAAAGATTTAGGCTAATCAAACAGCTAATTTTATGAATCATGACTCCATAAATTTAAAATCTATAAATTTGAAATCTCTAGATTTTTGAAATCTCCGAACTCAATTAACCAAACAGGCCCTTAAGAAATTTGTGAGCTAGTTGAGGATTATCGGGCTCTGAAAGGTGGTGATCTGCTTATCTTGGATTTTAGGCCAAAATCTACATAATCTCATATATACACTCAAGATGCTCCTCTAGCTCTTAGTATGTGATTTAATTCCAGCACAATTTCTACATTGGTCTATATACCCAATTTGGATGCCTGCTCGCTAGGTGTGTTGCACTATATTAGAGACCTCAACCTAAGGACACAAGAAAAAAAATGTTCCAACACCCTTAAAGTAGCACTACATAGTCTAGGGTAGTCTTGGGGTTAGTGGTGGTGTTCCAAGTTTTAGATTGATTCCTTGCAATCCAAATTGCGTTGCACATAATCAGCATTATTGATAACACCGAATGTAGCATAGGCTTATCAATGTCATAAACCGATAACAAATTAGAACACAAATCCAGTAGATTGTTTGTTGGAACTGCTATGTTCTTAATCTCGGTGGTTCTTCTGCCTGGATTCTTCTTGTCCATCTGTAATCAATAAACATATGCCAAATGGATTCAGCCTTAGTACCACACATAAAATAGTTAATTGTATAGCAAAAGTGTCTTTTGTGGGGATACCTGCATGTAAAATTTGCAAAACAACATCTTAAATCTAAGTTGCACCTTGAGTTTCCAAAAAAAATCCACCATTCTTTACAAGGATTTTGGAAATTAGCAAATTCAACCATATAGAAAGATTTCAAAAAAGCAAGTTTGGTAGAAAATTCTCTTGAGTTGGAAATTGAAGATTTCCAAGCATCTAATTTTTTGTTTAAGGATAATCAATTCGCCTCTCCATCACATCAATAAGACTGGCATTCCTTAACTAAAAATGGAGATTGAAAACTCCAACCTTATAATCACGGGTCAAAACAACCTATGGATCAAACCAAAAGGAACATTTCTACCATTTCCCACCTTTCATCGGACCATACCTGCAAGTTGAGGAACAACCTTTCGTAAGCCATTCCAGTTTAGAGAGCTAGACTTTCGAAATACCTTCAAGTCAAAGATTGAGGAGTTTGGGAAATATCTAGCTTTTAAACATCGTGCCCAAATAGATTTTGGCTTATTTAATAGCCTCCAACCTTGTTTCAACCATAAAGCTCTATTGACATTTTCCAGTTTCTTGAAACCAAGGCCACCATTTCCTTAGGAAGGCAACATTTATCCCATGATATTAGAGTGAGATGCTTCCCTTGGTCAGTGTGTCCTAACCAAAATCTTTTACATTTAGCATTCGAATTCCTATAGATTTCTTTAGGGCCTGTTTGGTTACATGAATCCAGAGATTTGAAATCTCTGGATTCATGAATTTGAGAATTATACCCGTTTTGGTTGTAAAAAATCTCTAGATTCGTGAAATCTAGAGATTCACATTTTTACACTAAAAACGAGAATCTGTAGATTTATGGGTAAGGGGTGAAATCTAGAGATTTCAAACAAATTATACATTTGCACATTCACAAAAATCACGTCGATCAAATAGTTTTTTAAGACGAATCAACAAATTTCATTCCACAACCAAACATCTAATTTTATAAATTATAACTCCATAGATTTGAAATCTATAGATTTGAAATCTCCAGACTCATGTAACCAAACAGGCCCTTAAGGAAAAGAGAATATTGTATATGGAAAATAGGCAAAATAGCACCTTATTGTAATGCCAAGATAGTAAGATTGATTTCTTTCTTTCTTGTCTATATTTATATATTTATTTTGAGAAACGGGATGAAATAAAATAAGGAAGAATTACAATCTATGAAACCATTGACATTCACTCGTTCAATTTCTATGTTAATTTTACAAGGAAGAAGGACCTCAATCCCTGACCCCCCCCCCAAAATCTTATTGTTAATGACTAAAATGGTCATTCTATCTTGGTTGGTCTGACTTGTAGGCTTATACAGTCAGACCATCCGGTCTAGGGTCAGACCGACCATCCTGTCAGGGAATCCCGATCAAAGTAAACTTCTATTGTATGACAATAATCTAAAGGAATGAGCCAAGTAAATAACTCTTCCTAGAGTTATATTCCAAATCTAACTCTATTATCTTAAACTATATAAACACCTCAAGTAGGCATAAGAAAGTAAGTATTTAGATTCTAGTGTGATCAATTACTTGAATTCTCTATTGAGTAGTTGAGATCATATATCATTGGTATTGACTTGCTCGTCAGAGACGTACCTCGACCCCCTAAGGTCAAGCACGTGTTTTATAGGAACTTGACAGGGAAGGATGAGTAGGATTTCGTATCAACACGTACAAAGAGTAAAAATGGATTTAGGTATACACTATATCATTTTCCATTTGTTAGGTTCACTCACTTAATATGTTTAGTATTTTTGTTGTCTTCAATGAAAATTGAATAATTCTAATTTAACCCCATTATGACGTTTATGCAGTTGCGAGGTAAGTAGGGATTGGTAGGAATAGTAAAGTCAAATGCCCGAAATTCATGTTAAAGAGAGGAATCATCTGTTTAGAATCCACATAGCTAGAGTTTGGTAAAAATATCAACGTAGATCTTACTTTGTCATGCAAGGTTTACAAAGAGAAATCAAAACAACGAAAAATAACAAATCTCTTCACTTTATTCTATTACATTATAATTTAATTTCATAATTATGTATTTTGAAATACCATTGAAAATATAGCAGTTGCAACTGGCAACTAAAACTTTGAAGTTTTCTTCTTGGATCTTCCTTTTCTTGGTTGATACTCTCTTTTTGTTAGCCTACACAGTTTCCTTGTATCACATTATAGTTACTAATCTACTATTGACCCTAAAAAGGGAGAAAGAGCCTATCATTGTATTATATTGCAGTGTATCCATTTGTAGATGACATCATGATCTTCTCCAAAGCCTCCTCCATTTCCACCGTTATGTTCTGCCTTTCCTTCTTCTAATATCTCTCAAATTTTTGTGTTAACTTGGAAAAATCTATCTTGTTAATACAACCTAGAGGGGGGGGGGTGATTAGGTTGTATCTAGTGGATTATCCCAAATTCTTGGTTTAATTGCAATTTCAAATTAAATTGAAAATTTAAATGAAATTTGATACTATCAAGCAATTCCAATACAAGAATTATAGTGGTTCGACTTTACAAGTCTACGTCTACTCATCTTTTGGCCTCAATAGAGTATTCCACTAATGAATCTCTTTCAATACAATGGGTAGAGAATCAAACCCTTACACTCTTTGTTTCGGGGCAAGAGTACCCTTTATAATCTTTGTTAATCAAATAGGGCAAGAGCACCCTTTGCAATCTTTGTTCACGGGCAAGAACACCCAATGCAAATCCTAATCAATCGAGACTAGGATTCAACAATCAATACAAGTATCTTACCAAAAAAAAACAATCAATACAAGTATAAGAGGTGATGGATATTACCTAACAAGGAGTGTGACACTTTACCCTTCGTGTGAGTGTGATGCAATGAATGAATGCTTCAATAAAGGCAATGCATCAATGAGAAGTCCTTATAGCTTTCAATAACTCCAAGCTTGACTTCAAGAAGTTTGCTTGATAACTTTGGAATGATCTTCAAAGTTGGGTGGAGTTGGTGAGCTAGTAATCAATGCAAGATCACTTGTGTAATTGCTTTTTCACTTGAGAAGGAGTAATAGCTTTGTTGGCAAGATTAAACCCCTCAAATGGGGGTGGTTGGACTTATAAAGAAGTCCCACAATTGCTTGGCCCCAACCTCCCAACGGATATAAAATTTCACTGAATTTTTACCCCAGACGGTCGTCTGTCTCAACGAACTAGTCGTTAAAAAGTAGCCATTTGAACTAAGTCAGGGCCAGACGATCAACCGTCTGCCCAAACATTCATCCGTCTGGCCTACTGTGAGTAAAACACAATAGCAGCAAACTAGACGGTCGACCGTCTAGTGCATGTTTGCTGAATCATATTGGGGCTTGGACTTGGCTTGGGTTTTTGGACTTTTTGGTGAACCCTAAGCATCATACACCTCACTAACATGTCCTAGGTTAGTCTAGTGACATGAGTTACATATTATACATGAATTTTCATATGCGTGTATGTGAGAGTGTCCTAAGCCCTAATTCAACCCAAGTCTTGATCTTTGACTTGATCTTGTGCAACGGTCTTTGACTTGATCTTGACTTTGGTTCTTAGCCCAAGATAGCTTGAGAGCTTGAGTATCCGGTAAGTCTTTGGTCCGGTTGCATTACATTGAGATCCGCTTAGTGATGAGCTGGGTAATTCAAAACTTAAGGAAATCATTAGTATTTTGTGTTTGTCATCATCAAAACATATTGGAGGCCGATGTGGCAAATGCTGACATGGCCTTTCCCAACACATCTTTTCCTTAGCTGATATTCCATCCATTAAAGCCTCTCTTCTCCAACTCACTTGTTTCACTCTTGGCTCTCTTATGGTGGTCTACTTGAGCCTTCTCCTCATCTCATTGGAGGCTCACCAACCACCATGCATCCCATGCTAGACAACATCTCCAAGAAACTTAAGCTTTAGGAGGGTAAGCTTCTATCATTTGTTGGTAAGGGAGTCCTTATCAAATTGGTCCTTCAATTTTCCTACCTCTACTAGAGAGGTATCTTCTCCATTCTAAAAGCCACCACTAGAGCCATGGAAACCCTCGTGTGTTCTTTTCTCTAGAAAAAGCCATGAGTCCTCCCGATTCCTCCATCCCATTAGCTGGTTAGCGGTTTACTAACCTAAATCTAAAGGAGGGCTTGAATTTGTCGTATTTCTGACTTTAATACCACTACTTTATTGAACCTCATCTGGAAAATAACCTCCAAGCATGATTCCATCTTGGTTAACTCGGTCTACTCCCACCTCATGAAATTGAATTCCATCTAGATGCCCCCCTCCAACCCTTCCTAGGTTTGGAGGAAACTTCTCTAGCTCTGATCCCATACCCTTCCAACAATCTCCACTCTCATTTCAAATGGCTCCATCGTCTCGCTCTACCTTGACCCTTGGCATCCTTCGGGAATTCTTTAGAACTACTTTGGCCTTTGCTTTTCCTAGAAGTTTCAACCTTGTTGACTATGACAACAGTCGTGACTATAAATAGACTCATGACTATGGCAAGACTTTGCTCTACTCTCTCGACACCGCTACTCTAATCAAAATAGTAAAGGCCCCTACTGAAGATTTAAAAGGTGAGCACTGAAATGAGAAAAGCTTGTAGACTCATGACGCAACAATGAAAACAGATGTGCTAATGTGTTGTAAGTGTTTTTGGAAGAAAAAACACTTACATAGGCGCTTGAAAAAACTTGCTCATGGAAGCCTTTTTAGCATCAACAAGCATTCCATAAAATTTGTTTCTTGAAACGTTGATTTTTTTTTCTTTTCTTTTTTTAAATTGGCACAAGTGAGCTTTTTATTTATAGGGGATGGAGATATTAGATAGGCCATTAGCAAGGGTCAAACCCACCACTTCTTCATTAAAAGGTGTTCATCCATTACACAAATGATACTCGATACTAATTTGGTTCCTACTTTGTATGAGATTTTATTCTGTAAATCAAAACTGGCTTAATAAGGACCCATTTGATAACCCATCTAGTGTTTCTAATTAAAAAAAATACCGAAAAGGTTTTCAAGTTGGAAACAAAAAGCGCTTATATAGGTGCTTGAAAAAATTTGTTTATGGAAGCATTTTCAAGAAGAGGTCAACACGGAGGGAGTAAACCTTGCTTGTAGGGGAGAGAGAGTAGGATAGAAAGCCCACATGAAGGTCGATCAACATGTTGACTTATTTACCATTTAGTTGATGAAAGAGAAGGGTACAACTTCTCTTCGTTTTACTTTTCTTGGTCTTTGAGTTCTTTATACATTTTCATACAAAAAAAAAGGTTCTTAATCATTTTTTTTTGTACAAAGGGGCTTTATTAAGCCGGGAGATGGGAATATTAATATGCCTTAGCAAGAGTCAAACCACGACCTCTTCACTAAAAGGTGTTGGTTTCACCACTAGAACAGCTTTGTGTTGGCTCTTAATCATTTTTACAACCCGTATTTTGTTGTAATTAGTTTCACATAAGATCTAGAAAAATAATCACATTATATATATATATATATTCCAAAAAATCATTTTATTAAATTAAGAATGGATGGAAAAAAAGAGGAAAAAAATCAATAAAAAATTACATTTGCGAAGCATGATCCTTGCCTTCTACCTCACACCCTTGAAATTCCAAAAGAAATCAAACTAAAAAACTAAAAGATTGGAAAAAACCCTTCCCTATTAGAAGTGCCAATGATCTAAATTTGATTGTTCCTCCCATTGTTTTCTCTCTCCAACAAAAGTCTATCAAATTTTGTCATTGCTTCAAATGCAATCTCCCTTTGTCTACTCTTTGAGCTCTCCCTTTCTTCCTCTAAACCCACAGACATTGAGCGAGGTTGCTTCTTTTCCCTCCGCCTACTAAGTTTCACTATTTTTTTCTCCACTAATTATTCCTATAATTCATACCAAAGCATCTTGGCCTCGCCGGAACATTCAATTGAACCATTGGATCAAACTGTGAATCATGAGACACTTTATCAATGGCCAACTCACCATCCACGTGGGCCCCCTTAATTGAATGCATGGTAGGCTCCAAGTTCTCCCCATCAATCGAGTTTTGAGAATCCTCCTCTTGTGTAAATTGCTTTATGGGGACCCCCTTTTTTTGGCAACGTGTTTACCACTATCATTTTCAAAATTTTAAACTCTAGTCCACTTCATCATCCATCTTTTCTCGTGAATTAGAGTCTGTTGGTGCAACCTAGAGGGGGGGGGGTGAATAAGTTGTAAGTAGTGAAATGGCCCAATTTTCGGTTTAATTGCAAATTCAAGATAAATTGAAAATTCAAATGAATTTAAACAATATCAAACAACCACAACACAAAAATTTATAGTGGTTCGACTTTACAAGTCTACGTCCACTCCTCTTTTGGCCTCAAGAGAGATTTCCACTGGTGATTCTCTTTCAATATGGTGGGTAGAGAATCAAACCCTTACAATCTTTGTTATAGGGCAATAATACCCTTTTACAATCTTTGTTCATGGGCAAGAGTACCAAAATCAAATCTCATCTACTTAGATTAGAATTGAACAAATATAAGAGAATGATGTTACCTAACAAGAGGTGTGACACTTTACCTCTTGTGTGAGTGTGATGCAATGTGAGTGTATGCTCAAATGGAAATGAATGCACCACTAATGCCTTCAATCACCTCAAGCTTGGCTTCCACAAGCTTGATTAACACTTTAGTATGTCTTCAAGGTTGAGTGAGGATGAGAGGCAAAACATAATTGATTTCTTGTAATTTAAGGGCTTGAGAGTATTTTGGGAGTAGTTGATCAATTGGCAAGGTCCAAAGCTCTCAAATAGGGTTGGTTATTCTTACATAGATAGCATTCAATTACTTGGCCCAACCTCCCAACGGACAGAAATTATAGAAATTTCAATCCAGATGGACGTTTGTTTGAATCAGACGGTGCTCCGTCTAAAAAATAGCCGTTGGGCTTAAGTCGAACCCAGACAGACATCCGTCTGGCTCATTGTAGCCAGACGGACATCTATGACCAAACGAAAGATCGTCTGGCTAAGACGGACATCCGTCTTTAGCACAAAGTGCACAGTAATGTGCATTCAGGGACTTGATTGGCTTTTTAGGGATTTCTAGCCAACCCTAAGCCTCATACACTCTCCTAACATGTCCTAGGTCAATCTAATGACATGATATGTGTATAATTGAGTGCAATTACATCTGAGTGAACTTGAAGTGACTTAAGTCTTAATTTGTTAAGTCTTCTTGCTTGAGCTTGAGTTGATGACCATTGATGTTCTTAAGTCTTCTTGTACTCAATTCTTCATGCTTATCTTGATTTAGACTTCATATCCATCTTGGCTTGGTCTTGCCTTGACTTGAGCTTAGGCATTTGGCATTGAGTTGGATTTGGTCCACTTGCTCTCATATCGAACTAGACAAGCACAATTCAATATAGCCATTAGTATTTTATGTTTGTTATCATTAAAACTAATGGAGGCTGATGTGGCAATGCTGATATGACATTTCCAACAATCTCCCCCTTTTGATGATGACAAACACATGAATAACAGAAATATGAATAGTCATTAATAACAATAAGTTATCATTCATATGCATGTTATCACATGTTTTCTATGAATAACCCAATGAATTACCTAAGTCTAATTCACACATTCTCTCCCCCTTTTGTCATCAAAAAACGATATAAAGGATATGCTTCCCCTTAAATAACTCTCCCCCTAAATTAATGTATAAAACAACATTCTCTCTCTCACATATGCACTCTCCTAAATTAATGCATAAAACAACATTCTCTCTCTCACATATGCACTCTCCCCCTACATGAATGCATAAACAACATACTCTCCCTTACATATGCACTCCCCCTAAAATTATGCATAAAAGAAATGACAACTAACTCTTCCTTAATAGCCTTTTTCAGGTTTCCTTAATTATTTTAAATAAGACTCCAGATACTCCAATTAAGTCGTCCCTTTCCATGCCATTTGTTTCATTTAAGCCCCTATCACCATTATTAATGAAATTAAGACTATAAGAAGAATTTACCTCAAGGTCTTCTTGTTCTTCCTTGGACTTTGCCATTAGAGCCAAATTGATTCTTCCTTCACTGGTCTCCTCCTTTGCTTCTCATCATCACGAGTGATGTAGGATGTTTCAGCCATACAGGCTTTCTTCTTTTCTTCATTCGGACATTCAGATTTGATGTGACCTGGTTTCCTACACTTACAACAAGTGACATTTTTGTTAGAGACACAAGTTCTTTCTTTATAAAGATTTTTACCTTTGTTTCCTTTGAGGATTCTCCTTTGTGAGGATGCTTTTCTCCTTTCTTTTTGAGAAGTCACTTGAAATCTTTGGTGATTGAGTTTATTTCATTCTCAATGTCCGAGTCCTCCCATTCACTCTCACTTTCTTCTTTCACTTTGATGACACTTTTTAAGGATATGGACGCCTTCTTTTGATCTTGTTGCACGCTTGGTTTGACCTTGTTGTCCTCTTCAAGCTCAGTTCATGAGTAAGCAAAGACCCCATAAGCTTATTAAGGGTGGTTTTAGATAAAAATTTTCACTTCTTGAATTGCAGTCCTTTTGGGTCTCCATAAGGGTGGAAGGGCTCTTAAAATTCTTCTTGTCACATCCGCATTTGCAAAGTTCTTAGCAAGGCTATGCAACTTGTTAACAATGTTAGTGAATCTAGTAAATAAGGAAGTAATATTCTCATCATCTAACATTTTAAATTCTTCATATTGAAGCAAATAAACATCTAAGTTCATATTTTTATGTGGTCGGTCATTTCATACGTGACAAATTGACAACCAATTTATCAAAGATTTCCTTAGCATTTTTGCAAATCCCACATCTATTGTAGATTCTTTCACTTAAAATACATTGGAAAAACATTTTTGTTTTGTGGTTTAATTGAATTTTGACCTTGTTGGTTGAAGTCGACTCGGCTTTGGGTTTGGGTATTCTATTGACATGTTCATCTACTTTAAGAATTTCGTTTGGTCCACATGTGATGATGTTTTAAAAATCGAGGTTATGTGCAGAAACGAAATCTTCAAACCTATTTTTCCAATAGGCAAAACCTTCTCCATCAAAGTATAGAGGTTTAGATGGGTTAAGTCCTTCAGTTCTTGAGGGGACTTGGTCAAAAGGAAAGGCCATGATCTTTTATTTCTTTAGAGATTGATTTCAACCTCAAATTGAGCTCTTGCTTTGATAGCAATTGTTGGTGCAACCTAGAGGGGAGTGAATAGGTTGCCACTAGTGAAATTGCCCTATTTTTCGGTTTAATTGTAAATTCAAGATAAATTAAAAATTCAAATGAATTTAGACAATAACAAGCTGTTGTATTATTTTTAATATAATAAAATATGTTTCATTTTATTGGATTTGTAAGTTCGGAAAGTGTCCTTAATTTATTTTAGGAAAGTGTATTATTATATAGTCCCACATTGGAAACCGAGGTGTCGGAATCCAGGTTAATTAATAGGTACCACCTATTAACTTTAATTTATAATAATGAGACACGCCAGTGTGTGTGCAGTGTATGAGTGTGTGGGCTGTGGTCGTTTGTGGCGCACTTAGCACTTAGCACTTAGCACTTAGCACTTAGCACGCTTTGAGCAAGATCAGATTTGAACCGTGTGCTTTGATCAACGGTAGATCTAGGGCGATGGAAGTAGATCCATAAATATAGTTTTGATGGTTCAATATGGACCGTTAGATCGTGCGGCCAAACGATCCGACGGCTCATATCTGAACGTTAGCATTCGTATCCCTACAGAGAGGTGCACCCATACGAACAGAGTCATGAACTGTTCAATAGAGGCACCTCAATGCCTATAAATCCTTCTAGCTTCACAACAGCAAAAAAGAGAGAAAATCCCGAAGTCTTCTCTGTTCTTGAGTTTTGCGAGTGCTTAGCAAAACTTGAGAGATTCAACTCGAAGTTGGGCATCTTTGTATCCTGGGAGACGGTTCACAGTACCTCATAGCACCTTGATGTGAAGGCGAATTACGTCTTAAGGAAAGCGACGCTGTAACGCGCCTAGAAGTTCCAGCTCAAATACTATGATTCTCATTCCGTTTCTTTTACACAAACAACAACAACACAATAATTTATAGTGGTTTGACTTTACAAGTCCACGTCCACTCCTCTCTTGGCCTCGAGAGATTTCTACTAGTGATTCTCTTTTATTACGGTAGGTAAAGAATCAAACCCTAACAATCTTTGTTACGGGGTAAGAGTACCCTTTTACAATCTTTGTTCACGGGCAAGAGCACCATCTACAATTTTTGTTTACGGACAAGAGCACCCTCTACAATCTTTGTTCACAGGCAAGAGTACCCTCTACAATCTTTGTTCACAGACAAGAGTACTCAAAATGAATTCTAATCTACCTAGACTAAAATTAAACAAATACAAGAGAATGGTGTTACCTAACAAGAGGTGTGACACTTTACCTCTTGTGTGAGTGTGATGTAATGAGAGTATATGCTTAAATGGAAATGAATGCACCACCAACACCTTCAATCACCTCAAGCTTGCTTAACATCTTGGTATGTTCTTCAAGGTTGAGTGAGGATGAGAGGCAATAATAAGTCAATTTTAACAAATTTAAAATCCCCACTGGGAGACTCACCCACCATAGCCAGGTGTGCGACCCGCGTCGAACACCGGATTAGTCAGGGCAAAGGCTTGGAAACTGGGGTTGACAAACCAAAAAAAAAACACACAAATTTGAGAGCTTGAGAGTTGTTGGAAAGTAAATGATCAATTAACAAGGTTCTTGCTCTCAAATGGGGTGAATTAGACTTATATAGCTGGCCTTTGAGTGCCTTAGCCCAACTCACAACGAATAGAAAACGGTCAGATTTTAGCCCAGACGGACTGTCGCCCGACTCAAACGAACGTCCATTTGAGGGTTGCTTAGTTGGTAAGACCAATATTTCATACCTTATAAGGTCAAGAGTTTGAATTCCTTGGGACTAGAGGCAAAGTTCCGTCCTACCTTAAATTATATGTAAAAAGCTACCCTTAGGATGTAATTAAAGTATACATAAACCAACAACATTGATAACTATAAACTCTGGATGATAGCATGAAATCTAATGAATTTTCACATTTAGGAAGTGTAGAGGGACAACCACAGTCTAGTTTGGTAAAAGGGAAGGATAAGGTGAGCGACAATGATATTCGAAGTAACTCCCATAAATAATAAACTACGCTGTTAAGCCCTTACATGCCCCTCTTAAATTTCGAGATTGAAGACACTTTGAAAGACCCAAAATAACCTTAGAAAAAGAGGTGAGACATTATATGCATGACTTACGCCTTGTAATTAGTATGAAGTTGATGGGGGGCAAAGATCTATGTTATCCACCCTATCCATTTGAGATTAGTAGCTGTTGATATTGTTGTGGATGATACATAGATTCCATTTGAATGCCTTAAATACATTCACGTGGGTGAAATTTCATACACTCGATATTTTATACTCCAAAAAGTCTTTCTTCTTACCATTACTTCGTTTGGCTTAGTAATGAATGCTTAAATGCACAGGACTGTCAGTCCTACAATTAGATGCTTGCCATGTGGTCCAATTTTAAATCCCAACCACTCGTTATTTTAAATACTTACGTGCAAAAGAGATGCAACAGATGATCGAGATTTAAACCTTAGAACTCTTGACTTACACCCCTAGTTTTATTTTTTTGCTGTCTAAGGTTCATCCGGGCCAACTTGTGCGCACCTCTATTACATCCTCAGAGGGAGCTTTGTCGTTCGCAAGGGTTAAACCCATGACCTCTCCATTGAGAAGTATGGATCTTACCACTTTACCAACGTTGCATTGACTGAAGCCCTAGTTTTAAATAAGCAAGAAAAAGAACTTCAACCTCGGAAAAAGTAAAGTTATTACTAACCCATGCTACAATACCTAGTATCATGTACCACTAAACCAACGGCATTAACTTAAAACTTTGAAAACAAAAGTTACAGATTCTTTTTACCCTTTTGTATTTCAATTCAGCCCATCTAATTGATGATTATATAGGATTGACTTGCACAGATCCAATAAGTTGGTGAGCCAGCCAGGCATCAGACAGCTTAACTGTGCTATACACAGCCTGGTTGTGCATCCGAATGTTAGCGGCGCAGCCTAACCATCATATGTTCATAGGCCAGTGGCTGGTCACATTGGAGAGGATCCAGATCCAAAGATGAATAAATTTGACAATCACTCAAAAGTGAGAAACATTATCAAACAAGGCATTGCATTATTAAATCACTCAGCCACCAGCATAGGGGCTCAATTGATTATAATCAGAAGGTATTACAAAGAAAGAACTATACAAGCAAACATTATTAGCAATACAGGTACAGTGGGTACACCCAAGGGAGATCCATGCCATAAACCAATCTAAGAAAACGAGTTTAGAGAAAAAGAAGTTCCCTTGTAAACAAGGCATCTAAAAAAGTGACCTATACTTGTAATATGGATAAAATACATATATTACGGTAACAACTAGCTTTGACATTTAAGAAGATATACATGTGACCCAAACTGACTGAGGACTTCGCTTTACCATCATCCACACAAGGCCTGTCTACTAGGTTAAAGAAGAGAAAAATGGACTTACAATAGTTTTATGCTACTACCCTCAGTAGTCAACTTCTTTGCTTCAGTCTTCATCTTGGAGAACATTTCATGACATTTACCCCTTGCAGAGAGAGATTGTTTCAGAGAAACATTGAACAACAACAAAGATTTGGATCACATTTAAGGCACATTTATGTGTTACATCTAGAATTACTTCAGAAATCTCACATGCATGAATGGGAGTAGAAAACCAACCTGGACATTTCTTGTCTTTAAGCGTCAGAAGTTCATCTTGAATACGTATGAGCCTGTGAGGCAAGAAACTAATGTCTCAGTCTTATTTGTATTACTTGAAAACAAAATGTCTATGACTACCTTTGTTGCACTTCTGTCATTTCTTTTAGTAACTCCTTTTCCCTATCACAAGCTGCCTCAGGCTGCAACAACCAAAAGCAAAAGTGTAGAAATCTTCACCCTCCAGAAAGGAACATAAATGAGAATGACATCATAATATTGTGGCGCTACCTTTCATCAAAACTTAGGCTAGATGTTTAGAGACATTAAGCAAAGAAATTTTTGCCAATAGACTCTACTAGTGTAAGGATTTCTTAAAGAACATCAAAGGAACCATTTCTATTTTCATTATCCTCAAGAAACATGACCCAATGAATTCGAATAAGTTCAACACCAATGAGAGTGAAAAGGAAACTCTACTGATGTGAACCGGATCCAGGACCACCCAAAGAACGCACAGGGAGGTTACCAATACCCTGCGGCCCTACCAGCAGCCCAAAAAATTTCAGCCAGTATAGGGTATTTTGGGTCCCCTAGCAAGACCCAATCTGAACTAGTTTGATTCAGAGTCTTGTTAGGAGTCTCAAGTCTATCTTTACTTGTTATTTGAGTTAGTCATAGTTAAGTTACGAAAGAGTCCGAGTCTAGTTAGGGGTCCTAACTAGAGAAGGATTCCTTTCATTGGATCTACTTCTATTTTTTGAATTTGAGCCATTGTTTGTCAAGTTATTGAAGACTCCTAGTCAGGTTGGGATTCCTAAGTACAAAGGGAATCCCCTAGTTGCAGCCTACTTATTGCAATGATTTCATATCTAGTTTTATTTTTCAATTTGGATCATTCTAGAGTAAGATATGGAAGAGTCCTTAGTCCAAGTAGGAGTCCTAAATTGATTTAAGTTCTAAAGTTGAGTCCCACTGTGAATTCCTTTTAAAGGCTATGAATAAGCCTCTTGAGTCTTATTTTAAGAAATAAGAAAAAGATTTGAAGGGGCAATTGCTGGTGTCATGGGTTAACCTAAAGGGAAACTTGCAGCAGCTTAGAGTGAAAGAATTTTTACAGAATTTTATGAAGTTTGAAAGCCTCAAGTAACCTTCCCCCTCTCCCCAACCCTGAGGCAGGCCCTAATCCCCTCCCTTAGCCCTGAAACCCTAGCCCCCTCCCTTCCCCAGCCCTAGAATAACATCCCCATCTCTTTCCCTTTTCTTTTTCTTCTTCATCTTCCTCTTAACTTGGGGCAGATTCTGGAATTTCCAGAATTCCTAAAAAAAGGAAGAAAAAAAAGAAAAAAGAAAAAAAGAATTGAAGTGACACCCTTAGATTCCCCTAACCCCTTGACCAATACCCACCCCCTGTAGGATCTAGACTCCCCTCCTCAAACCCTACCTTCAACTCCTAAGTTACAGCTCTTCCATTATCTCAAAGTCCCTAGCATAACCTAATCTTCATCTACTTTAGAAGCCCTTAAACCCTAATTCTTCAACTTCCTAATTCTCTTCAACCATCCATCCAAACCCTAAGCTTTCTAGAATTAACTTCCCTCAACCCTATGGCTATGAGACACTCGACCCTTACCCTAATCTAATTCAACCCCAGAAATCCTAGAATCTTAAGAAACACTAGTTTTCAAACCCTAAAACTTGAAATTCAATTCTGAAATTAAAATTCCAGCAAGGTTTCAGACTTGACTCTCTTAACCCTGGCTTTTAAACCCTACCGAGCCTATCCCTACCCTCCCTACCCTAGAACCCCCCCGTGCAGCCTAATTTCCCTTACCATAGGGTAATACAAACCCTAGGTTGCTTCTGATTCACTTGAGAGAGGATCCTGAGGGTGGACCTAGACCTAGGGCTTGCATCAACCAACTAAACCCTAGATCTTGATTCACATCATCTATCTTCCATGAGAATTTTGTGAACTTCTTAAGAAGTCTGCAAAGTTGTACGGTATTAATAAATATCATGTATGTGAAAAAGCAAGAGTCATCCGTTAGCATTATGCAGAAGCTGGGCTATAAAGGTTAACTCCACCTATTATTTCCTTTCACCACATGTAAAGAAGTTTGTTTCGGAGACACTGTCTCTTTATTGGTGAATACATAACCACTATTACAAATGGATTTATTATTGTTTTGTCTTGGTGGTACAATTATGTGTATGGTTGTCTCTACCCTACAATCACCTATAAAATAGTAGGTTAAAAAATTCCTAAAGTCAAGGCACCACCATTCTAGTTTAAACCCAGTCATATGCATTTGGTAATTGCAATAATTACAACAACAGGCTTTCACTAACATACACAAGCACTACTGACTGAGATGATAAGAAAGGTCCCAATCTTATGTGTTTGGTCATAAGAATGACAAAGTGTCATGGAAGAGATGTCTTAGGTTAGACATTTGGTACTTAGTTTATAGCATGGTTCAAGATCTCGATCTTAATCTCAAGGTCCATCTTGCCAACTCAAAAGGGTGAGTTGGCTAGAGATCTTAAGGAGATCTCACCGAATTGGTAGAATTTTTTCCACCAACTAGAGGCTCAAAAAGTATTAAGGGTCAATTAGGGCAGAAACTTGCTGTCCAGCCTATTTCAGTGCCCTTTTGGACAAACTGGTAACCTCAGATTTATGAAAAAGATATTGTAAATGTGAGTTCCACTTCGGACCCTAATTTGGTTACCCCTAAGCTGAAGTGAAACATCAAAATAGCCTATTGTACACATCATATACTCATATGTTGTTCAAAGTAAAAAATTCAAGCAAGTTTATTACATTAAACATGTTCATTGTTCAAAATAAAATGTTCAAATGATAATCCAATCACTGAAGTCACAACTTGAGAGACAAGACTCAAGAACCCATGTGCTAAGCACACCATCTCAACTTGCACATCACCTGTGTTGCTAAGTGGAAAAAGCAACTCGCAAGATCTATGTGAGATCTCATAAATCCTCCTACCATGGTTTATAGACCCAAATGCATAATTTTTGTAAGCCAATTACTAAAGTTACAACTTGAGAGCCAAGACTCGAGAACCCATGTGCTGAGCACACCATCTCAATTTGCACATCACCTCGTCTTGCTAAGTGGAAAAGCAACTTGCAAGATCTATGTGAGATCTCATGAGTCCTCCTACCATGATTTATCGACCAAATGCATCATTTTTGCAACACTGCACTGTGTCCCTGTCCAACCCTTACTCCAAAGAAAATTGAACATATATCAACTCGTAAGCATTTCCTTCATTGCAAAGTAGATGAACAAGCAAAGTTCTCAAAATATGACCTAAACCACAACATGAGGAACTATAGAGACTTAGATACCCTAGGAAACACAAACATCACATACCAAGGAGTTCTCTGTTAGGGTAGTAATTGTTAGCATATGACCTCCATCACAATTAACTGAAGAAATAGAAATGAATCAAGTAAGATAACAGGAAAAAAATATTAAAAAGAATAAAAATTTGAGAGAAATGTCTTTCTGGAACCTGTGGAACCACCAAAAGGTACTTGCTTCTGTACACTTAAAAGAGCCTCCTGTAAAGGGTAAAAGAACAAAAAAAGCCTCCTATATAAATTTAGATTGCAAAAAGATGTAATAAAATGAGTCGATCTCATACCCTTTGAAGAATGTTTGACTGCAAAGCAGATTCCAACTGCTGGTGAAGTGAACATCCAGGAGGATTCAATGACCTAGCAGCAGATGATGGTTTTGGAGAAGATACAGGAAGTTGGGAAATCACCTACATAATCACTAAGTTTACATAAGTTGGGTATTAAACATTACTAATGTTGCAACTTCTAAACTAATTTAATTAAATTGATTCATTAAGTTAAATAAATTAGGGCTGTAATCTTCCAACAATGTACTTTCCATTTTGAGAACTATGGGCGCTTTAGACATATTGGGGAAAAAAGGGGTAACTCCTTCGCTAAAACTGTAGAAAGTCATGTTTCTGCTGACCTACTCAAGAACAACTTCGTATAGAAAAATATGGAGTAGAAATTTCTAGTGGAAACATCAAACTATCTTCTCCTACAACATCATTTACAGGGCGGATGGTCAAACACATCTTTTGAAGTCATAAATTACGTAACTAGTTTAACTACAATATATATGTGTTTTTCCACCTTTTTCTGAATTACGAATCATCTATGATGCATTGACAAAGAAGATTTATACTTAGCTAAGGAATGAAACCATAGAAAGACTCAAAGATAGATTCAAGTTGATACAGGAATGGACTGGACTTCCCAATTCTTTTTAAGAGAGGGGAGGGCGGTGGGGGGAAGATGAGCATGTCGCATATAAACGGGCACCATTAGGGGAATAATGGGTCCCACCAATGCCATTGTAAGGCCCATATCCCTCTACAGAGCAAACCAAAAAAAGAAAGAAAGGGCAAACCCAAGCAGCCTATTGATTGGGTGGAACTTTAGATTACATATCCACTATTTTACTACCATTGTTAAGAATTGACATTTTTACTGCAAGGTACATTGGCGGAATCTGTGCATAATAGGGTAGAATGTCCCTATCGTGGCTTGGTCATGTGCACTAGATATCTTCCAAATCTTCTTGTTTACTTTCAAAATTAGGACAGGCTGTTGTTGCCTGGTTAGAGTAGTCTACAAGTTATAGTTTCTCTGTTTACCTTGTAATTATTTTGACATTATATATTGATTACATGAAGATTGCTTAACTCTATCAGTTTTAATCTTTCTTCCTTCTGTTTTCCTTTTCATGTCATTGGTTATTGATCCTGATACTGTCACATGGTATCACAGCTTTTCTAATCAATAATCTTATTCCATCAATCTCTATTTTGATAGTTAACTAAAAGACCTCGTACTTTGGTTGCAACAACCTATGTTGCTAATCTACAAGTTTTTACCCTGCTTAATGATTATATTAACACCAATTAAGGGACTCTTCCACCATCATTTGGGCTTTGCTATGTATTTTGAGATTTGGAGATCAGTTTTTTTTTTATATCGAATGGTTGCGGATCAGGATTTGGATTGTTTCCTATAAGTGATTGAGGCTGATAATAACTCCTATTCCTGCTGACTGATGGTCACAGATTTTTTAGGTCTAGTTTTAATTCCCATACCTATTATTATTTGCATATCTTCTGTTATATCCATCTACTCAAGCCTTACTTTTGGGATATCATTTTCTATCCTGTATACTTCTTCAACTTCACTAAGCTCCTTCTGACCTACCAGTCTTTGGTCTTCTAAAAGCACTCAAACAAAAGCTTGAATGCTCTGTTTTTTTTGCTACCTGTTAGTGCTTCTCTTCCTAACAGTTTCAATTGCTTCCTATTACATTGCTGATCTGTTAGATGTTGAAACTCTGATTTCAGATGTTTGATCCTAAGTCCTTGTCTAAGAATCTTGAGATACAAATTACAGCCATTAGACACAATGGAGTTTCAAACTATTTAGTATGAGCCCAAATTGTGCAGCCAAAAATACTCATGCAAAATATGAAGATGAAATATGTCACATGTGATCCCTCCATTTCTTTATTCTATGGACCCCATGGAACAACTTTGTATGTAAGTGAACACATGAGAATCCACTATCAAAAGCTAGTTTGGAACAGTGTTGAACCACCATTGGAGCCAATGTCATGTTCCACTCTACTATGAAGGGTTTCTAGGATGGACTTGGACAAAAGTTTCTCTCAAGACAAAATTAAACAAAGGAACAAATCATTGAATGAATATTTCAATGTTTATAAAAGGCATCCTAAGAACTCTAGATACATCAACCTCCTATCTACTAACCTGGACTAGTCAAAACTACAGAGACCGAGTTCCATCTAGCTAATTTTTGCCTCAGCTCAGTTCTAACTACCAGTTTGTTAAAAGTCAACTTCTTAGTGTGGTGAAGGTTCTCATAGTCCAGTTACTCCTTCCAAAGTTGACTTCTGGTTCTCTAAAGGATAGTATGTCACTTATTGCTGGTTGAGGATGAGCAACTAGGGAGAAGCCATGGCCAAAGGCAAGGATGTGTTGTGGTAGAGGTGGCCAATAGTTTTCTTGCTGGTGTAACTACTGTCTCACGCTGAGTCACACAATTGAGCAGCGCTCATCTAACACAGCCCAATACCATCTTGTAACAAAATAGGGGCATAGGGAGAAGAAAGCCTGTCACACGCTAGGGTACATCATCCAATCTAGTCAATTAATTTGAGGTTTTATTGAAAAGACAATCAAATTAAGGCAAGTTGAAAGAAGTAGGTAAGAAGAGTGGAACATAAGTTGCCTACCAGTTTATAGCAGTGCCCATGACAACTTGGTCACACGCTATTGGGTTACTTTAATTGACTACTATGACTAGGCGGGGGGGGGGGGGGATTATTACAAACGTATAAATATTTATCAACAATAATATAACTAACTGTTCTTCCTAAACTAGACATAAACATAGGCAAATACAACTCTACTTGTTTGTTCCCCACAATCTTTTAGGTCCAAAGTGGCCCATTAAAAAGAAAACATAGAGAATCAAAGGCCCAAACCTACATCACCTACAGTTAGCCCTAGCATTAATATTTATACCACCATCCCATTTTCTATATAATACTACAGTATCTCCATTGTACCCCTCTCCATTGTACCCCTAATATTTGACAAGAGATTAGATTTTTTACCATAGCCTACAAGGTTTACTCTGTACCTAGGTTTTTGAAGTCCAATCTGAGTCATGATAGAATTTCATTTAGATCTATGGTCCGCTTCGCAAAATTCTCATATCAACTTCCCCACTGAACTCTGATTGTTTTCAAAGTTTTGTATTTGGGGAAAAAGTAGGTACTAGCCAGTCACAAGGCTCCCTTTTGAAGCAAACCTCTTGAGGGTTCAATCCTCTCTAGCCTTACCCGTGTCACCAGAAAGGCAGTTTCCAAGACTTGAACCTGCACCTAAGCATTCAGAAAGTGACACATGGCAAGCACACTGCATGACTCCAGAGTTCCATGTTTAGAGATATAGAAAATTAAGTTCCCCTATCTGATGATTTTTCAGTTGAGTTATGGAGCTACCGTCTTCGCAGAAAAAGAATCAGAAAAACAGGAAGAAGTAGTTCACACCTGAGGTTGTAATGGTGTTGCTCTCGGCCCTAGGGGGTGGGTTTGTATTTGTTTTAATGTTGTTTCATGGCCTTTGAGGCCTAGGGCTGGTTTTGTTGGGGCCTGGTGGCCTTGTTGGGCTTGGCCCTTTGTTTCCTGGCTGTTCTCTCCCCCTCCCCTTCTTTCCTTTTGATAATGAATTCTTTATTCATCCAAAAAGAAAAGTTCCCCAATTTCTCAAACTACAAGCTGATTTGCACCCGTTCACTTTAAAATCATCCTAGTTTTTTATTAATAGGTAAACTTGTTATGTTAGAGGAGGAAAAAAAGAATATTGCAATCCCCTGCAAGTGGTGAAGGATTTGAAACAATGCATTCTTTCCCTCCTAAGCATCCTGCACAGGAATAAACACCCGACTACAATCTGCAAAAAACATGTGACTCCACATCCTTATCAAATAGGTCATCTAGCTCTTTAGGAAACTCCACAGGAGGAAAGATTGGGAAAAGGGGAGGGGGGGAGAGAGAGAGATACATGAGGTCTATGTAATACACACACTAAAAGTGCAAGGGTAGTTGGACGTTTCATTGTTGAATATAGATTCCAAAGTGGCAACTAATTGAGGTTTTTGGTAAAAGAGGATGATAAACTCCGCTGGTGCTTGTGGATTTAATGGCACAAGAAGAGGGATACCTTTTGCTGCTCACCAGCTCTTATCTCTTTTTGAAGGAGGCCAAAAAATAAAGATAAAGACATGAAAAAGTCAAAAAATTTTTTTCTTTCGGTTTTAATTATTCTAATTTTTTCTTGATTCATGATCATAAGTAAAATGATTAATTGATTAAATAGTTATCTTATTGAGATTTGATCATAAGCTAATATGTAGCTCAAGGGTTTTGACTTTAATTTAATTTATAAATGGAGAATTACTAGATTTATTTAAAGCCTTTATTTAGTTTTAACTTAAAATTTGACTTAAAAAGGGATGTACACAATTACACATTTATAAGAGAATGAATATAGGAGTCATATGAGATATCAAAAAGTAGCAAGGAAGTCAATTGAGGTTCTTTCACTAGAGAGAATCTAGGATAAGAGTCATAAACAAAATAGAAGCTGAATAGGAGAGAAGTTAAGAGGGAAAAGACTTAAGGAAGAATTAAGAATATAAAGGGAAAATATTATAAAGAGAGGATAAGAAGAGCAAAGTGTGAGGGAAATCATTCCCTTGATCCAAATTTGTGAGAAGAAGAAGAAAAAGAGAAAGGAGAATAAGAAGAATAATATTTGAGATATGTCTTTTCCTTTTATGTTTAAGATCAAAGTATCGCATTCGTTGAGTTTAGAATTAATTGACCAAACAAGGGGGTGATGTTAGGCTTTGATTTCCTATAGGGTGTGGACTGATTCAATTGTTTCATGGGAGAACAACTGTATCTCTTAAGCCGCACATAATTATGACTTGAAACTTTATAGAGTTATGACTTATGGATGAATCTCTCCAACAAATCTGGGATTGACATAATCTCACTTGATAGGGTAACAAAATGCAGCAAGTTGGACTGGAATGGTAATCTCAATAATCTAAACCCTGATTTTGGAGAAATCATAACTGGGGGTTTTAAACATGATTCTAGCATGAAAATTTCAAAATATGGTCTACTATGTCACTAAATTTTAGAGAATCTTAAAATTGAAAATCTTAGTGAGCCGAAGCTCTGGAACACTAGCTTTAGATTTTAAAGCTAATTATGTTGACTCTTGAATTGGATTAGGCTTTGGGAAACAAACTTCAGAATTTGAATTAGCTGAGAACCTAGTGGCTTCTACTATGCCAAGTAAGTAAACCTACTATACTCATACGGACTATATAGTAGATACTATGATTGATGTGGCTCGAAACAATACATGATTGAGCCTCAATGACTTATGGTGAGAATGTTCCAATAGATTGGATGAAATGCTTTATGCTCGAAAGCAGTAACTTGTGGACTTATAGTGTGATGATACACAAATACACAATCTGAAATAAGAGTTTGATTGCTATACATGAGTTCCAAGATTGTGGAAGTATTGTATTTCACTCCCGTGAGCTGAATTGCATTATGTAGCATTGCACGCCAAAACTTGGAACTGATTCGATTCCAGTGAGTTGACTGGACTAGATGGTAGTTGGATTGAATAAGCTTATGAGATCCATCACATGATGATATGAGATCTGAAATGTGGATACATTCCATTGAATATAATGTTGGAATCTGAATGAGATGATTTATGTATCTCTCTTATGACCTTGGACCATTGTACAAAATTCGATCAAAACATGCAAAATTTCAACCTCGAAACGAAACTTTGGGTGACTGAAAAAAATCCCAAGTTCCGACCAAAACTGTCGAAATTTCGTCGAAACCTAGTTCAACCCAGCTGGACCAATTGGTTAATGAGAAAAAAAAATTCCCAAATTTCGTGAAAACTTGGGAAATTTCGTGGAAACATGGAATTTTGTGGAAACCTGGGACTTTTTCTTGCAAGTTTCGTAGTTCTCCCATATTTTTAATTTATTTGTTTCTTTCATGTTTCCCCAAATACCACAACAAATACCCCCTCCATCAGAACTTCCCTATCTAAATTGTGTATTCCCTCAAACTGGTTATCTTAGGCATGTTGATGACCAGTCTTATAAAGCTACAATTGTTGATTACCTTGACAACCATAGGCACAAAATGTCAAGGGATGTCAATGTTCGTTGGTTGGAGGAGAGGATGTTATGAACACAGTACTACTCAGCTCACGGGATGGATCCACTGAAGCACTCCTCTTGGCACTGAGTTTTACTTTCCTTTTGTTGTCAGTTACTTTGTATTTGATGTTTTGAACTTAGAAGTTATATATTGAATGTTATGTACTTAAGTAGTTAAGTTTATAGTGTACTTCTCGGACAACCCTACATTGATGTTATGTACATTGAATGACATATCTACATTGATTTGTTTTAGCAAAATGCATAAGGCATGTATTCTTTATACTCTAATTAGCTTAAATGTAGAGTCCCGCCGTAAAATACTCCCTAAAACCTGTCAAAACTTGCACAAAAAAGTCCTAAGTTTCCTCGAAATTTTCCAGTATCCCACCTAGGTTTCCCATTTTCACCTAGTTGAAACTTGAGTTTCCGTCAAATTTTTTTCTATGCCTTGGACATACTTACATGATGAGGAATGTGAAATGGTTATGTCTAAGGGCTATATTGAAGCCATGTGCTGGTGGTTGATTAAACAATCTTGAGGACAGAATGTCAGGATTATAGCCTAGAGTTGGAATGGACACTAAGGAGTAAATGTCAGTGAAAATTTTACAAGGATGTTTGGTCATTGAGGATGATATCTTGATGATGCCAATTGATAATTAATCATAAAAGAATTTAATTATATAACTGCACATGATAGAATGCACTCGGCTAGGTTGCATTACTCTGTACTACCATCCCTTACTAGTAGCGGTTTAAGTACTTGAATAGCTCTATAAACAGATGTTGTTCCATGGATGATTTTCAGAGCATTTGCTGGTGTACAAGGAGGAATAGATGATCGATGTGTTATATCTGGGACAATACCCTACCTGTGATCGAGTGGGTGACTGATGTGTGATTTTGGGGACCACATTTATAGGTTCTGGCCAATGCTCGAGGATGAATATCGGGGTTATGTTGGAACCAGCGGGGCTATACTATTTGGGGTGTGGTAGTAATCACCCAAACTTCATGTCATTGCATCACATTCATAGTAGTCAAGGCGACAAGGCGAGGTGAGGCAATAGAGGGCAAAGAAAAACAAGGCGACAAGGTGAAACCAGGTCCCCAAGGTATTACATTATATTGCACATTATATGTTGCATCTAGCTTCAGGCTAAGTTAGAGGGGGGTGACAAACATGGTATCATTATGTACTTATGTATTAATTGTCATGCATCTTTGGCAGTATGCTTTGATGATTTACTTTATCATCACTAGTTTAAATTGCTTGTTATATATGTCCTCTTGTACATTCAGATTCAACTATATATTAATAATCAAGGGTGCAAAGCCATAAACCATTTTAAGCAACCCCTTTTTAGTTCAAATGTGCTTTTGCTTAAATTAGGGGTTCCATGAAGCTTCGGGCTGTGATTTGGCTTAAATCCTACTAAAATGTAGCAGAATACCAAATTTCAACAAAATTTTAGTGTTTCAATTTTTTCAATAGACCAAAACACCAAAGTGAAATGAGTTCTAGAACCTTGCAACCTAGATTCCACCAGTTTTCACTTTAAAAAAACTAAAAACCATAACTCTAAATTGTTGAAATTTCAAATCCAACAACATTTCACTATTCGAGAAACGATAAGCCTTCGCTGATGGACTCCCGACGGTCACTTGACATTACCTTACCATTAAATCCAATGTCTTACCACACAAAAGTCAATCGTCAACCTGACAAATCAGTGGAGATCATTGAAACTAGGATCAATACAACAATGAAGACAAAATATTATAATTATAACTTTTCTTTTACTTTTATATGAAAGAAGAACATGGAAGGAGAGGCGACCGAAAGATAGTAGGGGAATGGGCTATCTCAGCCGTAGGGTCTCTCAACCATAGCTATCTCAGCTATGGAACATGGATTACTCCATAAGCAATGACTATATGACCTACAATTTCAGTTTTCAAGAAGTCTTCTTCTATTTCAATTAAAAAGTTGTTTATAACTTGGTTAAGCTTTACATGAATAAAAACTTTTAACCTAGTAACTAGTGGCAATACAATCTTATAGAAAATTGAAACTAACTATACTTACAAACTATTAGGCTTTATAATTCAGCCACAAACATGAATAACTAAAGTAACTACTAAGATAGAAACAAAACTAAGCTTTTATATCTCCAAGAATAAAATTTCCATGTAATCTAATCTTAGGCCCCAGAAATCCTCTAAAGATTATTTCCACTTAAAGCAAGTAGGGGGCTGTTACACTGTTTATGTGAACAATAACATGAGCAATGTTTTGGCCTTTTTTCTGGCCCTTCTAAATTACCAACTAGATTGATTGGGCTGACTTGAGTCAGTGTGGTCCAATGCTGGTCCATTTGGTTCTAATTAACTAGTGTCCTTCTGTCTAGCCTTTGATTCTAAATCATCTGATTAATGAAAACCCTAGATTTGACCTAAACGAACTTATCAGTTCATAGTAGATACAGGTTATACCACCAGAGAATTAACAGTACTGTCACCAGAGAACTTAACATATACAAGTCAATCAACCAGATTCTTTTTCTTTTTTTGAGTGGGGGGTTGGCAACCTTGGAGTCAGTCAGCCATCATAAAGAAAATGCAATAAGAAATGATCTTCAAACTAATAACTACTAGTAATTCGGGTATAGAATACCTAGTAGTCTTCTCCTAAAAGCACTAACACGAAAACAAGTACACTACTTACCCAATGCTATTTATCCACCCCCCCAGCAACAAAAAAAAAAAGAGAGAGAGAAAAGAAAGAAAAGAAAAAAAAAAGACACTAACCTGGATGCTGTGACTTTTTTGTAGCATAGGGGATGGAGTCACCTGATGAACTAGTAACCATTAAAACATAGTCCAAATTTCAGAAAATATAGGGATAAGTACCATGTCAGAAATTAGTCAACTCACCTTTTCTAAGTCCAAATTTTCAGATGTCACCTTGAAACGTCCCCTTTGTTGCACTACTGGTGCCCTTGTTTTTTCATCAGAGTCATCACCCATTCCTATGATAAGAAACTCTGTTAAGGGATACAATCTGGGAGTACCTTTTCTAATAACTGGCAACCCATGTGTGGTAAGATCACAAAGATACCAAAAGCTGGAAAATAATTTCATCATGACAATCAGTTGTAAGGGAATAATGACCCGTTACATACCTGATGCTTTGGATGCTATAGAAAGAGTATCAGATAGTGCGTCACCCACTACATGCTGACCTGTTGTTCCATCAGAATTGACCATATTCTGATGATGCCTTTGCTGCTTCTGACTGAGGAATGAAAAAAAAAAAAGAAATGGGACTTTGATGAAAGAAATGTGTAGTGCTAAATGCATGGGGGTATAAAACAATAGTAGAATCAGCAACAAATCAACAATGGCAAGCATGAGATAGTAGACATGCATTACAAAAAAGCGAAAGGAATTTAAAATATAAGGCATCTCATTCAACATACACAGTGCTGCCAAGTTCTTCGGATGCATAGACTTATCACTGCCAAATATTACATAAAGGAAAAAGACACTAATGCACAGAACATAAGAAAATTTGGCCATTAAAATAAAAAAAAAAAAATGAAAGAAAAAAGAAAACTGAATGACTCCTAGTTAACTGTTGGTCTGTTACATAATAAAATAGCAACAAGTGGACAACTGAAGAAAAATAGTTGTCAGTCTTTCATGATTGCAAAAGTTTCCTAAAGGACCAAGTCATAAGTTAAGGTTGTTTACATCACTTGACATGGCTAATTGAAATGAAATGGCTATTGTGCAACCACATTGTAGAATCTTAGTGAAACAGGTAGTTTTTTGCAATAAGTCTAGAGTTGAAGAACAATAAGAAAACTCTAATTGTAATAACATATGAATGAGATTAAAATTAACAAATAAATTATTTTATTTATTTATTTATTTAGCAGGTCAGGCACTTGATTACAGAGACGGAAAACAAATGTTGATGGAAATTCGTGGAGGGACAAAACAAGGTAGAGTACATGCAGTAGTTGGGAAATGTGATGTTATGAAAGTTTGGATTATGAAGATGGAGATGCCATGAGGTTATGGAACATGGTTGGCTCAGAAGCCTAAGGTTGAAGGAATAATAAAAAACAATATAACATGGTATTCCATGATGGGTCGTGGGAGGTGGTTTCTTAATTTAGGGAATTGAAATGCAAAAGTTGATCACAAAGCAAGAGAAAGAAAATCATGGAATTACATCTGAAGTGGCAGTTAGCACTGTCATGTCTTACTCTTGAAGAAGATCTACTTGGATTTAGATTCCAATAAGTAATTGGTATCTGAAACTAGATTAAACATCCAAACCATCTGCAAGTTTGTATCCATATTTATGCCTGATCATTAGTTGGACACTTGGATACTCGACCCAGGTAACCAATTACGGAAGAAAAAATGAGAATTTCTACTTCCTCAATATAACTATATATACTAATCTTGTTTAGAGTTGATAAATAAGCACATGTATATACATTTACCTTCAAGAAAATTTGCATAAACTAATCTTACAATGGGACCATCTGCAATCCAACTATGCCCATGGCCACACTTGGAAGGGATCTTGGTTAAGTTTTAGCATGTCAAAAGCCCCAGTTTTAAGTCAAAATGAACAATTATAACAGAAGTAAGTCAAGTAACTATGCTTTAGTCTCACAATTGCTAGTTCTCTCTCTAATTTCGTACATTATTTACAAAAAAAAACCTTCTTGGTTCACACAGCATAGTCTTCCAAAACAATTTTAGACAAAAAAAAAGAAAAGAAAGGGGGAGTCACCTGAAATATTGATAGTATGAAATAGATTTCTGCTATAACCAACATCCTAAACCTAAAACTATAATAATAATATTTCATAAGCATGTATCACAGGCATGTCCTGAAGCAACCCTTTACCATAATAAGATACTAACATACTTCTAGGTTTCTAGCATGTCAACTATAAAAAACTATTACCTAGAAGATGTGTATTTGCCTGTGTGGTCGCCATCCGCTAAAAAAGCTAGAAATGAGATGTTGCAACCCAGGGTCTAGGGTTGGATATCCAAGACCCTCTTTAATAAGAACCAGCACTGGTTAGGGTTTCTAGGTGTTTAGGTTAGGGTTTTTCTAGGTTCTAACACTGCCCAGGTATGCTGAATTTGAAGTCCCAGATCTGAATTTATATAGGAGTTAAAATTCAGACTTGAAAAATCAAATCCTAGATCAGGTAATACTAGGATTAAGGTTTTGGCCAGAGGGGAAAGGAGGGCTACGGCTTCCGGTTCTGCAAGGCAGAGAGGCTGTGATGAATGTTTTAGGGTCCAGAACTGGTGTAGGTAAGATGGGATTGGGTTAAAGATGTTTCAGAAATTTTCTGAGATTTCAGAAAATTACTGCAACTTGCACTTGAAGAAGATGAAGTGCAGAAAATTCAAAAACCTAGAAAACAGGGTTTAGACTTGAAATTTTCGACTGAGATGGGTAGAAACCTGAGATGAATATTTCACTGAAATATTCCCCAGGTTTCTTCTCAGTTGGCAAAAAAGTGGTCTCGACTTTTCACCGCAATTTCAATCGACAGAAATTTGGACTATGCTTGATATAAGTGAAGAACATAAAGGTTTAAAGTCTAATATTACATCAAACACGTTCAGTTGTTCACAAATTCACATTACAACATCGGTGTACTTATAAGTTACACCACGAGAGTAAAAGAGTGAAATCAATGACTAAGCAGCTCCTTCAACTTCTATTCCACCAACAACAGTACCATGACCCCCTCCACTAGTGTAGAACATAGTTATTTATTTATTTTTAATAAATGAAGTTTGTGAAGGACAATCACCTTGCTTCAAGATTGGCTTCAAAATCAACAAATCTTTGTAGTAGATGAACTAAAGAACTTGTTGATACAGCCTAGGTAGAGATCCAACTTTCAAATGAAAAATCCAGCCAAAGCACTAAAACCAAGGAGTGTTGGGACTTGTTAGCATCAAGTTGAGATTGAGATATCTCGACTCATCTAGACCAAAATGGGGTATTTATGGAGACATTTAGTAAGGTCATGGTACTATAGCACCTCTTACTGTCTATGTTGCTGATATTGTGGTAACTGGAAATAATGAAGCTAATATATCTAGGCCAAAGACCTGCATAGCTAAAAATTTTGAAAATCAAAGACTTGGCTCCCTTGAAAAATTTCTTACAAATTAAATTATCCAAGTCTAAGGAGAAAACAAATATATGCTGAAGGAAATTTGTTCTTGACTTGTTGAAAGAGAGAGGCATTTTGGGATGCTAACTAATCAACTCTCTTTTTAAGTAGAGCCACAGAAGGGAGAAGATTGTGGTACCACCCTTATTGATGCAGAAAATACCAGATCTATCCATCTATTACTCACCCTGATATTTCTAATGCAGTGGGAGTGGTGAGTCAGTTTATGGATGCCCCTTAAAAGTGGACATTGAGATGTTGTGTGTCGCATTCTCAAACACCTAAAGTCCTCTTCAACTAAATTGCTATTTTCTGCTAGGCACAACCACTAAGGACTGTAGGCTTCACAGATGCAGATTGGGCTAGATCTATTACATATGAACACCTACCTTTGGTTATTGCACATTTATAGGAAAGCTAGATCTAGTGCAATGGCAGAATCTAGGGCTATGGTAATGGAATATGTGAGCTCCTGTGGTTCAAGAGGCTAGTTCAAGAGATAGGATTTGACATTTAAGCATCTTTGAGATTATTATGACAACAATGCTGCCATCAGATAACTGACAACCTAGTGCAACATGATAGAACAAAACGTATTGAAGTGGATAGGCACTTCAACAAAGAGATTGATAATAGTCAAATATGCACTTCCTTTATCTAGTGGTCAGTTGGCAGACATTCACCAAAGTGACTTTCTTCTATCTGTGTAAGGTAAACCCCTGATAAAGTCCAAGCTAATATCCTTTCAAAAGCCGCTCCAGTATCAGGAATGGTTAGAGGAGACCTGCTGATTTCATGGACTGATATTTTACTATATCTATTTTCCTAGTTAACACGAATTCAAAATCTATCTAATTCCATACCCCATTTTCCTACTTTAATTTTAATTTTGGACCTGCTGATGCAGATCTGAGGGTCTACTGCTGCAGGAGATCTAAACCTAGCATGTTTCTGTGTACTTTTTTGAATATGTTTTTAACTTGGTTCCTACAGTGTTATAAGTTAGCTCTCCTTGTTTAAAAGTCAAAGTTGATGTAAATTAGCTAATTTAGTAGTAAGAAGACATGGGTAGTCTAATATATGCATTGCTCTTTGATCCTGTGGCCTTTTTTCATGGGCCTAAAATATGGTATAGGCTAGGCATACTAGATTACTTAAGTTGGTGGCTTTGTTTGTTATATCATTTTCCCAATAGCTTAATGCCTATATTCATTCGTTAGTTCAGTTTCCATGTTTGAGTCTATAAAATGAGGTCATACCCGGTGCACAAGGCTCTTGTGTTCAGCCGGGTCTGAGAAGGGTAAAATGTATGCAATCATACCCTGTTTGTTGGACTTGATCTCATGATAATGTTAAAAAAAGAAAAAAGTTGGATTTGAAGATATTTCTATTTTTACCCCTAAAAAAACAAAAGACCCATGAGTGTACAAGAGGATTGTAGATGCACTGGACACAGATTTAATAAATAAAGCTGTTCTTGGATTTGAAGATATTCAATTGTGACTCCTACTAGTTGGATTTGAAGATATTTCCCCCCTCCTATTCTGCCTCTACATTATACCTACAATTTAGACCTTGTCTAAGCCCTATTTATTGTGTTTTCTGAACCTAACTAAGCTACCGAATTCTAACTACATCATCCAAAAATCTCCAAATTAACATGGTGCCACTTTCCTTCTAGGAGAGTAGGATTTATTTGTAACTTCAAAATTGCCCATCAAAACTGGCTGAAACTTTCAGTAAACTTTCCTTCCACTGCATACTACCGCTTGACTTCACTGACATTCTTGTCAACCACCAACGTAATCTAACTTACCCTAAATCTTGCTACCCAAACTATTCTGTTGAATATCGATGTTGGTTTTTGATTTCTTGATCCTTGAATGAACCAAATATACAAGGCATTATAAGCATTAGATTAGAATGCATATAAGGGATTAAAAATGCTAAAAAGCACCCAAGTTTTAGCTTATAAATGAAGTCTTCTGTAGCATTACTAATAAATTGCTACTTTTGGATGATGTCCAGCACATTACCAAATCCCAAAATCCATAAAATAAAAAATTAAAAAAAAAAAAAAAAAGAAAAGAAAAGAAAGAAAAAAAAAAAGGGTGGGTATAAATTCAGGGTCCAGAATTGATGTGAACCAGACCCAAGGCCCTTCTAATAGAGAACTAAGGATTGAAACAGGGCATAGGGTTGCTGCCCAGCACTAAGCAAGGGGAATTTTGGTAACTTGGGCTGTCCTTACCAAGTCCAATTCGAGTTAGTTGGATTCAGCATGTTAGTAGGAGTCCAACTCTATTTTTATTTTGGTATTTGATTTAGTTTTGGTCAAGTTATGAAAGAGTCATAGTCTAGTTAGGGGTCGTACTTAGAGAAGGATTCCTTTAGTTGTAGTCCAAATTCTACTAGGAGACTAGTCCTACTCTTGTTTTGTAATTTGGATCATCCTAGGTTGAGATAAGTGAGTGTTGTTAGTAGAATAGGAGTTATAAGCAAAGTAGAAGTCCTGGTTTGATTTGCTTTCTAATTATGCTTCCTAGTCTGAATCCTTCAATGTAAGGCTATAAATGTAGCCCCACACTTGTAGACAAGGTAGCTTATGAATTATTGAATAAATATTGGGGTCGCAGGGTTTCCAAGGAGGAAGCCTGCGGCTGCTTGGTGCTCTCTGTTTTTTGAATTGTTCAACCTCCCTTCCCCTATAACAAGTACACACCCCATCCCTGCCCCTATCCTTCCCCTTCTCTCTTCTCCACTGCACCCTTCCTTTGCCCTTCCCCTAGCCCTAATTCTTCTAGCCCCACCCCAAAAACTGTATCACCATCTGAGCCTTAAATCAAATACGCCCTTTCTTCTCCAACACTACCCCATTGCAGCCTCCCCTTTTCTCCCCTTTTTCCTATCTCGTGGCAGCCATAGTTTCTTCCCCAATACTAAACCCTAGGTCTCCCAGTCTCCTCACCCTAATCCCAACCCCCTTTGGCACAATCACCCACACCCCTTCCCTAATTTTGGATACCCATCCCCATCCCCAATTTCTTCTCAAAACCCTAAAATTTGTGCAGTTCATCTTCTTCCCCAAAACCCTCGTAACCGTAACCTCTTATCACCTAGATCTGTCAAACCCTTCACCTAAATCCAGTTTCCTTTTGGATTCATCATCCCCTACACCTCCTCTACCTTCGATCCTAACCCTAACCCTAGCCAACCCCTAGAAAACCCTAGTTTTTAAACTCCCAAAATCCCTGAAACTTGAATCGGAATTTAAAAACAAAACAAATCAGATTTAGATTTCAATAAAACCCTAGCTTCTAAGCCATTACCAAACCTTGCTTACCCTATTCCCAAAGCCTAGATTGTTTAAAACAGCCCCAACACCTAATTCACTACTGAATTGATCCTGAAGACTGGCCCTCAATTTGGGGGTCACATCAAGAATGTTCCATATACATCTCAGCCAAGAATGGTCAAATGAGGAGTACATATTGTACACTCTCCAAGGAACAATAACATTTAATATGTAGGAACAATATTTTAACCAAATGCTATCCATAGATGTAAAAAATCACTCTGAAGAGAAGGAGAAAGGTCAAAAGTGAAAATATACGTAATAGCGCGAAACGCAAAACGAGGCGCGGGAACGGAAGAACGAGAGCGAAAACGGCGGCAAGAACGGACGCGAAAAGGCTAAAGAACGCCAACAAAAAAGATGACCAAAGAAGAACGGAAGTGATAAATTGGTCAAAGAGCCAGAACAAGTTACAAACACAACATTCAACCCAAAAAAGAAAAACACAACAACAGGAAAATACGCGGTCAAACGCCCAACAAGCGAACGGTTTTAGCAGAAACATTAAAAACGGTTTTGCATAAGAACTGGTTTCTCAGAAGAGAAACATTACCAAACGCATACTAAACTGCTAGCTAAGTCATCATTGATATTGGATCAGACGAAACTGATGAATCACAACAAACTAATTGAATATGGCTGGTTGTGTTAAAAAAGATTTTGTAGTTCTAGAACCGAACCTCTCTTCTTTGGCAAAGACAGGATCAAGTACATTGGTTCCTGATGAATCTCCAAACTGAAGAGAAGGATGACTAATCATACCCTCTGACAACCTGTCATTGATCTCCATTTCAAGTTTTTCGATCACAACATTTTCAATGTGGTCATGATGCTGCTGCAAACTATTCTGCGACATATTTAGTTCACAACTTGAACCAGCAATACAGCAAATACTGAATTCATCATCTGATGCATCACACCTACCTCTGGACAATTGAAAGACAATAATTATGTGATTTATAAGAATGCTAATAATTATTGGTGAAAGCAATGGACATGACAGCATTAGTTAGAGATTGAAACATAGGAAACACAAAAAGAAAAAGCTTCATTGCATAATATAGTTTCTTTCATATGAATTGATCTCAAATTGGTCCAGAAAATTATGATAATGACTGCAAAAACATAATTATAACAGAACATGCATGTCACAGTAATACATACTTGGATTTCCAAATGAAGGATGTGCAGGCCGGTTCTGTATCACATCATCATCTTCCTGCAAAATACCATTGTCATTAGGAAACTTTCAAGACCAAAACATCTTGTCCAAACCAATCTACAAAAAGGCATCAGACATACAATATCTTCAACGTCCTTCAAATTTTGGCTGATAGCAGAAGGTTGACTTTGTGATTCTGATTGTGTATCCTGCATGTCAACACCAAAGGAAGAAGACAAGCTCCCTTGACCTAAAGAGGAACATGAAGTCTCACCTTGTTCGGTCAGAGTTTCCTCGTCTTGACACTAATGAGATTAGATAAAAACAAAGTAACATAAGTAAACTAGTAACTCGTAGAAATCTAATCAACGACAAATAACAATTAAAAGGCTAAGAGCTCTTTTGGTATCAATTCTCATTCTCTATTTTGCCTATTTAAAATAAATGAATATAAGAATCCATTTTTCGTCAAACATGAAAACGGGTTTTGTAACTTTTGTCCAGAATAAATTATGGAATGAAAAATAAGTTTGGTAAGTCAGATAAAATTCTAAAAAATGAAAATCAAAATTGAAAAAATGGAGAAACAATAGGGTATCCATAAAAAAGAATGTGTGCTTACTATTATACCCTCATTTTGCATTTGGATTGTAAGTGGCTTGTGCAAAAATGAATAGAATGAGTTTTTGACCCAGAATCCATAATAGACAAAAGTCTACTACAACTTTAGGAAATTTTCTTTTATTTTAGACAAAAATAGGATTTAAAATGGAAACCAAACACATCAAAAAAATAAAAAATATTAGGAAATGAGAATGAGAATTGATACCAAAAAGGCTCTGAAGTAACAATGTTACAAGAATGATCACGGTCATACCAAGGAAGCTTGTGCCTTCAAATAGTCAACATCAAACTCCCAACCACTAAGTGATTGTTTGTAATTATTCTACATAAAAAGTATTAAAGAAAGGAATCAATAGCCATAACCAATTACATGTTCAAAATATAGTTAGGTAGAAAAGAAAGCTCTACTAATGCTGTCATATACTCTATGCAGATGAAAGGAAGCATAGCTGTCATAAAAAAGGGAATCAAGAGTCAAAATGAAAATCCAAAACATACCAAACCATTGGGAAGAGTATGCGAACGGTGATGTAAAACCAAGTCCAGGGCTGAAACAGGGCCTAGGGTTGCTTTCCCAAACCCCATGGCCCTCTAGTACCACTGCACCAGAAGGGGTATTTTGGTGATTTTAACTTTTTTCAGTTGAGTCCAATTAGGGTCTAGTTATGTCCAATATGTTTGTGGACCCTAGGTCTACTTTTGTTTTTGAATTTGAGTCCATATTTGTAAAGTTATTAGAGTCCTCATTAACAGTAGGATTCCTAAGTTGTGGAGTCCTCTAGTTTTGTCCTACTTCTTGCAAGGATTCCATGTCTACTCGTATAATTCAATTTGGACTCTTCTACAGTGAGATATGAAGGTTCTTTATGTGAGTAAGAGTCTTTAGTCAAGCAGAAGTTTTAGTTTGAGTTGTCTTGCAAGTTAGGGTCCTACTGAGATTTTCTTCTAAAGACTATACATAAGCCTCATAATATTACATAACCAGCAGTTTTGGATCATTAATAAAATTGATTGAGAGTTGAAGGCAGCCAATGGAGTTGTGCGCTCCCTAAAGTAGGTCTGCAGCAGCTGTAAGAAGAGAAGTTTTGCAGAAAATTCACAATACCAACTTCCAAATTCAATCCAGAGTCCAGACCCACCCCAAACATCCCAGCTTGTTTCCAGAGAGGCTGATACAGGACTTGAACTTGTGACCAAGCACTTCCATGCATCAAACACAACCTTCTGACAAAAAAATCATTAATAAGGAGAAAAAGAATACAACAGCCACTAAAGAGGGGAGGATAACAAAAAGGAACCCAAAATAGGACCGTATCCTCATGAACCAGAGGAAGATTCTGAAGTAAAGACAGGAATATGCTGGTTTTCCGGGGTGTCACTGCAAGTGGAAGAAGTTGCAGAAAACTTGGCTTTAATGTCAAAGGAGATTGAGTCCCAAATTCGGAGGATCGGAGATGGAGGCCTATTTCTGATAGTTCACTTCATCTAAATTTCATTGATGGCCGCAGGAAGGCAAGCTTCCCCATTACATCATCACACATAAAAGAGCCAGCAAAAGATTTATGCACCCAAATTTATTCTGTGGGGGGGGGGGGGGGGGAGATTCTTTAAAGTTTGTTGGCCTACGTTTTGCTAGATGCCCTCTCCAAAAAAAGAGGTGATTTATATGTTCCATCATGTTGCAACACATGCAGCAAGAGGGCAAGACTGAAGATCTGATGAAGGATGAGAGATGACTGCATAGAAGCAGGCATGCCGAACAGTGAAGCTGCTGAGGCACAAAAGCTGCGCAAAAGAACCAGGGGTCCTTTGGGACACGAAGACATCCAAAGCTGCCTTAGAGCAGAAAGGGTCTAAAGAGTTAAGCATCCAAATGGTATTTATCAACTCTTCACTGGGGGTGGCTGGGAATGGAAGGCAAGGCATTCCACAGATAGATACACATAAGAGAGTTAGCAGAGGAGCTCAGACACCCAGTAGAAGAAATATTTTGCACTAACCAAAGGGACCAGAACACTCCATGAGGTGCTAGATAGCACGCCAAAGGAAATGGAGGAACCATCATTATTCTGAACAAAAACGGACCAAATGCCAACAGCCAGATGAGATAGGATTTTACACCAGACACAGAAGCATCAGTTGAAGCAGGAACTATCCATGTCAAAATTGAATGAAGGCCTGAGTAGGCCCAATCAACCTATATACTATGCTTCTTGGATACAAGCTCTCAATTACCTGGATAATACAAGGAGTTAACTTCTCTGATTCATATAAAGCTGAGACCTCCCTCTTCCCTGAAGGATAAAAGAAGTGGCATCGAGGTTTATTCCAACTTCAGAGTAAACAGGGAAAGCACATTGTACTTCATTGTAGAATGGCATGTAAACAGGGAAAGCACATTGTACTTCATTGTAGAATGGTAGGTATTGTGCTTCATTTTGAAGCCCTTTCTGGTTGTTAAATGAGAAGAACCACATCATTTACAGTCCTCAAGTAAGAGAGCAGCAACACAGAAAGAGTTCAGTGATGTAGTTAAAGGTGTGATCATTTGAGAAGCTGCAAACAACTCCAAAGTGGGAGACTACTGGGTATATATGGCAAATGTTTTTGCGTACATCCAAGCAAAGTGTCTTGATTAAGCATATCGTAAGTGTCATCATGTGTATAAGAACCTGCTAGGTTTTAAATTTAGCATGCCACTGTCATCATAAGCTCTACCAATATCATCATACAGTATGTAGACACTGGTCAATGACACACATGTATGTTTTCAGGTCTGATACATTTTCATGTGATTTTCCCTCAATCTGGCACATAACAGAGATTTGCTAAATGCTGGAGAAGCTTGTCCACATCATCCTATAGTCAGCCTACTAATCTATTATATCGATCTTCCAAATGGTGCTGATATTTGTGTGATCTTATAGGTTTTGTTTATATATATATATATTAGAAAGAAAAAAAAAACACTGACACGAGACTGTGGTAGCTTAGACTAGTTCTATGGAATGATGTATAAGTGTAGGACTCGAATGAGAATGAAAGAGGAGTTGATGAGGACCATGAGGGCTATGTTAAGCTTGATGTATTTCACATTTCTTACATTTCTAACACTTATTTTAGTTGTTTTACATCAAACACATACAAATTTTGAATGGAGAAGCGAATTTTAGTAGGACTCAACATTCACCAACTTGCCAAGATCTTAGCCCAACTTGGGTTTTTGGCTGACTGAGTTGGAGTCTGAGACCAAGTTGTTGAACCTTGATTGTTGTTGTTGTTGTTGTTGTTGGGATCAATGTATATCACAATCATAGCTTGATTAAGAGAATCAGATATCCTGTTCTTCTGAATGCAATATATTGAAGTGATGCCAGAAAAAGAAATGCTGATATTCAAATCCAATAAGTGAAAAAGGAAAAGAAAAAGATGATGGAGAAGTTGAGGTACTTGCAGAAAAATTAAAAATATTTGATATATGTAGAAAACTACTAGAAAAAGAAGTCCTCAACAACGTCAATATATTTATATTTTGCATTGCTTCAATCATGCAATAGTATCCTAAATCTTAACACTTTTTCCTTTTTGTCTCCCTTAACTACTCATGCTAGCAAGGCATCACAATCGGAAATATAAAGTACAATATGGAACATTCACATGTATTGTAACCATGATAATCGAGAAGCTAGTGCACGTTAAATTCTGAAACAAGAATAATAAATATATTGCAAAGTAAAGCCATAATAAAAGGACGGGAAACTAATAGAACCAAGTTAACAACAATATGCATAAAAAAAAAATAATAATAAAATAAAAAAAAACACTAATTTATTCCAATTGAAGAAAGAATGACCACTTAATTATTTTTGCTCAAGGGAAACCAAAAACCTGCGATAGTTCCTCCTTTTGCCCATCCGATATTTTTTTCTGTTTAACCATATCTTCTTCTTTCATCTGTTTAATATAAAAGATGAGCCAGCTTGTAATCATATGGTGTTAGTCGGAGTGGATGAAGATATCATAATATCATGGAATCACATGATTCACATCATAGAGTGGTGATTTCCTAACCTTCAATTTTTTGAGCCGCTCTCCAAGACTTGGCAACCCTTCTAAAATATTTCGGACAATATATTCATTGGACCTAGCTTTCTTAAAAAATGAATGCTTCAACAGCTTTTTTACAGTAGGCCGTTTCGATGGATCTTTAACCAAGCAACTAGCAATCATCTGCTTCAATGACTAAGGGAAGGAAGAAGGGGGGGGGGGGGATAGTCCATAAGGATGCACAACTATAACTGAAGAGTAAAAATTGAAATGTATTATATAAAAAGGATACCTTTGAAAACTTCTTGTCCCTCTCATAATCAAGGCCTGGTGGTGCATTTTGCAAGGTCATGAGAAAAACCTACCAAAAGTTAATCAAGCTAAAATTACTAGCATCTGATGGAATTTGAATACTGTACATTATAAAGATATAGGAAAAACAGAATGACATATGTACCTTCATTGGAGGGTATTTTGAGAAAGGAGCATGACCATGGGCCAACTCCAGCGCTGTTATACCAAAAGACCAAATATCTGCCCTGAAGATCAGTAGTCCAACATGCAATGTCATCAAGATATTTATTAATGATTCAGGGAAAATATATGATAGAGGAGATCCTAACTTGAAGTCATAACCCTGTAATTGCTGCATAACCTCAGGTGCCATCCTACAATAAGTAATAAGGAACCTCGGATATTAAAACAAATGTCATATAAAAAATGTTACTTAACTCATATAAAATATGTAGAAGCAAGGAGATCAAAACTATACCAGCAAGGTGTCCCCACAAAAGTATTTCTAGTGCGTTGTCTATCACCTGAATCAAAAATGCAAGCAGCAACACCAAAATCTCCTAGCTTGATTGCACCTTGGGCATCTACTAGAATATTTCCAGCCTACAGAAATGAAATAGCAAAACAAAGAGGAAGAAAAAAAATGCAGCAAAGAATTAAAACACATAAAATATGCACACAAGAAATATAATTCACGATAAGACAGATAGAAACAAAAACTGTCTATTAAAGGCACATCATAGAGTTACAATTAACAAAAGGAATTACCAAAATTTTGCACGCACAAATATAGAAATGTTTCTCATCGTTTAGTTCAGGAGGAAACGACTTCAACTGCAGTCAATCTGGTATGCTGAACACAAAACTAGAGAGGGTTATACCTCTATCTCTTGGTTGAAAATTAATATGCTAGGTTGAGACTGATTATAGAAGTGTGAATTAACATCAACCCACCAATACGTGGTTTAGATTGTCTACCAAATGAAATATAGGATGGAGCATAAGCCAGATGAAATTGAAAAAAAAAAAAATTGATAATGATGATGAACACTTGGTCCAAATGAAATTACAAGAAAATGGTACAAGAGCTTAGGAAACCTGTGGTTTATCTTGGCTAACAAAGCTGTTTAATGAGATAAGATTATAAGAACAAGAAGAACACTAGAGAAAGTATCTTGGTCTCATTTAGAAAAATAATGATCATGTTTAGAGCTGCAATAACTATAGACACAGAACTGGTAAGTCATACTATGGAATTATGGGAGAATGTAATGAACTCCATTTGGAACAAAAAAAGCTACAATAACATAATATAATGAAACCCATTTGAGACCAAAAAAATGTAAAAGAGCTACTATCACAGAGAACCACTTTGGTTTTATGCCAACAAGATTTACCATGAAAGCTATTCATCCAATTAGGACACTTGCGGAAAGGTGATCATAACAACAACCCATCTGGTGCCCATATTAAGCTTTTTAATCCATTTTCAGTCCAATATTATGGCCTGAATTGCTGCTGGCCGTCTTGTTCTTTGAACTTCTCAGAAATATGGGCATGGCATATAAGGTTGTATGTTGTAATAACATGAGCTAATTTACTCTTTATCTTAGCAATTTTTGTCTTTTGCATGTACCTAGTGGTTGCAAGTTCACCATTGCAAGCTATTTCCTTGCTTGGAAATTTTCTTCTGAAAGAGATCCTAAAGAGGTCAATAGCAAATGTACCAGAACTTTTGCCTCACATTAACTTAAAGTATTTCTAGAAGGCCTATGTGAAAATGCCTTGAGATGGTCGGAGGATCAAATACCCTTTCATGCCATCTCGTGTTATGCTAACTAAAATAGAAATAAAACAGGATCTTTCACTTATCATGCTATATTTATTTCAACACGAGCTTATTCTCCAAGAAATTGAAATTTTATCCTCATTTCTTTGCCCTTCTGTTTTGTGGGCCAGGAGAGAAATCCTGCCATATTGATGGGACTGCACCCTCCACTGATGGCAGTTATACAACGGGACTAACATATTACCAAAATGTTGCCTTATTTGCTTTTTATAGAGTCCAAGGTTTTAATATTGTTTTCCAAAAATTATCATATTCTGTTTCAGTAAAATTTTCAATATTCTTTTCCTATGCAAAGAAATCCTGCAAAATAATTTCAGTAAAATAATTAAGCCTTGAGAATAATATAATTCAACAGAAATCTCACTTGTTAACAGACACCTGGAATCACCAAGGCAAAGTAGTTAGCAAATGAACATTGATAGACTTGGGATAATCCCCAGAATGATGACTCACCTTAACATCTCGGTGTATATGTCCATGTTGATGAAGGTATTCTAGACCCTTTAATGCTTCACGTAAAATAGTTGCTATAACCACTTCCTCAAACCCATCCTCATAAGAAACTTTCAACATATGAAGGAAAGAACCCCCCGCCATGAATGGCATTACAACCCATAAATCGTGATCGGCAACAAAGGTACAATAGGCTTTCAGAATATTAGGGTGGTCAACCAGGATCATAGTTTGAGCTTCCCGTGAGAGATTACTCTACAGATAAAAAGACCCAATTCGTACATCAGCAAACCAATATTAAAAGTTATGTCTCGGCATAAGAACATGCAGAGGTTCTAACACAATTTTTTCGGTAAATGTACAACCAGACTCAATATTAAAACGAAATTTCATCAAGACCAGAACGAATTCCTTGAGAAGGAGAGAGAATAATTTGACTTACCAGATCAGTACCATGTCTCTCGAAATCAAGTATTTTGATGGCGACAGTCTCGTTTAATGGAATACAGGTTGCACGATAAACAGAAGCACTTGCGCCATGACCAACTACTTCATACAGAACGTAATTTTCAGAACCAATCGGATATTTCTTTTTCTCCATGACTCAAAGCTCCTTCTTACGAATTACGTCCCTCGAAAACCCTAAAACTAATCATGACTCTCTTTTATTTCAACGAGAAACCTCAGAATCATCATCATTGCAGTAAATGAGAAATCCAGAACGACCCAACAGAAAAGTTGTGAAGAGATGGATTCAATCCAAACACAATGAGTGTAAGACTGAGAACCAGACAAGGGTGCGCGAGGGATCGGATCGGATCGGTGTTGGGTGAATATTTGTCAGCAAAAGCTCGCCACTTGTTTAGCTGAGGCCATGAGCTTAGTTTGGTTTCAATCGGTTTTAGATGTTTTTGGTTTGGGACTCGAGAATCGACAAATTTCAAACTAACTAACACGTGAGATTCGCACGAGTGCTTCAGTTATACGCTATACCGCTATGAAGATAATCTCACGTGTTTTAGATGTTTTTGGTTTGAGACTTGAGAATCGACAAATTTGAAACTAACACACACGTGAGAACGATTTTTTATTTTATTTTATTTTTATTATTTTAAAAGAAATCTAACGTGTTTTTCAGTTAATAATTTTATAAAGATTCCAAGAACTGCTAATTTTGCCACATGCTTTCAACTCTTTTGATCAATAAATTTGTTTTTTCACGGAAAACTTGATAAAAGTTTGGAATGAAGGTTTAGAAAAACATGCTTGTCTAACATTTAAGAGTGGTAGAGAGTCATGCTTCTCAATGGAGAAATCGTGGGTTTGATTCTTGCAGACAGCTTCTCCCCCAAAGGATGTAATCAAGGCGCACGCAAGCTGGCCGAATGAACTTCAGCTTCCAAAAAAAAAAAAAATGAAGAAGACATGCTTGTCTAACATTTTGTCATTCATTGTTTGTTTTTTTTTTTTGGGTAAATTAACTTTCATTCAACACAGGAACAACACCTGGCCTTAGACATACAAAGATCTCTAAGCCGGGAGTGGAATTTGGTCAATACGTCCTTCTTGAGGTGGACGCAACCTTCCTTGCCAGCTAGTCAGCCACATTGTTACCACATCTAGCAATAAAGGAAAATAAACAACTAGAGAAACAACATTTTAGAGATAAAATATCTCCAATTACTCCATCCACATTCAGTGGGGGACACTCAGTGGGGGAGGGGGTGGACAGCTGATTCAAGATATTTGAGAGCTCCAAATTGTCTGTCTCTAATGTGATAAATTGAAGGTCCTCAGATAAAGCTTGTAGTAGGGCCTCCCTAACCGCCATTGCTTCCCCCAAGAAGATCGCTTCAAATGGAATGGGATCTGATACTGCTCTTAGTGGAATCCCATTATGGTCCCTAAATACGAAGCCAACACATGGTGTGTTCTTTTTCAAGCTTGCATCTGTATTAATCTTGATGTACCTATCTTCAGGTGGACTCCATTTTGTAGGATGAATTACCGCGGTCTTCTCCATAGGGATCTCTGAAACAATCTTCTTCTCCTTGCTTGTATCTGAACCTCCCACTTCTTCCTTGATTTGTGCACTACTTCTTGTGGAGAACTCATGTGACCTTCAAACATTAACTTGTTTCTCGCAAACCATATTTCCCAACATATGTAAGCTGCTAATCCTTCCAATCTTTTACCTTCCTCGCCTTCCAGCCCCATTTTCTTCCAATGCTCTATGAATTTATGGACCTTTGGACTTAGGGGAGGATGGTATCTAAGGGAGGAGATCGCCCACACCACCCTAGCAAATGGGCAATCCAAAATAGTATGGTCTATGGTCTCCATGCTCTCGCCGCATCTCAAACACATTGGATCTATCTTCAGATGCTTTTTGATTAACCCTTCTCCAGAAGCTAGTCCTCTAGCACATGCTCTCCATAGGAAGTTTTGGGTCTTAGGTTCTGCATCACACTTCCATATGTTCCTCCACACATCTCTACTCACCGTTATCATGTTCGAGTTAGGATCCTCTCTCTGATTACTAGTAAATGGTAAGCTGATTTGGATGTGAAAATGCCATTAGTAGTGTGGCCCCATACTTGAATGTCTTCCTTAGGAAAAAGGCTTAGTTGAATGCTCATAATAGTTTTCGCATCTTCCGAGTGAAACGAAGCTTGAACTAATTCAGTTTTCCACTTTCTAGTATTTGGTTCAATCAAGTCAGCTACCCATTTCACTTGACCCCTCTGAAATTCCGGATGCTTTATCCTATGATTAGGTGAAGATAAAATCCACTTATTCCTCCACACATCTATTTTGTCTCCCATACCTAATTTCTAGCTAAGCCCTTCCATAAGATGTTTTTTCCCTTCTAGAATGCCTTTCCATGCCCATGAACTGTTAGATCTTGGCCCTGCTTCGAGAAAATCACAGGTTAGGAAGTAAAGTCTCTTATAAAATTGGGCCCAATAAGAATTTGGGTAAGCCTAGAGTCTCCATGCTAGTTTAGTTAAGAGAACTTTATTTTGTATCTTTGGATCCCGAAACCCCAATCCACCTTGGTCCTTTGACTTGCATAATTTCTCCTAAGAAATCCAGCACATTTTATCATTTTTCTCATCTCCACCCCAATAGAAATGGGTCACAACCTGCTTGATTTTCTTATGATGCGAGCTCGGTAATTTAAAGTGAGAAGCAGCATAAGAATTATATGAAAGAGCTACTGATTTGATCAAGATTTCCTCCCCGCATATGATAGAAGCTTTTTCTTCCAGCCTTGTATATTGCTAGAAGTCTTGTCCTGAATATCCTTAAATAGATCCTTCTTCACTGCTCCAAACTCAACTGGAAGCCCTAGATACTTTTTTGGGCCATCCTCGTATTTGATCTTTAATTTACGGGAGAACCACCTCTTAATTTTTGTGGGGGTAATTGGGCTGAAGGTTAGACATGACTTCTCATAGTTTTATGCTCTGTCCACTTGCTTTACAGTAGAACTCTATGTAGGCTTTCAAATTGTGGATCTCTTCTAGTGGCATTTCAGAGAAGATGATGCAATCATCTACAAATAGTAAATGGGATAAGGATTCAGACTTGTTTCTCACCTTGATCCCTTGGACCAAACCCGCAAGACCTGCTTCACTCAGCATAGCTGATAACTCTTGAGTACAAAAATAGATGGAGATAGTGGGTCACCCTGCCTAATTCCTCTAGAGGGTTTGATGACCTCTTGAGGAACTCCATTAACCAATATCTTATATGAAACTGGGGTGATGATTTGCATTATCATATGAACCCATTTATCACTAAAGCGAAGAGCCATCATGATATTCTCCACAAAGCGCCATTCCATCATATCATATGCCTTCTTAATGTCTAATTTCATTGCCATCAGCCTCTTTTTTCCTCTAGACTTGTGCTTGATGTAGTGGAAAGCCTCGTGAGCAATAGCACATTATCTGAGATAAGTCTGTTAGGAATAAAAGTTGATTGGGGTGGGGAAATAATATCATCAAGGTACCCTTTAAGCCTATTTGCTTGTACTTTGCTAATAAATTTTTAGTGACATTACAAAGGGAAATAGGCCTAAAATGATCCACCAGTTTTGGTTGATCCACCAAGTTCCTAGTTGTGGAATTGAATATCCTATTTGATCTCTTCTCTTGGTTTACATTTTAGCATAATTGCAGTTGGTGAAAATGTTCAAAACAATTAAATACTTTGCAAAGATATATTCTAAACTAAATTAAAGACAGTAAAAAATTATAAAAAGGCTTTGTTGCTACGGATAGGAATTCAACACTATTTGTGCAATCCTTGCAAGGAGCTGATGAGGTGGAATTGTTTGATTTGCCTTTGGATATTGTCCTCTAGGGTATAGTTTGTTTGCAGAAGTATGGTGGGACAAAAAAAAAAGGTGAAAAAAATAAACATGTGAGACCCATATGTAATGAGATGTTGAAAACTTGTTGAGGAATTTCCACGAACACTTGAATGATTGTTGTAATCACAATACTTCTTCATAGTTGAAACGTACCAGAAGTACTTTCTTTAAGGTATTTAGACAACCCAATTTGTGCAATATGGGTTCCAAATGTGTCTTCATCCCAACATCAGTTAGTCCAAACCTTTAAGGTTGAACCTCAGGAAGATTACTTAAGGTGTAATCACAGTTATGTTCACTACTTAATAAAATAACAATTGGGAGAGAGATAGAGAGAAAGAGGAAGAGGAAATTCAGTGTAAAAAAATGAACTCAAAAATAGGTTTATATTGAGCCCCAAAGGCTGTGGGTGAAAGGGTAAGGTCACCTCCCTTTGTGAGGGTACCGTTAAGCTCAACTCCTTACAGGAAGGTACCTGTTCAGCTGACCTCCCTAAGGGAAAGTGCCTCTCTAATGGCATCTCCACACTTTCACCCAATAGTGTGCTTTCTGGATTAGGGCCCATGACAAATGGGTTTTCATAAACCGCCCCTATATGATGTGAAATTAAACCTTGTCAGGGTGGGTGTTAGCAAGTATTGCAAGGCCCTAACCATGTGTTAGTAAAGGGTACCATCACTAAGAGGAACACCAAAGTGTAAGGAGAGAGAAGGCCCAGATGCCATTGGGCATGGTAAATCCTGTCAGAAGACTGCATGGCCTCTGTACCCGAAAAGAAGTGAATATCCCCCAAGTCCTTTATGGCAAAATCCATGGACAAAGCCTTGAGAAGGCAAGAAAAAGCCAATAAGATGTTTTGGTCACCAAGATACCATCAACACAAATGAGGTCATAGAGTCATCAAATCACACCAGCCTTGTTGTACATGAATAAAGAAGGATGCGAGAGACAAAAAGCCATGTGAGAGAATCAAAATCGTCAATATGGTGAACCATGCTCTTGAAGCCTGACAAAGGCCGTATAACAACTTTGGAGTAGAGCGTGAGGACAACAGAGTCTTTATGAAATGCCAAAGGAAACAAATATAGATGCCAAGAGATGAAACTCTACACTACCAACAAATTGAAAGAGAGAATGTCACAATCAAAGAAATTTTCCAATAGTTTCTTCAAACGGGGGTGAGTATAGCATGGACATATTTTTTACTTTTTGAGGGGTACAACCAAGTGTATGTAGTGCAGTCATCAACAATGACAAACATAGTATGGTAAACGATCAAAAGAAGTGACAGGATTTTTTTCCGAAAACTCACTATTGAAGGAGTTCCAAAGCCTACTAGTAGTGGAAACTAAAGACTGAAATGGTAAACAGTGTGACTATGGGGGAAGAATGATAGGCATCACACGCAAGTAAGATGATAAAAATTTATTTTTTGGAATTGGCAATTAATGTGTATTTTGGGGGTGGGAGATAATTACATATATTATTAGGGAGAATCGAATCATGACCTCTTCGCTAAAAAGTATTGGTCATTACCAATTGAGCCAATATCCCATTAGTTGAAGGTGGTCTAATTTTTTTTTTTCCATTTTTTTTTTTGGAATTAGCAATTTATGTATATTTGGGGGGGGGGGGGTGGGAGATAATTACATATATTATCAAGGAGAATCGAATGCTGACCTTTTCATTAAAAGGTGGTGGTCATTATCAATTGAGCCAACCCTTTGATGTTAAGGTGATTTAAAGTTTTGAGTCAATTAGCTCAATGGTCTACTTCTTCACAAAGAATACTTTTCTTCTTCTTTTTTTTTTTTTTTTTGGGGGGGGTGTTAAAATAGCTTTAATTTCAAATAACCACAAAGAACATGTGGTGACGTAAACTGAATCATCTAATCATGGAGTGGTGTTTGGCCATATTGTCGTACATGGTGTAAACAATGCCACCTTTACCAGATAATCAACCTTAACATTGACCTTGACCTTTCTACATACATAAACACATAAAAGAAGCAAAGCTAGATTATCTGAGCAATTTAATATCAAGCACCACTGATTGAAAACCAAGAGGAGTTGCCCTTCCAACATCATTCAACAAGGCGATTAGCTCCAATCTTTTAGGTTGCGTTTGTTTGCTGGAATAAAAGTGGGGTGGGAAAATTCTTGAAAAAAGTGTGGATTTCTTACGTTTCCCTTAAATCCCAAAATTGTAGATTTCTTACGTTTCCCTTAAATCCCAAAATTGTAGATTGTTTGGTTGCTTGGGGTGGGAAAGTGAGAGACAAGCTTCCTTGAATCAAGGGAACTTATCTAGTGATTGTGGCAACCCAACTTTCCCACCCCAAGCCATTTTAAAACCCCACAAATTTGGTGGGATTTTGTGGAAAAGTTTGGAAAAGTAAAAAGTGGGACCCACCACTATCACTTTTCCACAAAATATAGGGCCCACAATTTTTTTTTTTCACACCCCACCTTTGCAAACAAACGCAGCCTTAGAGTTGAGCATTATGATTCCACTTAGTAGAGGGATGGCCGGGTCTTCTATGCCTTAGGTCAAAATTGATAGAAGACATTTTATTAGCAAGTACAAAAATTGTAAGAGACGAAGCATGCAAAAAACTTGAGGTGTGAGAGCATCTAAAGAGAGCTAGAACAATCCATTCTTACTCAAGCCTTTGTAGAGTACCCAACCTTCCTTTGACATGCTTTTGGTTTATATTTGTATTATCTTCATTTGGTGACTTGATATGCCCTTGGCTCTCTATACGTATGAAACTTGTTGGGAAATGCCATGTCACATTGCCACATTAGCCTCCATTAGTTTTGATGATAACAAATACAAATTACTAATATCTACATTAAGTTGTGATTGTCTAGCTCATTACTAAAACAAGTAGACTGAATTTGACTCATTGGACCAAATTCACCGGATGCTCAAGCCCAAGTCAAGATCAATTAATCTTGGACAATGAATCAATGTCAAGATGAACATCAAGTTCAAAGCATAAGAAGATGCGAAGATCAAGTCAAGTTCAAGACTTAGAAGAATTTGGGACTTAGGACACATACACATGCACTCATATGTAATTGCATTAAATCAAATGCATATCATGTCACTAGATTGACCTAGAACATATTAAGAGAGTGTATGAAGCTTAGGGTTGGCTAGAAATACCAAAAACCACTCCGTGCTTCAAACGGACGTCCGTCTAGTCACAAAGTGCCAGATGGATTTTCCATCTGACTTACTATAGCCAGACGAGCATCCGTCTGGTCCTAACTTACACAACAGCTATATTTTTAACGACTAAAAATTGAGACGGATTTTCATCTAGTCAAATGGACGCCCATTTGGACAAAAATTTCACAGAAATTTTTTATCCGTTGGGAGGTTGGACCAAACAATTGAATGCCATCTTTATAAGCCCAACCACCTCCATTTGAAAATCTCTACCTTCCTTATTAAACATTTACTATCTCACAACACTCAAAGCTCTCAAATTGGTGAACAAGCATTGATCACTTGCCTTCCAACCTCACTCAACTTTGAAGGACATTCCAAAGTTGTCAAGCAAGCTCATTGGAGTAAAGCTTGGAGTGATTGAAGGCCATTGGAACTTCATTAGTGGTGCATCTCTTCCATTGAGAATTCACATCATTGCATCACACTCACACAAGGGGTAAAATGTCACACCCCTTGTTAAATAATATCTTCCAACTCTTCAAATTGTATTGATTGTTTAATTATAGTCTAAGTTCATTAGAATTGGTAGAGGGTGTTCTTGCCCTACTTAGAACAAATATTGTAAATGGTGCTCTTGCTTTATTGAACATAGATTGTAAAAGGTTTGATCTCTACCCATTTTATTGAAAGAGAATCACTAGTGGAATACTCTCTTGAGGCCAAGAAAGGAATGGACGTAGACTTGCAAAGTCGAACCACTATAAAATACTTGTCTTGTGGATTGATTGCATTACTTAATTATCATTGAAATCTACAATTTACTTTGTATTTGCAATTAAACCAAAAAATTAGGCAAGTCCATTAGTTACAACCTATTCACCCCACAACTGTCTTATACTTGCGTTCAGGTTCTTGGACCTAAAATATGGATTTCAGGTTAGGATCATAGAGGATTCACATACATTGAACTTGTAACTGAAAGAGAAGAGTTACAAAGAAAATCGTGAAAAGACAACAAAGAGTCAAGAATTCAAATAGAGACCATTCAATTGGAAGCTGAGCCAATAGAGTTGGTGGTGGAAATGATGAACTTGCAGTTTTGCTAAGTTTCAAAAGAAGAATTAACTCAAGCATTGACGAATTGAGAAAGTTGGTTAAGAGTTCACAGTCGGTATTTTTGGAAGGGCCCCAAGATTAGATAAGACCCTCCTGATGTGTGTGCTTAGTGTTGATGCAATGCCACAGACCTACTGCCCATGAAACTCACTCTTGGAATAAATTCCAGGGGTAGGGTCAAGTGGGTAGAGCAGCCCCGAGCAACCCTACCTGGTGCCCCTGAGATGAGAAGGGGTATTTTTGTGATTTTGTGTTATGGACCCACATTTAATGATATTTTCACCCCAAAACGATAACTTTACTTTTAGCCGTCAGAGAATGTCAATCCATGTTAGGGAGGTAGTTTTGAAGAAAGTTGCGGTGATCATCTAGAGAGCAATCCGAGTTCTACCCGCAAAATTGAAGGTTAGTTAATTCTTCCTTTCTTCTAATCCACCTCTTTTCATCTTTTGTTGAAGGAAAAACCTTGTGGGAATATAAATTAAATTAGGGGAACCTAAACCCTATATTAATCTAGCAATTCGAGTGATTCTACAATCACTCTTTTATGCTGATTTTCTTCACGAATATATTTTGGGGAGACCTATTTCATGCTTTTATTTTTTATTTTTTATTTTGTTTTAAGTTTTTTTTATTTGGGAGTTCAGATTCAAGTTTTTGATCTCTTGCTGTAGTTAGACCTTGTTCTTGGGAGTTTTTAGAAAGCCATAATCGTTCTAGAAGTTGTTTGAAACCCAAAAACGAAACTGTTGGAAACCGTGTTGGTTTGCTGTCTGTGCACCGACAAGGGTCACCCTAGGCAACCCTACCCCCTAGGGTTGGTTGTTAGGGGCCTCCCCGGGCTGCCTTTACCCCATGTTGTTTTGAGTTTTGTTTCCATTTTTAATGCTTGACTTCCTAGGTTAATTCTAACTTGATTCAACAATTAATTAGGAAAATTTGGGACGTGTTAGGCCGTCCGTTGTTTTGCTTTGAAAAGGCTATGGTCTACTTGACAGGTGAGGAAATTCAACTATGCATTTTTAACGTTGAATTTCACATGATGTTGATCATGCATAATGACTTATATACTGTTGATATATGGTTCTTTCATTTACTTTATCCTCTGGAATTACATAGAATCATGTCCTATTCTTGCTTGCACATCTAGGATGTCTAGTGGTACATGGTTAGGTTACACTCATCATGTTGTTACCTTATCGGCAAGCGTATTGATGCTGGGTGACCCGTGGCAGCAGTGTTGGGTTGGTGGGCGCCAAGACCGCACACCCCACGACAATATGGACGGACAACGCATGGGTGTGATCCACAGCCACAATATCTCAATTACACTATCAATAATAAACAAGACACACAATCCCATAATCAAGAGCAAAATAATAGTTCAATATTTAATTAAGGAAATAAAGGTTCAAAAACCAAGAATGAATACCGAATGAATCAAATAGGAAAGTTTCAGCGACATCAAAAATAACAAATGTGTCTCATTATGGTTTTCTATTCATCTTTCAATAGTTTGGGGTATTCTTCTTCAAGTTTCTCTATGAAATGAGTCATAAAACTCTCCTTCATCCCCTTATCCATGCGGCGAACAACCAAATCTCTTTTCCCATCAATGGGTGCTCGAAGAGCACTCCATGCACCCGCAGGAACCTTTGTTTTCGACATAACTAGATCCCACTGGCATCTCCAATATCTCTTCAGGAGTGTTCTCCCATGCATAGGGAATTTATCCTATTTTTGCAAAGGCATCTAAAGATAACAAAGAAAATCTACAAGGATGAGTTCTAATGAACCCTGTAAGGCAACAATTCTATACATTAACCCCAATTGCATAATAATAAGGAAATGAATAAATGAAGTGCTAAGTTATGAATGCAGCTAAGAGTCTAACTATGCGAGTCTCAACCTAAGTAGACTTGCTTTAAGATAAACACTAGGCCTCCTCTGGGTAGGTCTTGTCACTCTGATTCCTCACGGACTAGCTACCTCTGTTGAAATCCGGGTAAGGGGTACGATCCTCATCATCAATTATGGATGGGGTACAGGTCCACACTCTCTCACCACAACCATTGGTCCAAGTACTAGTGCATGTCAGGGATTTTATCCCAATGCAAAGTCATATAGTAACACACTACATGTGGTCCAGATACCTTTCCTCATGTTTAGTGCCCTCTTGGTCTAGTATCCTTCACCTAGGAATGTAAATCCTCACAGACTAGTTACCTCTTTTAAACCACATTCGCTAACCCTATGGTCATCCACATATTGTTGGGCGGATGCCTCTCATGTCTCCTCACGACTAACATATGCAACCCTATCATTTGCATGATAAATAGTGGGCCAGTGTATCTCCTCAGGAACTGGTTACCTCTTTTGGACACCCACATGATCACATCACTACTATCATGGGTCACTCAGCTTCAATACCCCTGCCAAAAGGGTAATAGCATGTATGGGTAACCTAGCCATGCATCTAGACATCCTAGTCATGAAGTACAACAACCATGAAAGTGCTGGAGGCATCAAAGGATAGTATCCTATACCACAAGCCCTGATATCCTAAGCTAGGAGTACCAAGCAAGGTATTCCCCAATTCATAGTCACAACAAACAACATCATTCCACAAAAGAAGTAAAATACAATACACATTATTCACAAATCCTAATCAATGAGCAAACAAGCATGACAACAATTACAACAAGTTACAAAGTCACTAACATGCTTAAAACAATTATCGAAACATCATATTAAGCAATTCGGTTACATAGGCAATCATGTCCTTACTTGATTTAGCAAAAAAATACGAAAAAACGTGCTAAGTTCCACAAGCAAATACTCTAGTAGATCCCAAAAAACCCTTAGATCAAGATCGTAAAGTTACACTTACACCTGAGTTTGGGATTCAAATGGGCAAAGATGACTCCAAAACAGCCTCTAGAACCCAGCCGGTTGCTTGAGCTAGTTGCTTTAAGCGAACGCCTCAAGTGACCTCCTCAAGTGACCGCCAAGTCTCGAGCAGAATTCCAAGTCTAAAATTCACTTTGGATCACCCACCCTCGATCTATATTTGGGTAAATCCAAGTCTAAATCACATCCCTAGAACACCAAAGAAGCCACTCAATACTACTAATCTCAGTAAGAAAATCTAAATCTACATCATCTTCTTTGATAGGATCCGCCATTGAATCGGATGTAAAATCCATTCCTCTTGGCACGATCTAACTGAGATCATCAATGGGAAAGCAATATATTAATCCAAACCACCACAACAGGACTAGAGGAAGAATAACTATTCTCTAATAGGATGAAATTCAGTAGATTAAGAGAGTGGTTAAACTTACCTTCACTTAGGGTTCAAAAGTCAAAGAAAACTTGAAAGATTCTCCACAAAAAGAGGCTCTCTTCCACCAATCTAGTGTTCAAGAATAAAATAATATGAAATTAGGCCGTGGAAGGCTTTAAACAGGGTGTCGGGGGCAAAACAGTGTTTTTCTACGAAAATTTTCAATCAACTGCTACGGGTGGCGTCTGCTTGGCCAATCGACCCCCTTAAGCAACCGCTCCTAGTACTTTTCAGTAATTGGGCGTTTTGCACTTTTGGTTGATCCCTAGCTCGGTTATGACCTTAACCAACATGTGGAGGGCTCTTACCTCACTCGTGGACATCTTCCAACTCAACCTTTCTCGTGTTGGATATTCATCTACCCAAACCATCTGGGTTCCGACTGGATATTCTTCCAGTTCCCAATAAGGTAGCTTCTTCACCAACACTATCCAAATCTATAGGTTTTAAGGCCAAAATATGGGCTTCAATTCGGATGGCCCACAACTTCTTCCAACTAGAGCCTTGGCTACTTACTCGGACTCGCCATTTGGGTTCAGGTTAGGAATATAGGGGTTATTACAAGACTAGTAACCCACCTATGCGAGGACATAACCGCACTATGGGAGCCATTCATTGGTAGGGTTGCATATGGTAGGGTTGGGCTCATGAGTGCTCAAGACTAGTAACCAACCCATGAGAAGACATGGAGCTCCCCCCCCCCCATCATGTGTGGATGACCAATAAGGTTAAGAGGAGGCATAGTCTGAATTGGTCGGCTCCATAGGATACATTGAATTTAGATAGGGATGGATACTGAATCGAGTTGGTCAGTGTCATAGGGGAGGTATCTGAACCTAGAACAATGTGATTAACTAGATGACTTGCATTGGGCTTGGTATTACCCTAACACGTGCCAATGCTCATGCCAATGGTCGTGGTGAGAGAGTGTGGCCCTAATCCTCAGCCATGGTCGATGAGAGGATTGTTATCCCTATACCTTAGTCGTGATGCCCAGTTCAATTGGATTTGTTTGGGTCTATGTGAGACTATGTCACACCCCACCCAACTGGATCCGAACTCAACCTGAATACCCGTGGGGGTGATAACACTACAAGATCTAGGTTCATAGTCAATCCATAACAATCATATAACATAGCATAATCCTAAAGCAAGAAAAGGAAATGAAGTATCAAATATTAATGTATCAAAAGGAAATGAAGTATCAAATATTAATGTATCAAGAGTTATTATAGTTATCCTCAAATCTTATTTCAAAGTTAGTTTAAATAGAATTAGAATTTAAAAGAAGTAATTGTTCAACAGCAGAACTCTAAAGGTTATCGAGGAAAAGTAAAGAATGTAAGTAGTGACCCTGCCTAACAAATAAGTAAAGAAGATAGCTAATGGCAACTAAGGTGGCTACTTTCGGCCATGGTATCTCCAACCCAGGGCTGAGGCAAGTCGCTGGTACACAACTCTCCATGTACCTTTGTGTGCTCTCCAGCTGATCTCTCAAAGGACTCTGTTAGGGGCAGACCGTCCATGTGATAACCCCTATAATCCTAACCCAAATTCCATATTGCAGGTTCAAGTACCCGAAGCTCTAGATGGAAGAAGCTGTGGGCTATTCAGATTAAGACCTATGTCTTGGCCCCAGAGCCCATAGATCTGGATATTGTTGGTAAAGAACTTGCCTTACTAGGAACTAGAAGAAGATCCCGGCGGAACCCGGATGGAGTAGACAGGTGGATTTCCATCACGAGAAAGGTCGAGCCAGATGATGTCCATGAACAAGGTAAGACCCCCTCCACATGTTGGTTAAGGTTACAACAGTGTTAGGGATCAATCGGGTAAGCAAAACACTCAAGTATTGAAAAGTATTAGGGGTTGTTGCTTAAGGGGTTAATGACCAACAACGCCTAGGATGGTGGTGGGTTAAGAATAAAAGTTGGAATCTATTAAAGATAACAATGCATTATTTATTTGTGGAGGTGTGGGATTAAGTAGAGGTAGAGCATATGTGGTGGGTGGAGAAGAAACCTCTATTCGGGGAGAAACCTCGGATTCTACATTGACTTTCAGATCCAATTGAAGTTAGTTGATCACTCTCCTATTCTATTCAAACATGATATTATTTGAGAGTAGTTTTCTTCCTCTAAGATTCTATAATGATGAATTTGTGTAGTTTAAACCTTTTCCATCGATGATCTTGATTGGATCATGCCAGAAGATGGATTCCTATATCTGCATCAAGGGTTGATCTTATCGAGGAAGATGATGTGGGTTTAAATTATTCTTCCTCTATGATCGGTAGTCTAGTGACCTCTCTAGAGTTCTAAGAATGAAGTTTGGACTTTAATTAATCCTACATCAGATCGAGGATGAGTGATCAAAAGTCAGAATTTTGGACTTGGAATTTTGCTTGAGAAAGGGGCAGTCGATTGACCCAACAAACCACCATAACTGAACAGCTAGGTCACAAAGGCTATTTTGATGTTGATTTTGCTCAGTTTGACTCTCAGACCCTAATGTAAATTTATAATCTTAACCTAGGGATATTCTAGAACCTGTTAGTGTATTTACTTGGTGAGATCTAGCACAATTACCAATACTTTTCCGTTGAAACAGGTTCGGTTACAATTGCATGTATATCTGAACTGATGCTATAATGAACCGCTTGCTTCGCTATACTTGTCATTAGTCTTGTATCTTGTTGTATTTACTGTTATACATGTTTATATGATGGTGATGTGTCATGAGTGATGATAGATGCCTTTTAATACTTTGCATGGTGTGGAATGGTGTGCTTGATGCGACTATGATTGGGGAATACCTAGCTTGGGATATCAGGGCTGTGGTATGGGACACTGTCCTCTGATGTCCCTAGCACCTTCATGGTTGATGTCCTACATGATTAGGAGGACTAGATTGCATAGTTAGGAACTCTTACATGCTAATACCCTTTAGGCAAGGGTATTGAAGTCGAGCGACCCGTGATGGTAGTGACGTGACTCTGTATCATCCAACAACGGTAGCTAGTCCGTGAGGAGACTTAGTGGTCCATTGTCTATCATACAATGGAGGGTTGCATATGTTAGGGTTGGGCTCATGGGCACCCAATAGGAGGCTTGGGTGTCATGAGGGAACATGAAAGCATCTGCCCCAAAAATATATGGATGATCATAGGGTTAAGGAATGAAATCCAACAGAGGTAATCAGTCCATGAGGGTCTATATTTCTAGGTGGAAAATGATACTAGACCAACAGTGCATTGTGTATGAGGAAAGGTATCTGGACCACATGTAGTGTGTTACCATAGGACCTTGCATTGGGTTTAGAATCCCCGACATGTGCCAGTGCTCAGACCAATGGTTGTGGTGAGAGAGTGTGGACCAAAACCCTAGCTATGGTTGATGATGATGACCGTACCCCTTGCCCGAGATCCCAATTGAGGTAGCCAGTCGGTGAGGGATTAGAGTGACGAGACCTACCCAGAGGGGGGCTGGTATTACATCTTAAAGCATGTCTGCTTGAATAAACTCGCATAGTTAGATTACTATATGGATTTCATAACTCATGCATTTCATTATTTCATTTGCGACTCCCTATATGATTGAGGTGTATATATATGGAATTGTTGTCTTACTAAGTTTGTTCTCATCCTTGTGGATTATCTTATTTTCTTCACATGACTTTACAGAAATAGGAGAAGTTCCCCATGTGTGGGAGAACACCCCTTAAGAGATATTGGAGGCGTCAATGGGATCTGGTCTTGCATAACACGAAGCTTCCTGCAGGTCATGAGTGCTCTTATAGCACCTATTGATAGGAAGACAACCTAGGTCGTTCATCATTTGGATAGGTCTATGAAAGAAGGACTTATGACCCTGTGGATTGAGAAATACGAGATAGAGTACTCTAATAAGGAGAAGGAAAATAATGAAACATGATAAAACATTCCATTAGACTATTTTTGCTTTCATTGTCATGAACCTAGTTACCTCATTTGGATACACTTTTTTGAGACATACTTTGACATCTTTCAACATTGTTTTCCTGGGATATTGGATTCATTTATTCCCTTAATTAATTATTGAATTGTTCTTGCTCACAAATTATGGCATTTTGTGTATTATTTATTATTAATGATGTAACTATGGATCTTGTGGCTGTGGATCACTCCCACGGGTTGTCGAGTGGGTCTGATACCGGCAGTTGGAGTGTGACACTCCAGGTAAAAGGGTACCTCATAACCTACAATAGAATCTAAAAGGAAATACACATAAAGGGTTGAGTTCCACAAAACTCAACGAAGTCAACATAATCACACATCATGCAATAATTACACACATTTATATGCAATATAGATGAAATGAAATAATGAGTGATGATGATGATGCAAATATGATCCTAAACTCTAACGAATGTAGTCTATATGCTAGACATGCATTAGGTTACAACACCAGCCTCCTCTGTGCATTCTAGTCACTCTCCCTCACGGTACTCAAGCATGTCTTTTGGGTTCTCCGCAGCAATTGGGTCAAGTCACATCATACCGTGGCTAAGGTTTAGGTCACCACTCTCTCACCAACCATTGGTCTAAGAACTAGCATGTGTCAGAGATAAGTCTAGCCCAATGTAAAGTCAACTACGTCTCATGCTACATGTGTTCCAGATACCTTCCCTCATGCCTAGTGCCCTTTTGGTCCGTGTATCCTTCCCACCTAGGAATGTTATTCCTCATGCCACTCAAGCCATCTTTTGGAATATTATTCCTTAACCCTGTGGTCATCCACATATGTTGGGGCATATACCTCTCTCATGACACTCAAATCATCTTTTGGATGCCCCATGAGCCCATCCTTAACATATGCAACTCAACCGCTATATGGTAACAGTGGGCTTGCATGATGTTCACAGGACCCAGCCATTGCCATCAAGGGTCATTCGACTTTAATACCCCTGCCGAAAGGGTAGTAGCACTCTATCGGGTTTACTAGCCAAATGCATCTAGACACTTAAACACCATGCACTTAGTGAATCTATATAGACACATAAGCATCAGGGGTAATGGGTGATCCACAACCTTGGGTTGATATAAGTACCTATATAGGTAGTATTCTACCACCAAACTTCCAACACAATCACACACACACATCCATCATTTGAATGAAATGATAGCAACATAAACTTATATATTAATAAATAGTGGCATAAACATAAACACCAATTTATCTTTCATCCGTGCAAGGTCTCACGCAATTCATAATAGAATGTTTGACATTTGAATTAATGGAAAGAAAATCAAATTAACTACATGACATATGAAAATGCATCCCTCACCTGTCAATGACAAAAACAACTTCCAGTTGCCCAAGCAATCCACCAATTCAATAGTGTAAACAAGCTACAAATACCCTAGAAAACATTAGGATTAGATTAGTGTTGCTTGTATCTCAAGATATTACGCAAGTATACGTATCGCAATCAAGTAATAAATGATAAGTACAAAATCGATCCCACGGAGAATTATATCCTTAACTTTCAATGTAAAAGTAAAATTGATTTAAATGAAATTAACAAGGTTGATTGGTATTTGTATAACTAATTAACCAAATGACAGGTAAAGAAAACTAAGGAACTAAAATGTAGATTTGAGCAATGGAAGAAACTTAATGAGTGACAAGTGTGTTAGGAATCAAGTTTCCCTTCCCCTTAATTTTAAAACACAAATACTAAAGCAATACTACAACCCCAAGATAAATCAAGAACTTGGAATGAATGGCAATATGGTATTTTCCAATACACATAAGCTAGCATCCTAAATCAACATCAGCATATTCCTATGAAGAATTGAATTAAGAATGCAATTTAAATCCAATCCAATCAATGGTAATGTGAGGTAATTGGGTATTCCTACCCAACCTACTAATTAACACAACCTAATTAAAGATGATGCTAACTCACCCAATTCAACAAACACCTAGACTTCATTAATTTTCCAATTAATGAAATCATAACATTCATTCAAGAAAGATCATTCAAGAACTGAAATTAGTCAATATAACATGCTGAATTCATTAACAATAAAGTGGATTGCAATAAAACTAAAGAACACATGATTAATTACATATTAAAATTCAGGTTTAGATACTACTATCATCCCAACACAGCTAAGATTTAGCCCATAACAGAATTCGAATGCATAAAACCAAGTATAGTTGACATGAGACTAGAAAATAAGAAGATAGAGTTATATAAACAAGAATAAACTAAGGCTTCAATGCTTCCACATGAGCTCCGACTTTCTTCTTGACAAATCAGCAACTCCAGCAGCTCCTTGCTTCCACAAGAGCTCCAGCATTCATTCTCTACCTCCTTCCTCTCAGCCAAGTCTATCATCCACACCTTGGTCCCATCTCCCTTCTTGTCCTCCTTGCCTCTCTTCTCTTTCTTCCATAAATGTCTTCAATCATTAGGTTAGATTCTGGCCATAGGATTAGAACCTTCCTCCTGAGATCAAGGGCTGAAAACCATCATGTATTTACAAGAATTTAGTCCACTTAAGTTAGCCCTTTTTGGTCAATTCCATTTGAATTGGATCTGAGAATATTCTGCTCCATTGTTGTAGCAATGCAGCAACAACTCTACAACAAAGTTAGAGGACATGTTCTTTATGAATCTTCACCTACATGTTCAAGAGAAAGAGAAACAGTCAAATTCATCCATTAAAAGAAGGGAAATTCATGCAATGTGACAAAAATGAACTAAACAAAATGCAACATGTTGAGACTAAATAAAACAACACCTAATGAATACTATCACTAAAACAAAGACAAAATACTCCTAAATCAAGCCATCTCAAGTATAAAAGTTATAAATCTTAGCTCTATTTCATAGAGTTATCAATTAGGCATAAATTGGGAACCGACCGGGCATCAAACAAACCAAAATGCACACCCGGACAAGGGGGTGGTAGGATAAGCCTGCCAGGGCCAATCGACCGCTCCTGGTTGACTGCCCCTAGGGCTGCGACCAAGCATTCTTGATTTTGAACTCCTCTCAAAATCTAATCACTTGGGAGATTTTTGGACTTCAATGGGACACTAGTATTTGATAACTCTATGAAATAGAGTTAATTCTAGTAATTTTATACTTGAGATAACTTGATTCAAGAGTATTTTATCTTTGTTTTAGTGTTAGTTGTCATTAAATTTCATTTTAGTGAGTCTTAGTGTTTTAAATCTTGTAAAGGTCTTTTATGTCATTCATGCATGATATTCTCTTGAATTAATGAATGGATTTTGATCAACCCTCTTTTGCTTGGCATTGTAGGAAAAGAACCATAAAGGATGAAAATATGACATGAAACATAGAAGAGGAACAGAGAACATGTCTTCTCAGCTTGCTATAAAAATGATGTAGCATCACAGTAGTAGAATATTCCCAGATTGAACACACGTGGTACCACCTAGTGAAATGACTGAAAATGACCAACTAATTAGACATTCTTCTTGTCACTATGTGAAGGATCTCAGCCTTTGATATCAGAAGGAAAAGTTCTAATCCTACAACCCATTTCTATCCTATCACTTAAGGAAAATTTGAGAAAATGGAAAAGGAGGCGGATGAGCTACAAAAGAGAAGAGGAGGAAAGAGAAGAACCGGAGAGAGAGAGAGAGAGACGGGGAGGGAGCTCGTGCATGAAGAAGACCTTCTGAAGATAGGAGGCTGGAGCATTGTGGAAGCATCTCCCATTTTTCTATTTGGTTTTATAGTTCTTACTTCTTCATATTCTAGCTCAACTGTGTTAACGACTACATTTATTTATCTGCTTTTGAACTTTAATATGAATAATTCCTTATTTTGTTGGGATAATAAGAGTACCCGAACCTGTGATTTGAGCTGTAATTATCCAGTTTGTTGTAGCTCTGCTGTAGCACAGTTTATTATTAATGTATTCACCATATGCGTTTTTGAGTAATGTCATTTATTGATTGACCATCCGTGAGTGAATGTTGTGGTTTTAGTTAATTGGAAAGTTAATTAGAGCTAGATTATATTGAATAGCATGAATTAGCTTGATCATTATGTGGGTTTAGCTACTTAGTGGGTAGGGTAGGAATACTCACTTGCCTCACGTAACCAATATTGGAACTCGGGTGTAATTTGCATCATCAGTTCAATTCTCCATAGGAATATGAGGGTTTTGAAATAGGATGTTAGTGTATATGTGGATTGGAAGATATTCGTTTGCAATTTCGTTCCAGGTTCTTTGATATGCCTTGTGCTGCAGCGTTGTTGTAGCATTCTCAGCCCAAATTCAAGGGAGGGGAAATTGATTCCAAACATTTCATACCACTTCTTATATTTCCTTCTATTGCATATTTTCCATTTAGGATCTCTAGTTTAATTTACCTGTCCTTTGTTTATTTATTTCATTAATCACAAAGTAATTTTGTTAATTTTGTTTAAATTAGCCTTCCTTTTACATTGATAGTTAACGAAAAATTCTCCGTGGGATCGATACTCTATTTCCTATATACTACTTGATTGTGACACGTGCACTTGCGTAGCATTTTTAGACACAAGAAAACAATATTGTCCCCAAAACACCTTCCAATCATCCCAATTAGTTCTAAATAAAACAGGCCCAAATTGGCTCTCAGAGAGTCGCCTGCAGACATTTTAAAGAGGTTTGATCGGTCTCAAATGGGTGAAATAGGACCAATAAACACCCAAAAAAGTTGGGAAACACAAAGGGGGACTTAAGCAAGCATTCAAATCTATTCAACTACTTCAACCACTACCATTATTGCAACTCCTCAACATAAATGCTTTAAAGAAAGGTGGCAAATAGGGTTTTATAGGTCTTGTTACCTCAACACACAATTCTGTTCATATTTCGAGCTTTGGCACCTCCAAATGTGCGAGATTCCTTCAAATCTTCAAGCTCTCCTTCTTTCCCACGTTCTTAGCTTCCCTCTAGCATAAGCAATTCGTTTATGAGGTGAGAAAACGATAAAATAAGGTTTTAAAGGCAAAATTACCAAAAATACCCCTCTTCTAGGTGGGGGTGGTTGATCAAACCGTGCAACCGACCCTCTAACGTCTTCATATGAAGGCCGATTTTGAGGGACTTTGGAGGTAAAAACCTCTAAACATTTATTTATCAATGGTATAATTTACTTTAGCATTTGAGTCCTCTAGCATTGATTTTCATGCATGCAAAAATCTCTTTTTTATGCCTTCCGGACTAACTTTCTCTCTCCTCTTTACCTCGATTAGGGTGGATGGGTCTTCTTCTCATCCATCCAACTCCATAGGTTTGATTTTCAAACCTCCGGGTTCAACTTGAATGGTCTAGAGTTGCCTTCTACTTGAACTCCGGGTTCGTGGACTTGAAACAATGGGTTATCGGGTTAGGATTTTAGAGGGATTTCACAAACTAACCAGAGGTTGGTGGCAATACCCCTCTTCTAGGTGGGGGTGGCTGATCAAACCGTGCTACCAGCCCTCTAACGTCTTCGTACGAAGGCCGATTTTAAGGGACTTCAGAGGTAGAAACCTCTAAACATTCCTTAATCAATGGTATAATTTACCTTAGCATTTGAGTCATCTGGCATTGATTTTCATGCATGCAAAAATCTCTTTTTTATGCCTTTTGGGCTGACTTCTCTCTCCTCTTTACCTCAATTAGGGTGGATGGGTCTTCTTCTCGTCCATCCAACTCCATAGGTTTGATTTTCGAACCTCTGGGTTCAACTTGAATGACCTAGAGTTGCCTTCTACTTGAACTCCGGTTAGTGGAAACGTTGTTTTAGGCTTTGGTGCATACCACAATGCCTCGCCGTATCAAGATTGCGAGACATCGGTGATTGATACGTATGACATGCCGAATTACTATAGTGATTACATGCACAGTGACTCATGTACATGTCTGGATTGTTTATACGGAGCTTAGTTCCATGCTTAGGAAGACAGAGACTATTTGAGAAACCGAGACTTTTGTACATCACATTTATCATTTACTAAATAATACGTACAAGATGTAAACCGATTATTGAACTCCTTTTTCTTTCCCAGTTTGACTTTCCATTTCTTTTTGGATAGATATTTCTATTAGTTTTGTTTACGCTTCTACACCTTTGAGATTCTTTTGAATATTCTTTACTTTTATTACAAATTAATTATTGGATTGTGTTTTTTCTTTCTCATGATTATGTTGTTACGTGGATTGGTATATGATAGTGTGTGAACTGATCTTATGACTGTGTATTACTCTCTTGGGTATTTGGGTGAATCGGATAGTAGTTGGGCGAATGTGACAATGTTTTAAAGAGATGATCTCCTATATTAATGCAGAACATAAGTTGCATAATTACATTTAAATTTGGTTTATTATTAGCCATTGAATTAGAAGAGTTTCTTCTCCTTCATCTTGGTATTTTCTTTGGTGTCTCTTAATATAAGATTAATATAAGATACCGATCATCTTTACTTGAGTCTTTCATTTACTTGTTAATTAATTGATTATTTTCCCTTGAAGGTTTGCAAGATGCTTGAGGAAATGGAAGTCTGAAAATTGAAGAAAGTGGGACTTCCCACTTGAGGGTATGATGTTGTATCTTGCCCTTGTATTTGATCCCCCCACCTTCTTTTTCCTCCTGTATTTTCTTGTATATGTGATTCTCTTGTACACCTAATGCTGGTCAGCTCATTCTTTTTCTTCATGCAATGAACTTGTTATTCGTTATCATAAGAGATTTCAAATGTAGTCCTCATTGTTGCTTCATTCATGTTGTACATAATAAACGAATCATGTTGCCACTTGGCATCAATCTTTTTATTATTTTAAATAGCAAATGAATAGATGAAATGGGATAGTAAATAGTTTAATTTTCATTCACGGGCACAACTAGGATTTAACATAGGGGGGAGTGGAACAATGAGAGTCCAAATCATCACTTTGTTGAGGGAACACTGACGCGTCCCATGTGGGGCCCACTAAGGGTCCCACATTAGAATTATTTTATCATATTTGAACGTGGCTCCAGCCGCTCCACACATATTAAAAATACAAGTAAATTATTAATAATGACATTTTTATCCTGATAAAGCATGATGATCATTAACCAAAAAAAAAAAAAAAAAAAAAAAGAGTACATGATTTTCAACAATAAAAGCTGGATGCAAGCCAAACGAATGTGAGATATTTCATTCGCAATATAGAATTAAAGAACTTAAATGTAGCAAAGATTTTGGCCTCCACATGTAGTAATCATTTTGGTAGATGTTGCAACAGTAACACAAAACTCTAGCTATTGTATGTTTTCTTCCCTATGCTCCAACAATGGTTTGCTAAACTAGCACTAGAAGCATTTATTAACCCCACAAGGCTCTTTATATCATAGACAAACTCATGTCAATGTGTTAAGTAGCTTAATGAATCTTTTCTTTTCATTAAAAAAAAAAAAGAAGAGTAACAAAGACTCTGTAGAGTCATTGAGGTCTTATGTCTAAACAATTGAGGCGTAATCAAAATTCATTATACAAAACATAATGAAATTAATATCATCATATATTTAAAGTCTACCTAGGAAAAAATATTATGCCTTACATATTTTTTAAAAATATATGTTGTTACCGATGTTCAACCATACAATAGAGATGTCAAGAGAACTTCCGCCCCCCCCCCTCTCGTGGGCCCCCTCACGGGGGGGGGGGGGGGGGGGGGGAAGGGAAAGGGGGGATTGGCATAACTAACTCTTTTATTAAAGGTTAAATAAAAAAGAGCTTTGGTGGACTTGATCCTCATCTTTGGAATATACTCATGTTCCAAATGCTCAATCATCAAGTTCTCTAAAATTTTCGATTTGGTGCCCCTAGCAGCAAGAGGAAGGGAAAGACCCATTTTCAACAAAACAACCAATGTTTACAAGACCATATGTATAAGCTTTAGAAGGCCACAAGGGTAGTTGTGCTTTCTCTCACACATTTCTACCACACATTTAGGAAGGAGGTCCACCTTTGAGACACTGACAAGAATTAGATTTAAGTGGAGTGATGGGTATATATACACATGCCTCAATAATGATTAATGAATGCTGAAATTAACAATAGATCAATTGCCCCTCACAGATCAAGAGAATTCCACAGAATTCTAATTGATCTGCATCATACTAATCTTGCAATTCCAATAATTCTTCGCTGGGGTTGGGGAGGCCATACACAACCATGTGACTAATCAACCTCCTTATCTCTAGAGCAGCATCATTCTGCAGAAGGGATGGAAGTTGTTGTCGTTGAAGAACTCAACAAGACCAAGAAGAGACATAAGAGTAAATCCAGACAACAAAAAAATGGTCTAAGCTTTTCAGCGAGCTTGCCTGATGACGTTCATGGAGCGTTTGCAAATAGTACTGTGTGCACAGTGAAATACTCTTTTCAATCCATTTGCAGATTTGAAGGAATCCATCGTTGCAATGGTGAGGGCAGTGGGGGTTAAGACAGGGAAGAGATGGAGGAGTTGATTTATTATTATCTGGTACTCAACCCGCCAGAGATCCATGGATTCTTTGAAGCTGCTTTCATTAGTTTGTGTTCTCAAGATCTACTGTTTGGAAATGGCTGAAACAAAATTAGTCCATTTTCAAAAGGTGTGATTCCTCTCCATCCAATGGTTAAAATTTTACCTGTCCACATGTTGCCCTTCCAACGGTCAAGCGGACAGGATAGAAAGGATTCGAATTCTAGAATCTTATTAAGTGTCACCATCATTACCATTTATATCAATGCATGTTTACTATTCAACATGTTTAGTCGAAATCTGAAATTTACCATCAAAGGGTCGGTTTAGTTGGCAATGATTGACACATTTTAGCGAAGAGGTCAATGTTTGACTCTCCCTATTGATGTATGTTATAGCTTCCACCCCCAATATATACAAAATCGCCAGTTCCAAAACTCTGAGATTTGGGAAAGAAAAACTGACAAAAATTCTTAAAATTCCAATCTCAGCAGCAGGTAGTGAACCATGAAGGACTTTCATTTAGTATCCAACAACACATTAAAAGAGTCTATCAATGGCTAGTATATTCAACAAAAGTAGAACACAAGAAATTTAAACGCATGTATTTTATTTATTTATTTATTATTATTAATTTTTTTTTTTTGAGGACAAGTAAAAAGATATATTGAAAAAAAACTGGATCAGTACATTCTGTCTTTCATCATAGGATCCAATAGAAACTCAGACTGGATCGACACAAAACCTAACAGTCTGGTCATAAGTCTGTATTATAGTAGATAACTGAAGCATGTATTCTTTCAAGACATGACTGAGCAATGAATCTGAACAGGATAGAAAGCTTCTTGTCCATGCAAAAGATCAAAAGTGAGTTCTGCTTATGGGAGTGGTAGGACAATTTTCTGTGTGAAGGTCGAGAACCATTCTCAGGCCCAGAACATGTCAAAATTGGCTACTGGTAAAACCCAATACCATTTAAACCAGGAAGCAAATTTTAATTCAAGAGAATGCACACGGTCATGGAAGAGCCAAGTAACTGGGTATTGAACAACTCAGGACTGCTTTTCAAGGATGGCTAACTTCCATCGAAGAGAATGTACATAATCAAGGTTTTCATGAGTTCCAACCCCTTTGAAGGTGCCAGTGAGGGCTACAAAACTTAAAAACAAAATCACTTCAGCCCTACATGTCCGCAACAGAGTTCCCATCCAAACTCAGTCTCTACTTCCTTTTTGCTTTTGGATATGCATAAATTAATGAAACCAAGAATACCAGTTATTATATTGTGAAATAGCTTTGCTGTCCCCATTCTATTATTTTACTAAATATAATGGACATAATGGAAAATATTGTTCCATTGCGAAAGAGTACTCACCAGTCCGAGACTCATAACAGCCTTGCTGCAAAGCCAAGAGCAATGCTTTATACATTATGACCCTCCCTGGACCCTGCAGTTGTGGAAGCATTATGGTATACACCCCTTTGTTTATGATGAATAACAAACATAACTCATAAAGGAACAATTTTCAATAGATATATTTCTACTCCCATCTCTACCAACACAAAAATCAGTAGGTATGAAGGGCAGGGGTATTCAAATAGAGAAAAGAAAGGATTACGAACAAATCTTACTGACAGTATAACTTAAGCTGACTGTAGGACCTTCATGTCAGTCCAAAGATACACCTAGCTTCTAAGCAATTAAGCTCCCCATATGGAGATGCACCATCCTGATTTAAAACACATCTAAGGCCCCTTGACTTCAGAACGAACAATGACAATTAATGATGTATGACAATAAGAAACCAAAACCAGGATAAAGATTGTGTATACAAGAGCTAGTGTTTTTTCCTTCTTGATACTATCTCAGAAGCCCAAGCTTTGCCTACGTCAGTCTGGAACTTCCCTGCAACATTTGTCAAAAGGTAGAAGTGATTAGAATGACAACCAAAAAATTGATTGTGGCAACACTGTTATTCCCCTTCAACCAAAAAACTTAGTTCTCTATAAACCCTCAGAGTTTGCAAGCAAAGAGGAAGTTCAATTCCCTGGGTTCACTACTGCAGCTGATTCATTATCATATAAGCATTTGTCTTGTTGAAGATGTAGACATGTTAATGCCAACTCCGTCTTGGTAAATACACCACTTTGATGAAGTACTCATCAAGATATACCAAGGTAATTTCACAATAAGAAACAGATGTCCCTTCACATGTCGTCAACTTTACCAAATAATGGAGGGGTGAAATCTGAATTTAGAGTAAACTCAATGGCTTATTCATAACTCTAGAGTTTTATCAGTTGAACAGGACAGGGTAGAACCACTATGGGTCCTCACACTTAAAACAATATGCACACTAGCAACAGAAGAAAGTTCAATAAACTGGGAATATTATTATTATAGGAATAACAATCAGCTGTTGTTTCATTCAAAAGACATGTCCTATAAATTCCCATAAGAGTTGACAAATGACTCAGATTAGCATATTTTTTTTCAAAGTTTTGTTAAGCAAATAATTATCATTCTAACCCATAGAGCTAAACAGATGGAGTTTTGCCGAAAAGAAAAATGTGAGTTGTGCCCTGAGTTCTCTTGATTCAGGCAAAGAGAATCTCACTTAAAAGAAGGAAGAGGCCCAGCTCACCAAGCTAGGTCCAGTTGCTGTGCCCCAAGAAAACAAACAATAAGGATTTGAAGGTACTGCACCCCAAATTGATCAATTCTTGCTAGGTTGGGATCCAACATTATAATCAGATTATGATTCAAGCTTTTATACATAGCAAAATGTGTAAGGACTTTGCCCAAGATTTAATAAATAGAGAAGTTCAGATTTTGATATGCTATTGTTGAGATTCAGTAAAGTGAAGAACCAACCTTGAGGGCAGTGAGATTCTGATCCAGTCAATAGTTATCTATCCTTTTTTTTTTCTTTTCTTTTCCCTCTCTGTTCTTGCTTCTTGCACAACCTATCTCCTCAATCAAATATTGTTGTTCAGTGATTGGTTCACTGACTTAGATAAAATCACCATCATTAGTCTACTGATAGTCTAAGTAATCTCTTGATGTTGTTCTAAACTTGAGGAGTCACTGTTAAACCCAGCAGATGCTCTATTTTAGAGCTAATCTTTCTATCAGAATAGAATCCTCACCTGAAAAAGATCTGATTATCAGATCTAGGGAATTGGTTTTAGTTAGATCATCAGATCTAAATCATCTCTTGGGGTATTCAACCATGGTATAGTGCTGATCTGATTTTCAGTTGACTTTGCTTTATTTTTTAGCCCAGATCTGGATGAATTAATTATCTTGGATCTGACAGCTGAATCAGGGTTGTATTTCAGAGATTGGAGGAGTCATCCAAGACCAACTGATGTAAATCAAAATTCTAGGGTTTACCTTGCAAGATGTTGCCTAGATTTAGGTTCACTCCCGGATCCTCTCTCAGGAACCAGCAGTCTAACAGGAGATTTCTTTGAAAAATTAGGGTTTCAAGTAACAAACCAGTACCTTAGAAGGGTTTAGCCAGGCTTAGAACCAAAAGAAATGGGGTTTTGAAGCTTGTACCCTTGTGATTCAGTCTCAGGACTGGTGATAAGTCTAAGATTGGGTTCAAGGGTTTTAAGGATAAATAGGAGGGTTAGAAGGGTTCGGTTGCTGCTGTAGTTGAATTCCTGATGTGAACACAGACCCCCCCCCAGGCCGAACCCCAAGTGGGCCCCGAGATGCTGGCCGAACCCCATTTCCAGGGGTATTTAGGGCATTTTAGCCTTCTTTTCAGTGCTGGAATTAATTCCAGCTCTTTTTTTTTTTTTTGGTTTGCCAACCCTAGTTTCCAAGGCTTTGCCCTTACTAATCCAGTGTTCGACCCGGATCCCACACCTGGCTGTGGTGGGTGAGTCTCCCAGCGGGGATTTTTTGCATCCACAAGGTTTCGATACCCAAACCTTTCTTAAGCGGACCAAGCTGCTTACCACTTGGACCAACCCCCGTTGGTTCAGGAATTAATTCCAGCTCTATTTCTATAGTTTTGAGTTTGTTTTATTTCTTAAATTGAGTTTGTTTTGAGTCCTTAAGTCATTAATCCAACACATGTCAATTAGAATTCTACTTAAATAGGATTTAAGCATGTGCTAATTAGAGTTTTAAGTCACTTAAACTTTTATTTCAGGATGTGTTTTTAGTGTCCCTTAGATCTGCTGTTTTGAATGGTTCAGATTAATTCATGTGGTAGGATCCTAATCTATAAGGAATCCCACCTAGAGTTAAGGTCTTTAAGTATTCAGATTCCAAGAGTATAGGTCAAGTGGTGTGATCCTTGTCTGTTAAGGATTCCCACATAGTGCCAAAGTCTTTTAAAGGCTATAAATAGCCAAGTAGTCTTTGTAATTCTTCAGTCGTGATTGAATAAAATTATTGAGTTTGAGGATTGTGGTTTCCTAGTTGAGGATGCCATGGTTAAGGAATTTTGTTCAAGATCAAGCAACCTGCCATCAATTTGCAGCCTTTCTTCTTCATTCCAGCAGCCTACAAGCATTCAACAAGAAGCCGTCAATCATTCACAGAAAACCCAAGTACAGAATCACCTACCTCTCCACTGCCTCCTCTTTCATTCGCACCCCCTCTATGCCCTTTTACCCTTCAGCGCAGCTTTTGGAAAGAGTCCCACCCCATCGCAACTCCCTCTTCCTCACTCATCTGTAGGTACAACAATTCCCTACCCTGCCCCACCTCCCCTAGGTCCATGGACCTATTCACTGCCCCTCCTCTGCCCTGCGCACATTTGAAACTCCCTCCCCAAATCCCTGCAGACATCACAACCCTTGCTGTTTCAGACCTTCAGGCACCCTCCCCAACCTCCTACGACCTTGCTAGGCCCTTCCCCCATCCAGTCCAGCCCCTGCAAATCCCCTTAAACCTCCCCTTCTCCCCTTCAGCTCCCTGTTTTGGCAGAAACTAGAGAAATAGGAAAATTCATAAATGTCTGCAACTTGTCTGAAACCAAACTCTATTGCAATTCAGACCCTCCCCATGCCCCAGAACCATTAGAATTAAATCTGAACTTTCAAAGGCAGCAAGTTCAGCCCCTTTGCTACCCTAGCCGGAACACCCCCCCCCCCCCCCCCCCAACCATCCAATAATAATAAAACTTGTTTTCTGATTCTGTTAAAATTTCAGATCTGAAGTTACAGTATTGCAAGGTTTTAGAGTAATAAATTACCCTATAAACCCTACGATAACCATTCTCTGAAAATTCCTCGGCAGACTTTAGAATTAGGGAAATTCCAATACTATCCTTCACCCTAAATCTGGGTTTACATCAATTCCAAAACTGAATTTCCAGGTTAGAGCTTTAAGGGATGCTTGTCTTAGGGTTTGGTTGGGCTTAGGAATTGACTGCTGGTAGTGTTTTGTAATTTCACGTTAATGTTAATTAGTTTACGTCTGTCCCAGATGGGTTAGTTTTGAAGCGCCCTCCAGGGTTTGGGGGTTCTTGGATCGGGCTTGGATTGGGATTGAGCATAGGAGAGGGGCTGGGGAAGCTAATCATAAGAGGGTGGGGTAATTGGAGTTGGGATTTGAGAGATATGGGTGTTTCGGATTAGGTAAAATTCTGAAGTTAGGGTTTTCTGGGTTTCCTAAGCTGCCACAGGGTACGGAAGAAGGTAAGAGGGAAAAAGGGGAAGTGGGAAAGGCTGTACCTAGGGTTTAGGGTTAGAAGAGGGTAGGGGATGAACTAATGTAGAAGGGGGAGGGGTCCTGCCACAAGGTTTAGAATGGGGGTTGGGGATGTCTGCGATAGAAGGAATGGGCTGGAATGGGGATTGGGGAGGGGAAGGGCTGTATGTACTTGGAGAATGGTAGGAGGCTGCTGTGGTTGTTGAATTGTTGTTGGAGCTTGAACAACAATGCTGGAACTTTGAAGAAGAGAAGTCTTAATGCCACTGTGCCCCTCCCAAGAAGACCACGACTAGGATCTCCTCCAAACTAAGAAATTTTATTCAACTTGACTTGACTTTACAAAAAATGGAGGCTTTATTTATAGCCTCAAAATAATAAAGGAACTCAAACTTGGAAAGCCAATTAGAACTTTATTGGCTAACACTTCTAACTCAAACTAATAATTAACAAGGACTTCAACTTGCAAAAGGAACCTCCATAACTTACTCTCTCCAATTCAAATTCCCAGCGTAGAATTGGAGTCTTAATAAAAAGTATAATCAAGGTGAACTCAAATTAGAGGATCCCAACACAACTGGGAATAACACCTAGAAAAAAACTCTTTAATAACTTGCAACATATGGACTCAAATAAGAAAACAAAAACAGATCTAGGGTCTGCACAACAAACTGGACTCAATAGGGCCCAGACCTAGACAACACGAATTGGGCAGAATTACCAAAATACCCTTGGTACAAATTAGGGGTCCTAGGGTTTGGGGAGTCAACCCTAGGCCCTGTGAGACCCTTGGAAACAATTTATATCAATTCTCCATCTCTTGAAAGCACTCACCTCCAATGAATAAGGAGTCTTCTTTTGAACTTCATGTTTCCCAAGAGTTTGGCTTGCTGCACTTTGGATGGAATTCTTGGCAATTCTGCTACATTGAGCCATCAAGGTTGGTTCCTAGGACTTGCCTCTGCTAGGCTTCTGGTGGTATCTTCTAGCCCCTATGTCCAAAGACACATTTATTCTCCTTGCAAGTGACGGAAACCCCTTGTTCGAGCACCAGTTGCATCTGGGCCTAGCAGCAACCGTGGAGCGAGTTCTCAGCCTCAAGTGCAGCCTAGTGCTCCATCTAGACCCAACAGGAGTTGCATTGCGAGTTTTTAGGAGCAATGTGAGGAGGTAACAATAGCACCACAGGCGCCAACGCCCATAGAGGAGAGTCATTTTTAGCCGATTCAACTTGTGCCACAAGAATCACCAGCACATACATATAGCTGTAGGGTAGTTCTAGACGTGGACCTCCTGAATCCTGAGGATAGTTCTCAAATGGATGTAGCCAGCTTGGCAAGCTCCATGGGATCCATGAGCTTGGATGAGTCTACTAGAAGTTCTGGATATTATAGTAGCATGTAGAGTGTCGAGTCTGCACCATAGGGGGCTTACTATGGCTATAGATATGGGGGAGCATCATCAATATATGGTGGAGTTGGGGGGGGGGGGGGAGTCTATTTATTCTTTTAGTGATGGCAACAATATGTAGTCAACATAGGGGTATGGATCGTATGGTGATGGAGCGACGGCGACACCAGCAGCCTGTGCATCATCGCAGGACTCCATCTTTGATACCAGTTGGTCTAGTTCCAATGATGGTAGGATACTCACAGCCAGCTGGGCCAGTTCTGAAAGCAAGTTTCCATCAAAGTATCTTCCTTATGAGGCATTTCCAAGGATGAGATATCTACATTGTGCATGATTCCACCAATAGAAACACAGTGAATTAGTTCATGGACAACTTATGTCATGTGTCATGGCCAGCTTTCATCTAGTATTCTGAGTACTACTACAAACAGAGGATGGATCCACAGGTTCCAGCCAGGCACTCAACATGGAACTAGAGCCCTGGGACATTGTAGTTGCTAGTTGGTTATTGTATTTCTTTAATTTGTACATGTAATCATTTTATCAAACAATTCATGCATGCTGATTCTATGTTTTAGCAATCCAATTTGTACTTCTCGGAACCAATTATGTGTTATTACACTTGAATGATAACTTCCAGTAGTTTTTTTTTTAGCAAAATACCAATTCCGTTGGGTTTATTATGCTATAAATAGGTAGGTGTTGAAACACCTATCTGATTTGGTTAGATTTAGTTAGTACTTTTCTTTTCTGTTATTACCTTATTGGGAGTAGAATTACTAGGATTTTATTTTGTGAGATTCCCACACTACAAAGATTTGGTTTGTTCTATATCTGGTAAGTTTTGAGTATAAATAAAGCTCCTATGTCCTTTAGACACAAGCCAGGTTTCTTCAATTATTTTAACATGGTACAAGAGCCAACTTTGATCCATCACTGAGCACTACCCTACCTTCTGCTTAGTTCAAACCTCAGGAAGAAGAAAACATAGCCATTGGAACCACCTATCTTCCACCACCATCGCACTTCATCTTTCTCCTCTTTTCATACCTGCAACACAAACTTGGGACCAGAACCACCATCCCCTCACCCTATCACCACCATAACACCCATCTACCACACTCAAACCTGAACTAGAACCATCACTTGATCTTCCTCGCCTCTTCTTCCACCAAGAGAACCTTTGCAACCATCGTTTCAATTTTTCCTTCTATTTTCTCTTATTTTTCCCTTAGTTATTGTTGGAACTATCGTTTCTTTGCAACTATTGTGTCCTTCAGTCTGTTTAGAACTATTGGTTTTTTTTCCTCTTAATTTTTTCCGCCACTGTTAGCTCTTCTTCCTTCTCACCTCTTCTTTGCAACTATCATCCAACATCCTCCGGCTATCGACACTGGTCTTCTGCCAATTTCTTTCCACCAATCATTGCTTTCAAACCACCATCATAACTTTGCTTTAGGCATCGATTTTGTTTCCGGGTTGTCAAAGGAAGAAGACAGTGAACAATTAATATATCCCTTAACCAAAATACTAACCCAACCAGGTCAGACCCCGCAAACCCCATCGCAACTCAATCTAGACCTCTATTTTTCCCTTCTAAGCTCCCCTTATGACCTGTGGTGACTAAAGAAAATAAAATAAAATAAAAAGGAAGAAAAGAAGGAAAAGTTGCCTCTCCATTCCTATGTTCTAAACAATTTTTTCTTGTACTAAAAAATTCTCTTTGAGACCCCGCAAACCCCATCGCAACTCAATCTAGACCTCTATTTTTCCCTTCTAAGCTCCCCTTATGACCTGTGGTGACTAAAGAAAATAAAATAAAATAAAAAGGAAGAAAAGAAGGAAAAGTTGCCTCTCCATTCCTATGTTCTAAACAATTTTTTCTTGTACTAAAAAATTCTCTTTGAGTTGTTTTTGGTGGTGAGCACATTTATCTTACCACAATATTTTTCTAGTACCTAATTTGCTTCGTGGTTCTTGTAATGGCCAACATAGTCTCCTCCACCTCTTTGGCACATTTGACATGGAGGATCCTCTTGTCACTTCTGTTTCATGGGATTGTGATTTCTCTCTTTCAGATGACCATTGTTAAACTTAATGGGATGAATTATCTTCATTGGTCCCTTTATGTCTCCCTTGCAGTTGGTGCTCGTGGATTGACTAGCCATCTTAATGTTTCTATCAAGCCATCTTCATTTAGTACAGCTCAAGACGAGTGGGAAACGGATAAATGCTTGGTTATGAGATTCCTCCTTAATTGCATTAAACGAAGTATAGCAGAGAATTATCTTCTTCTTCTCGATGCTGCGACAATTTGGAAGGTTGCAAAAGAAATATACTCCAATGTTGGTAATGATGCACAATGCTTTGAAATTCGAAGGAAGATCCATCAGTTATAACAAAAAGAGCTTATCTTGTCTCAGTACCACATCTTCAAGGCTATTATCAAACCCTTGAATTCTATGGCTGTTTTACTCCATCCTGTGATGCGGATGTTGCTGCCTATCAAAAGTGGGAAGACAAGCTCAGAGTGTATGACTTTTTTGGCAGACCTGAATAGAGTACGATCAGATTCAAGCACATATTTTTTCCAGGGAGCCTATGCTATGGTTGACACTCAGGACAAGCATAGACAATAACGGTACACACTCAGACATGTGACAGTTCAACATTGGTGGCCAGTTTTGGCAATAATAAGTCTGCTTTTGGTGATTTCCTCGCTCCAATGAAGTGAGTATTGTAAAAAAGGCCATCATTTAAAAGACAAGTGTTGGAAGTTACACAGACGACCAACAAATTCTCATGTAGGTAGGACTGGAAATAGAGGCAGCAATCGAGCATCTAAAAACCAAGCTAGTTCTAACAACCTAAGTACTACAGCACCACTTTCCTTAAACAAGCTCCAGCATCTTCGCCAGTTGATGTCAAGACATATCTTCTCCACCACCGACTTCCAGTGCAAGCGTAGCTTCTGTCATTGTTCCTTTGTTGATCCACAGTCCTCCACAGGTATTTTCGGTTGTCACATTGTCAATTCGACTTATCCATCCTGAATAATTGACTCTAGAGCAATCCACCATATAATAGGCTTATCTTCCTTGTTTCATACTCATTTATTTGTTCCTTTTGCTCAGGATATTCGAACAACTGATGGGTCTCTCTCCCTTATCTCTGGGAAGGAATCTTTTATCTGTTCGCCTTCTCTTGCCTCATCTAATGTTTTGCATGTTCCTAAGTTTTCGACTAATCTTTTATCTATTAGTAGCCTTACTCGTGATATGAACTGCAAAATAAATGTTTTCCTTCTCACAATGTGTTTCAGGACTTGGAAACGGGGCATATGATTGGCAGTGGTGGACACAAAGGGGAGCACTACTTGTTGGATGGTCTCCATCAGCTCTTTCTTCAGCCTCTAGTTTCCCCTCTCTTGTACTTTTTACTTTATTGTAGTGGCATCATTCTCTTGCCTACATTTCTTTACCTGTTTTGTCCAAGTTATTTTTTATCTAATTAAAAGATGTAATTTGAATGATTTGTATTAAGGCCTGCATTTTGGTCAAATAGACTAGGCATATTTACCCTATTTTAAACAAGCGTAGTAAAGTTCATTTTTTAGTTATTCACTATAATGTGTGGGGTCCTTCTCGAACCGTGTCTATGTATGGCCATAGGTGGTTTGTAACATTTATTGACTATTGCACTAGAACCACGAGAAGTCTATTTCGCCAAAAGAGTGATGTTTTCTTGTGCTTCCAAAATTTTCATAATATTGTTAGGACACTGTTTGAGGCCAAAGTTAAAATCCTTTGCACAGATAATGGGACTGAATATTTGGGTGGTGCATTCCCTTCTTACTCGGATAACCATGGCATCATACACTAGACCACCTATGTCAACGCTTCACCTCAAAATGGGGTTGCTAAACGCAAAAATAGACATCTACTTGAGGTAGCACATTCCCTAATGTTTACCATTCACGTGTCTCCTCGATATGGGGTTATGCGGTTCTCACTGCAACTTATCTGACTAACCGAATGCCTTCCCAAGTCTTAACCAGCATTGTCCCATTGAGGTTCTTTTGAGGACAACAACCTTTACAGTACCCCCAATGTTTTTGGTTGTGTTGCTTTTGTTTGAAACCACTACGTTCATGGTAAGTTGGATCCTTATAGGTTGTAATGCATTTTCTTAGGTTATCCTCCTACACAAAAGTGGTATAAGTGTTATCATCTTAGTTCTTGTCGTTTATTTCTCTCTATGGGAACAAGTTCCTTTTCCCCTTACACCTCTTCAGGTTCATTGCATTTTCTTAGGTTCCAGTGTTGATTCCTCCTTTTGATATTTCTTAAGATTCTTGCGAATGATCTTCCTATGGAAGATGGAGTAACCGGACAAGGACAGTTGGTGGATGATGTGCAAAGGGAGCCTAGACCTCTAAAGACATATCAAAGAAAAAAGCGAGTGACCCCTTCTGAACCAAGCCAGTTGGAAGCTTCGGTTCCTAGTCTTGAAGAATCTGTTCCACCAGGTGAGTTTGTCTCTAGCCTACACCAAACATCCTATTTCCAATTATGCTTCACATCAATCTGTAACCCCAGAATTTCAAAGTTTCATTTCCTCTTTGTCCACTATTGTTCATAACACTTGGCAGGAAACATTATCTCACTCAAACTGAAAGGAAGTTATGGATGAGGAAATGCAAGCTCTGGAGAAAACAAAAACTTGGAAATTGGTAATTTTTCTTACAAGAAAGCTGTGTTTAGTGCAAATGCTACAGGATAGCTAAATGTTCAGTCAAATGGGTGTTCATGATCAAGCACAAGGCAGATGGGACTATTGAGAGGTACAAGGCGAGATTGGTGGCCAATAGCTTTACTCAGACTTATGGCATTGACTACCATGAGACGTTTGCCCCCGTTGCTAAGATGAACACAGTACAAACTATTCTTTCATGTGCAGTGAATAAATGGTGGATTCTACAACAGTTAGATATGAAGAATGCTTTTCTAGATGGAGAACTCCAAGAGGAGGTGTTTATGGATATGCCACCTGGGTATTCTACTTCCAAGACTCATGGGAAAATGTGCAAGTTGAAGAGGCATTGTATGGGTGAAACAATCTCCAAGAGCATGGTTCGGAAGGTTCCATAAGGCCATGATCTTTAATGGCTATAAACAAAGCAATGCAGACCACATTTTGTTTATTAAAAGAGATGGTTCCCACACTACTGTACTTCTAGTACATGTAAATGATATTGTGATCACAGGCAACAGTAAGGATGAGATTTCAGCATTGAAGACTTTTTTGGGAACTAAATTTGAGATCTAAGATATAGGGAAGCTCAGATATTTTCCAGGGCTAGAGTTGGCATATTCCGCCAGTGGTGTATCTCTCTCTCAGAGGAAGTATACTCTGGATCTTCTTGAGGAAACTAGACTACTAGGGTACAAGCCTGCAGAGACTCCTATTGAGCCTAACCTACACTAAAAATAAAAGAGGGAAAAATGGTTGACATGACAAGGTATCAGAAGTTTGTGGAGAAGTTTATCTGTCTGTCTTATACTAGGCCAAACATCATATTTGCAATTAGTTTTGTCAGCCAATAATGCATGAACCCTACTCCTCTCACTTGGACACGATGTTTCAAATCTTTAGGTACTTGAAAGCCACTCCAAGAAAAGGGATTTTGATTTAACTCATGGACACTTGAGGATTTAAGGCATATACAGATGCAGACTGGGCAGGATGTACAGATGACAAGAGGTCTACTTCTAAATATTGTGTGCGTATGTGAGAGGTAACTTGATGACTTAGAGACGCAAGAAGCAAGCTATAGTTGCATGGTCCAGTGTCGAGGCAAAGTTTAGGGCAATTGCTCAAGGCATTTGTAAAAGGGGCTAAAAGGGCTACTTGAGAAGATTGGATCTAGAAGATCCTCTACAACCAGCATAGCTCACAATCCAATACAACATGACAGAACCAAGAATGTAGAGATTGACTAACATTTCATCAAAAGAGAAAGTTGAGGTTGGGTTAATTCGTATCACTTTAGTTACTTCAGACAAACAACGGGCTGATGTACTTACAAAGAGCTTGAGTACAACGGTGTTTAGTAGTATCATTGGCAAGTTGGGCATGGTAAATATCTAAGCTCCAACTTGACGGGAAATGTTGAAAGACCAATGTGATTTGGTTAGATATAGTCAGTACTTTCCTTTTCTGTTATTTCCATATTAAGAGTAGATTTACTAGGATCTTATTTTGTGAGATTCCCCCACTAAAAAGATTAGGTTTGTTTTGTATTTCGTAAGTTTTTTAGGATAAATAAAGCTCCTACTGTGTTCTTTAGACACAAGCTAGTATTTCTTCAATTCTTTTAATAGTAAGAGGCAAGAAATCAGATGAAAAATAGGCCATATAAGGGTTGAAACCAGAACCAAAATGTTCCAATTTCGACCAAAAACCAGCTTTAAACCGAGATTCCAATCCTTGGGCATAACTGAAAATAACCACATCCAAGAACCTATAAGATTATGATGGTCTCAAACTTCCAATATCATTTTTTTTTGTCTTATATAGTTATATTTCCCTTTGGAAATTTTATGAATTAATGTGGCTAAATATTTATTTTTATTGGCTTGGTGTGACTTAACATTGAACTTTTATGACTTTTTTTTTTTTGGATGAATAAATAAATGCATTAAAAGAACAGAACAATCACACATACATCAAGGAGAAATTTAGCAAAGCTAAAAAGCATAGACAATGCAAATTGGGGCAAGACCCAAAGAAAAATGGGCGAACAGAGGCCCAAAAAAAAAACTATTTTGCGGAGTTTTTCTTTTTCTTCTTTCTCTTGGAGGACTTGAGATCAACCAAGAAGTTGTCACCGAATGGGTTGTGCCCTTTAATAGGACGATTACTCCTTCTACACTCGGCACGATCAAGATCATGCGCAGGGGGGGAGAGAGGAGAATCTAAAGCGTGCTTTGAAGGGTTTAAATCACAAGCCAGAGGTTTGGCAGAGCGAGCAATGGCTGATGACAAAAAAGAGGGGTTGGAGGAGGAAGGGTGAGAGGTGGAGAGGGGGGGGGGGAATGGGTCAAGAGGTCCCAAACAGGGGTGGGGGGAGAGTGAGGTGAGGAGTAGGGGTTAATAAGATTAGGCCCATGGGCCATAGGGCCCAATATGGAACACTTAGGGAAAGGTAAAATGCGAAAGTTAAGATGATCGTGGGAGAGAGAGAGGAAATTGAAGTGGTGGTGGCTGGTTTCCCTATATCGTTAACCAAAATGGGAGAGTGAATAGGCAGTGAGGGGGTGGCAGAGATCTCAGAGGTGAGGGTTTCATGGAAGAGGAAGGGCGATGCTCGAGGGCCAAGGGTGAGATGCAACGACTCCTGTAGACACTGGATAAAGGAAGGAGATCCTTCAGTAGCTGTGGAAGGAACAGTAATCCAAGCTTCGCCAGTAGAAGCAGAGGTTTCGACTGCAGTGTACTGACAGAAGACCTCGAAGGACTTCTCAACCTGGGAAGCTGAGCAAGGAATTGTCACTGTCTGTGTAGGTTTTAGTCTACTTCTGCATCTCCAGTAAGTATTGGCTACTGGCGGTGAACAAGAATCAAAAGGCGCTAATGTTGAAGATGAAGGAGCAGCCTGAACGAAAAAGACGGTAGCTGAAGTTGCTGTTGTTGAAGATGGGAGGAGCAGAAATTTCTGAGAGCTTAACGTGAGGAAATTCTCTAATTGGAGCGGAAATATTTTCCCTAAAATCAGCAGGGGGTAAAGGGACAATGGGGTAGCTGAACTTTTATGACTTGATATGGCTTAAAATTGATTTTGATGATATAAGTTATATACCTGATATATTTATAAAGTAATACTAGAAAGCGATCTAGACCACCTAGCACCATATAGGGACCTTGAGGCTTGAATGCCTTGGATCTTTGACGCAAAAAAGAAATTCAGGTTTGAAAAACTTCTTGTTACTGTCCTTTTTTCAACCATAACTGATGGAATCGGCACACCTAAGAAAGAAAGAATTGAAAAATGCTATAACAAATGAAATGTCACACTTTCATTTCTATTTTATTTACATTTCTTAATTTTTTTATTCATTTTAAAATTATACATATGAATTTATAGTAATAAATTAATAAAAAAATTAATACCTAAGACAAATACAAGAAAATATAAGAAGAAAGTCGTCCGTTACCTATATATTTAACCCCTTCTCCTACAAAAAAAACTTTTAACACCAATATCATTCATAATTCCATCAATTACTCTTGGATCACCTAGCTCCTTAACTATGCATTAATCCTTCCATTCGATTAGTGCTATATTCAGAGGATCACCTATTCCAAATGCTTCAAATTTCTTATTCAGGTTTCCTTGTCATTGAGAGGGTTATGTAATCTGTATCTCGGGTTCACCTACCTACCCTGCTAGTACCCACCATTTCTATAGAAGGAAATATATTTTGCATTTCAAATTAAATAAATACAAGAAATGGTAGAACACACTTGTATTGGAATATAATGAGTGCAGTAATCTGGACTTCCGATTGACTTGCCAAGTTGGGCTTCTGGATTTAGAAGAAAGGCAGTTTTAACTCATTTACAGTTTTTAACAGCTTACAGGAAAAATCTTCAAATCTAGGGTACGTCTTGGATAGAATAATTTCTAAACATAATTTCAAAACAAGCATAACTATGTGCATTGAAATCCTAGTGTTACTCATCAACTAAGTGTGACTAAAAATAAAATTCTGAATACCCAACAAGAAACAAAAATACCCATGTTTCAGTTTCTATCAACCGAAGTACAAAATGGGAGATCTGAGCAACAGAAATAGTTCTATTCTTGTTTTGTACTTCCCAAGCGATTTGCCATTCTATGTGGGTTAGATGCCCTTTCTAAAAATTATCTAGAGAGCCTCCCAGTGATGTAACTAGCTATGCATATGATTACTGGTACATATCCAGATATTGTCTTATACAACTTTTCAAACAATAGAACTTTGCAAGTGTTTCCATGTCTCAAGAAACCGAACCGGGGAATGCTTACATCCCTCCTACATACCATTGGCTTTGGAAAAAGCATAGAAATAAAAATCTAGTTTTAGCAGGAAGGTTAATACTTGGATGAACCCCCTAAATATTCTGGCAGTTTTCATCCTTGCTACAGTAATTTCCCAAACCACCCTTTTTAGCCAATCTATCAGATTTTATTTCTCAGTTCTCAACATTACAATATAATTTCTAGACTTTCGATTTGTTTTCCAATTAGCAAGGCATCTGGCACAAAAACACATATAACTGAGGTGAGTAGAAAGACTGAATTAGTGATAATACATCACATAAAGAAATAGAGAAGAAACCAGCTCTAAGATATACAGACGAGAATACTTGGAAACTCAAAAAAAAATTCGGTATGCCTAGACATTGGAGGGAATCTACATGTACGGTTATTGAGGCAATCAAGGAAATGGCTTCTCCATCCATAAAATTTATTTTCAATGAAGACTTTCCTTAGGTGTTTGAATCATCCGCTCAAAACCTAGCACCCTTACAAGAAGTTAAAAATTGTTGGCCTTCTCTTTCTCATTTCAGTTCATAATATCATGTGTGTGTGTGGGTGGGTGTGTGCTTGTATTGATATAATTTTTCAGGCTGAGGAATCCTTCTTTCATAATATAACCTTGATGTGACATTTTCTCACCCTTTAACTTTGTAATGAAGAACCATGAAACTTAAACATGCACACTACAGAATACAGATGTAAGAAATAGCTCGAAAAATCTAAAATCTATACCTGCGGTTGACTGGAAAAATTCATCCAAATCCTTCCCTTGCTCTGCATCAGAGTTGGGGGGGGGGGGGGGGGGAGCCATTTTCCATAAGCCCATGATAAATAAGATATGATAAAACAATCACAGCTCTTCAACCTTATTGCTACTGTATAAGTTGCTTTCTTCACAAGTGCTTACAGTACTCAGTGAAAGTCAACAGTGCATGACAACAAAAAGGACGACTTAGATTTTGACCTTCAAGGCCATATTTGTAATACCTGTGCTGCAAATGGATTAGTAACTGATTTTTCTAGCTTCTAAATAAGAAAAAGTTGCCTCAAATGATTTAACTTAACTTTGTATAGTAGGATAAAATGTGTTGCGTATGTACAATGATGTTTTACTTACAATATTAATTTAATTTTAAAATTTTAATTTAAAGAGTTACTGACAAACATGAATGAGAACAATTAAGAATTAAAATAAATTTGAGATATAATCTGTTGTAAATTTAAATAAAATTGGAGAAAAAGATTAAACAAATAGGAGTATAAATAGGAATATGGAAATTTGAGATAAAATACGAAAACAAGATAACAAAATAAAATAAAAATAATAAATGACAATGGAAACGAGAGAGAGAGAGAGAGAGAGAGAGTGAGAGGGAGTACATGAAGTAGAAGAGAGAATTAGTTGGTTTAGTTGAGAGAATCTAGAACATAGAAGTTAGAGGTTAGAGGTAAAAAAGGAGGAGTAGGGAAGTTGAAGAAAAAAATAGGAAATAGAAAGGAAAAATAGGACTAGAAAAATAAAAGAAAGAGGGGAGAATGTGAAATGAGGAGAAATAAGTTAGAGATAAACCAAAAGGAAAAAGATTAGTAATAAAATAAGAGTTAGTTGGAGGTCAAATAGGTGTTAACTAGAAACTAGTTAGAGTGAACAAAGGAATTTGAGGAGAATAAGCAAATTAGGAAAACGCAAAGAGACTTCCCTTGCTGTCAAGCTTGAAGAATATAAAAAGAACCAAGGGGAAAGACAAAAACAAAAGGAAAAGAAAAACTATGCATATAAAAGAATGAAGAAGAAGCAAGAGGAAGGAGGACAATCAAAAGGGAATGAAAACAATTGAGATACGTATTTTCTTCCTTCACTTATGATCATAGAAGCAAGAGGAAGGAGGACAATCAAAAGGGAATGAAAACAATTGAGATATGTATTTTCGTCCTTCACTTAAGATCATATCATAGTATCATTAGGTCTAGGATTAATGGACAAAGCAAGGGGATGATCTTAGGGTTTAACCTTTGGTTGGGTGTGGAGTAATTCTATCAAATCATGGGAGGACGAGTGCACCACCAAATCCTCAATGAATTTAAATTTGAAACTTTACAAGGTCGTGGATGACTTATAGACAAAGGTCTCAATCAAATCTGAGACCTTTTGTGACCTCGTTTGATTGGGTAAGAAAATACCACAAATCAGATAAATGGACTGGAATACATCCTTTTCTAAGGTTCTGTTCCTCAGGCCCTAAGGGTACTTTTGGTTTATTGGTAATGTTTAATAGGTGCAGAAATGATAGATTCTGAGGCCATATCAGACTCTACACATTAACATCAATATAAGTGAGAGGAACTAGTTTTATTTTTCCAATATTTTACTAGCTTATAGGCATCATGCATCATTCTTCTTCTTTCCTGATCATATCACATTGGTTATGGAATTGTTATTGATTATTAGGTGATGTGACATTGTGGTACATTGTGATATATATAAGATCGGATATTTTGATTATCTACTTCCATGATTCCATCTATTGCATGAGTACATGTGTATTGGACATATGTATGAGTGTGATAGGTCATATTATGATGAACATGTGTGTGCATATGGTTGAGTAGACATAACCAGTACCACAACCCTTGCCAATAGGGGTTCAAGTGTTGGATGATCATATATAGGTTGAGATGATGAGATCATGTTGAGCTATTCAGGAAGTACAATGTTGATTTCTACCAGAAACAACTAAGTCCGTTGCAAGTGTTTCACATAGGATGGCAATAAAACATGGTTTTTATCAAGGGTTATTGAGTTGGTGTCTAACATGTGAGGAGGCTAAGATGGCTAGCATCTATGGCGCTCTTGAGCATGAGGAGGCTAAGATCCACCTAAGCTGTTGTGAGTACTGCTATACGAATTTAGACTTAGAGATGGTTGGCTAGGTTCTAAATTCTGATAATTAGAAACATGTGTTATCATCAACTATTGTGGTTTTGTTTAATTGCTTGCTTGCATGTTTATTTGTTATGATGATTCTAATGCACATATAGAGACGTGAAGTGTTAGGTTGCACTGCATTTGCATGTCCCTCACTATGTTTGTGTCATAAAGCTTACAGCTTGGAGATTGTCTCTTTTAAATACCATGACAAGTGATGTTTCAGCATTGGAAAAGTAGGTTTGGTTGACACATGATGCTTGTTGTGTATGTAAGAGTTACAGGCATGGTGGGATGGTGGGAGGAGCGAGATCTCGCTACCATGAAAAACCGAGATCTCGACCATCTCTGCGAGATCTCGGTCGAGATATGCCATTTTTTGGGCGTCAACTCGGTAGCCCATCTCGGTGGGTTTTAGGGTCCCAGTTAGGCTAAAACTTGGTATTTAGCCTATTTGATGCCTTTTGAACACACTAGTGGCCTTGGATTTGTGAGAAAACAGCCCTAAGTATGATTTCTAAGTCTACCCATATTGTGAAACCGAAATACTGTAGGATTAAAGAATGCAAGGTTATATAACATATAATATAAAACCATTAATGCTATAGGATTAGAGAATGCAAGGTTATATAACATGTAATATAAAACCTTAAGGCATATAAATGAAAATCATGTGTATCAAATACATCAAATAACTTAAATGTCATCAAGATAACATTCATATGAGTATTACAATCTTAACTTTCAAGAATAGAATGATAAAAGTATACAACCGTTAGAAGTTTTATATAAGTCATTAACGCATAAGTTCATAAGACAAGTAGAGGATGATTGAGCTTTCTTTGATGTTGTAGGTGTGCTAAGAGTAGTTGCAAGTGAAACTTTGGCTGAAATCTACAAAAAAATTGGTAAAAATTGAGAGTTCCAGCGAGATTTGGAGCGAGATATGGCGAGATATGGCGAGATATGGCGAGATATGGCGAGATCTTGAGCGAGATATCCCATCTCGCAAATCTCGCCCTTGATCTCGTCTCGGTTTATGAAAAAACCGAGATATCTCGCGAGATCTCCCACCATGGTTACAGGACATTAGAGCTTTCCAAGAAGTATACATTGGTTTAAAAATGTTTAATTGATTCAGATGTAATAAGACAAGAAGATAGCACTTGGATAATTAGTTTGTGCAGACCTTAATCATTTGAATTAATATAGTTAATTCTTTCGTTGCTAATGATTATTGGGTTCTCTTTAGCCAATGATATTAAGATCTACGATGTAGATGTGAGATATGGCCCCTAAACTAAGCGATCCTAGATTGTGTGGTATGTGGGTTATCACACTAGTTATACCTTAAACCTACGTAGTTTGGGTTGCATGTAACAAAATTTATTATATGGTGACTATGAGGGTGTATAACAGGATGGTGGTTGAAAATCACAGACCTGCATCTAGATGGACTGAAATATAAACATCGTCCATATAAATTTTTGGACTTAGAAAATGCTTTGAGAGTATAATATTATACTTATTAACAGTTAATGGCCAACCAATACCTAATTAATTGCAAATAGACAAATAAAGAACCAAAGAATCAAAAGATTTTTACCACTTTCATATTCCAAGGCTTGAAGTATCATCTCCACCTGAAAGGGAAAAACTGTATTCAGCTTAGGCTTAATCAACAGGAATTAGGAAAAAAAATTTAACCATGAAAATCAACTAAAATTCCTTCTACATTGACAATTTAGTTGGCAAAAGAAAAAGGATGGAAACAAATGATGCATTTATCATCAAAAACATATAAGGTAGTAATGCGAATCCAATTCTAGGGTTAGGGTTTCTTGGAAAGATTCCCTAGAATTCAGAATTCGCCCAGAATCTTCCAACAAATAATCCAATAATTTTAAGGGAGCCTATGGGTTGTTGGGGTTTTAACCAAAAATATGTAGGGATTCTTTGGATCATTATGGGAGGGTCGAATTGATATGGGAGGAAAAGGATTAATCTAAACTAATGTGGGAGAACTCAATTTTCACAAAACATACAGGTAGGGATCATTTTGGAAAAGGGAAAGATTAGGGTTTTATCCAAATCTATGTGGGTAGGGTTTTGGGTAAGATTTGATTTGATAAAACAGAATGGGATGGTAGGGGAAGGTTTAAGGATGATGGGAAGGGGATGGATAAAGATTAGGGGAAGTTTCTTGGTAAGTTCTTGAGCAATCTTCCTTGATCTTTCTTTTCTTTCTTTCTTTTTTCTTTCTTCCCTCTTTTTTTTTTTCTTCTTTTCTTTTTCTGCTTTTGTTTTCAGTCTCAGATCTGCCACAAGCCAAAACAGGGGAGGAGGGGGGGGGGTTGCAATGAAGGAGAGAGACAAAAAGAAGGGGCAATAGGGTAGAGGAGGGGTGGGGGAGTGGCCAGGCAGAGTCATACGGGGTTGGAGGAGGGGTCCAGGGTCTGTTGGGGTTTGGGGGTGCTGTTAGGGTAGCAACAGCAGGGAGGTTGGGTTTCTGGGTTGCGCAGACAGGGAGGAAGAAGGAGGAAAAAGAGAAGAAGTGGGGGCAGGGGTTGGGGAGGGGATTCACCTACTGGTTTACTGAAAACTCTTGAAGGATTCTTGCTGGAGCTATTGACTGGCTGCTTTAGTTCTTGAAGAAGAGTGCTTGAATGCTTGTAGATGCTGGAGATTGGGATTGATGCTGAATATTGAAGAAGAACTTCTACTAAATCTGCCAAGGGCCCTTCAACAGGAACCCCAGTCCTCAAACTCAATAGTTTTCATTCAATAATCCGGCTTAAGTTACAAAGAAAGAATGGGCTCTTATTTGTAACCTATTAAAAGAGTCTTAACACTAAATGGGATTTCTTTATGGATTAAGATACCACCACATAATCTCAACCTTGAAATAGAATCTAAACATCTAAAGACACATGCTCAAAATAAAAACTAAATAACTTAAAAACTCTATCGAAGGAAGTTCATTTGAAAAAGAACTCCCAACTGCTAACTACAAATTGTAAACAATCCCAGGATCTATAACAAGCACTAAGTACAGAGAAGAAGAAAGAGAGATTGAGGGAGAAGAATAAAAAATAATTGGAGAACAAGCTGGCCAATGGAATTTGTGTTCTACCGTTACCAGTAAGCACATATTTATAATAAATTGAAATAGACTTACAAAAGGAAATATAACTCAAATATAACTCTTAACTCTTTCCTAATTAAACCTAAAGCTATATACAAAACTCACTTGGACTCTAATAACCATAGTCCCAGTAAGGAAACCACTAACACCAGAAACCCAAACAAATAAGGAAACCACTCTAGGGGAACTTCCCCTATCGTGTTACATCATATTTAATCTCATTATCTCTAACACTCCCCCTCAAGCTGGATTATATACCAAAAAAAAAATTACTCTAGCTTGGACAAATAAGAATAAACTTAAAAAAAAACACCAATCTTGAACCGTGTAGCAACCAAACACCAACATGCTCAAATCAGCACCCCAATCCATGCCGTCATAGCAGCCAACAAAAACAAACACAAAACACCCTTCCCAATGAAGGTCTCAAAAGTCCGTCAAACGTAACAACAAACAGCTACAAAAACCACCAAATGTAGCACCTTAACAGCTACATAAGAGTCCATAAAATTGCAGCTTCAATGCGTGCACAAAAAAATTCTCATGAAAGTGCAGCTCCCAGGGCTACACAAAAAATTCCACAAAAGTGCAGCTCCCATGGCAACGCAAAAATTCCATAAAAGTGTAGCTCCTGTGATTACACAAGATCCATAAAAAGTTTCCATAAAAGTGTAGCTCTAGTGACTACACAAAATCCAAAAATGTCTCTTACAAATCTTCAATCTCCCCCTCATGTGTAACATTACACATGACCAAAAAGTCAAACAATTAATAATCACCTCAAATTCCATAACAGAAGATCCCAAAAATAAAATCCTAACGTCTTCAATCACAGCGAGTCAACGACAAATAAAATCCCAAACTGACGAGAATGACTAATAAAGGAAAGGAAGGAAAAATCTATAAATACCACAAAATTGAAACGGAATGACATGAATGTTACCGCAAAAGGAAACGCAAACAAAAACCAATGAGTAAACTTGGAAGCGTAAATTTAATGAAACACTATGGAAACCAATCATAATTAAATATGAAAACAAACAATAATGGAAACACAAAATAGTGCGAGTCTAGGAATCAGGAACTGAATCAGAAAACTGAATCAAGACAGAACCAGAAAATCAGTTCTGGAACAGAATCAGAAAATAGAATCAAGAAACAGAACCAGGAAATATAATCAGAAAATGAACCAGGAATCAAGAACAGAAGAGAATCAGAAAACAAACCAGGAATTGAACCCAAAAACTAAATCTGAATTTGAACCAAGCTCTGAACCCAAAACTGAAGTGAAACCTAAACCAGGATACATACCAAAAGTTGAACCCAAAGCTCAACCAACTGAACTGTCTTCTTCCTCAACAAAGCCTCCTTAAACGTGAAAATCGAAGATGATAACGAGACCACCTGCAACTTCCCTCATCTTCTTCCTCTCCTCTTCAACTTTATCTTTAAGTTTCCTTTTCTCTTTTCTTTTCTTCCACCGAATCAATTTTTTTTCCAACCTTCCCTACTACATAATCATTACGCTGCTTTTCTTTTCTTCTTCCATGATCTCTGTGGCAGAGATCATTGCAACACTCTTCCTTTCTCTTCTTCTTCTTCTTCTTCTCCTTTTTTTTTTTTTTTTTTTTCTTTCTTTTTTGTATTTTTGTATTTTTTTAAATCAAGAAAACACCAACAATTGACTATTGGAGCTGACTCTCCCTTTCTCTTCTTCCATCAAACAGGGCAATGAACGAGCTGTTTTCAGACAATGTGAACTCGACCCATCGAACCACCAAAAACCCAAAGATCATTTTTTTTCTCTCTCATTTTCTGCCCTCACAGACTCTATTTGCCGTGAGGTTTACAGCTCTGCAAACACTGGGTTTTACCCCTTTTGCTTCACTTTCCCTCTCCAAGAAATTTAATTAATTCCATATAGCTCTAAATTCAACCAGAAATCCTCGCTCTTCTGTTCTCCTTCTGCTACTGCTAGCACTTCAACAGAAATGGAAGTAGATCACAAACCAAAAGAATAAATCTGAAAACCCAGAAGACCAGAACCACTCGTGCGATCAGGTAGGATAAGAGCAAGGAAACAAGAGACCTTCCTTCTGCCTCCACCACCAAATGAAAACACCTCAAAGAGGATTTGTTTTTTCTTTTTCCTGAAGGGATTTACCAAACCAAACCCAGATCCCAGCAGCCACACCAGTACTTCCAAGAAATCTCCAATCAAAGCAAAAACTCGATGCAAATTTCAGAAACCTCCAATCCAAGCTCAAAAAACAAAGTGCAGAATTCTTTTCTTTATGGGAACCCTAGTTCATCTTCTTCATTGAACTAGGGTCCCGTTCTTCAAAATGAAAAACCTAAAGGACTCTCAAACCAGCAATAGTTAGGGTTTTGATACCATGTAAACAATCCCAAGATCTGTAACAAATACTAAGTCGAGAGAAGAAGAAAGAGAGATTGAGGGAGAAGAATAGAGAATAATTGGAGAATAGGCTGCGTGATGGAATCTGTGTTCTACTGTACCAACAAGCACATATTTATAATAAACTGAAACAGACTAACAAAAAGAAATATAACTCAAGTGTAACTCTTAACTCTTTCCTAATTAAACCTAAAGCTAATAGGAAACTCACTTAGACTAGGACACTAATAACTATAGTCCCAATAAGGAAACTACTAACACCACAAACCCAAACCAATAAGGAAACACTCTAAGGGAACTCCCTCTATCATGTTACAACATATTTACTCTCATTATCTCTAACACCAAAAAAGACAAATTCCAATTAAAAGCAAACTCCCAAACGATAGGAACCCTTTTTGTAGAAAAGTCTTATCCACACTTAAGGAACTCAAACTGAACTTCCTAACTAATTGAAACTCTTCAGAAAATAAATAATAAAACTCTGAAGATAAAAACCAGCCACTAAATTAGGGATAAAGTGACCAAAATAACCCGCCTAGAAGGTTCGGCCAGCCCTAGAGGGGCCCACTTTAGGGTTCGGCCAAGGGGGGTCAACGGTGTTCACATCAGGTAGACAATAGTCAAAGAGTTTTTTTCAGAAGAAGCCTAATGGTAACTTGTTATAGGTAGAAGCCCATGATATGTTAGTGTTAAACAATTGGTTGTTTCATTAATCAAGATCCTAGTGACATTCAGAAAATTTCTTGTTTGATTCAATAGTTCAACAAATACACATTCCCCTCCACACCTACACTAAATCCCACTAAACTTATTAATGGAACAATGCTAGTATACTAGAGCAGATGGTAGCATGATTTTATCTCACACTAGGTATATGATTTGTGAGGGGCCTTGGCACAATGATCGGTGAACAATAGTTTTAACTTGAGGTCAATGTATCAAAGCAAACCTCAACAAAAAATTGTTGGGGGTAAAGCTGCCTAGGAAAATTACCCCCCAAGACTTTTGCTTGTGAGGAAGCTTTCGACACCAAGTTCACTTTTGTCTATAATTTGTATATTTGTACTCGATTGGTTTTTCTTGTAATCCAATATACTTTTTAACAGGAGAAAAGCTAAAAAGATAGGAGAAACCCTTAGGAGAGAGAGAGAGAGAGAGAGAGAGAGAGAGAGAGAGAGAGAGAGAGAGGAAGAAGAAAAGAAAAAAACCCCCATCAAAGAGGGATTGGAATCCTGGTTTCAAACTTTCAACCAGGCTACAAACTGAAATATGCTGGTTGAAACCAAAATTTCCGTCTAAACTTGAAACATTTCGACCCAAGTTTCAACAGTAGGTTTGAACCTTTATGTGATGAGTGTTTCATTTCATTTCTTGCCTCTAACCTATTTAAAGCATAATGAACACAATGGAACTAGTATTTTGCTACAAGAACCACTGAAAAGTTATCATTCAAGTATATTAACACATGAAAGGTTCCGATAAATACACACTTTGTAAAATTGAACAAGTTGTATTGCATACATGAATTGTTTGATAGAAAATCACATATACACCAAAATATAATAACCAAAAACAAAATCTCAGGCTTTGTTTCCAAGTTGAGCTGCCTGGCTAAAATGAGTGGATCCATCCACTGTCTATAGTAGTAATCTGAATACTGGATGAAAGATTGTTCAGGAGCTGATTCACTATGTTCTATAGGTAGGATCATCAACATAATGTAAATATCCCATCCTAGGAAATGTGAAGTAAAGAAAAATACTCTGTACTTACACCCCTCAATCCACCAACAAAGCAAAAATCAAGACCATTCAAGCCATCAACGAAGAAAAAATTTAAAAAATAGGAAGTTTGGAACAAACCTTACAAGAATCTTCCAAAATCCCCAAAAGGAGGAGCAAATGGTGTGATTGAAGGCAAAGGAGTTACTGATTTAGGGTGAAAAAGAGGTTAAAAAACTAGCAAAAAATGGCTCGGGTGTCGAAACTCAAAGTACAAAATCTGGCGGAAGCTGTGGAACCTGCAAAGGTTTCTAGGTTCCGACTCATCTCGGTCAAAATTTCGACCGTTTCGGTCAAAATTTTGGCAGTTTTGGCCAAAATTTATGCCATGCCCTCAAGTACCCAGATGATAATTGGCTACCAACTATATATGTTAAGCATCAACAGGGTTTGTACTTCGTATCATACCAGCCCTTCCAAGAAATCAAGCATAAAGTTGTACATTCATGAAAGACTGATCTATTCAAGTTCTTTTCTCGAGTTTCATTTTTCCAGCATTAATGAATTATTATGTATAGCACTCTTTAAATCTGTTAGTGTGGATGACTTCTTCCTTTTCTTAGTTTGTTTTACTATTCTTCTTCTTCCTTCATCTTTAATTTATTTATTTCCATATTTCCTACATAATCCTCCCCAGAAAACCCTCATCAGAACTTTTCAAATCTCAACCTGTTTTATAACCTCAATACTTAGTTTCTTGATTTTCTATGTTCAATCCTCAGTATTGGTATTAAAAATTCAGTTTATTTAATGTTGTTCCTCCCTTGTATCATGCATATAACCTAATTCTTATTTTTCATCCAATGCTTCACATGCAGAAATGCAAATTCCTAGACACTGACTTACACGATTGTCAGAGTCAAACAGACCCTAGTCGTTAAAGGAGACCTAGACACAAGGAGACAATGGGTGCCCGAATAGGGGTCACTCAGACAACTAGCTGATTTGCCAGCCTGAAAAGTTTGTGAGGTAAGCACTCCACACCCAATTAGTATTTGGATGAAGCTTCACTTGCATGCCTCTAAGCTTTCAGATGCAGGCATAAAACAAGAGCGCCCAGAGTTTCACAAATGATTAAAGAGTACAAAAGTCAGTTGTAAAAGTGTAAGTCGTTGAGGATCCAAGTTTTGAAACATGTTTGATGTGACAAACCAAATTGATCAGCTCCATCATGGTCCAATGACAAGACAGCATTTCTAAATCAAAAGTTGAAGACAGAACTGACAAACACCTTGTCAAAGTCCTTGACAATCTTTGCTTCTGGAGAAGAATTCTCCTCATATTCCATCCACAACTCACCTATTTCATTTGCTGCAAAAAAAAAAAAAAAAAGGTTGGATAAGAGATGGTAACTACATTTAAATTTAGACAATCAAATGATTAAAACTCATATGAAGAAGGCTCGACGAGAATCCAAAGTCTACAAAATGAAACAAGAAAAGTAAGGGCTCAATTAATTATCTAAGCATACTAGTTGCAGGCCAAATTTGGGTTTTCAGCTTGTGAAGTTGACATGAGGTACTTTTTATAGTCAATGTTTGTCTATGAGCCTACCCCATTATGTAAGATGCGTTATGTAGAATGGGTGCCTAAGAGTATGTATATAATCAATGAGTTAGAAGTTACTTTCAGCAGAACCTGTATTTTGGAACAAATTTATATTAAGAGGACCAAATAAGGGTGTCTTTTCACTTCTTGACGGGTTAAGCTAGGCTCTCTTTGGTATGGTTTAAATCCATGTTTATCTAACACCAAGCAAAAATTCACAAATAGATAGACCAGTGTTTATGCTTATCACCATAAACTGTAAATGTTTGTTTATGTGGGTTCTATTAGTGAACATGTGCAGAATAGTTAGAAAAGTGGAAGTAAACTAGCAAAAGTAACAAGAAATAAACGTGTATATGTTCATGGACGTATTATAGAAGAAAATTCAACCGAAATTTCGGTTGAAATGTCTACATTTTTCAAAAACAAAACAAAATTCCAACTATTTTGGAAAAGTGTCAAATTTCGACCGAAATTTCGGAAATTTCAACCAGATTTCGACCGAAATTTCGGAGATCTCGACCATTTCAGAGGTTTCAACCATTTCAACATTCAAACTTGTTTTTCCTTAGTTTTTGTTGATTTTTATCCCATTTTCACCTAATTTCCATGACTCCTTTGCCTTCAAACACCTCTTTTGCTCATTTTTTGCCTCCAAACACCTCCTAAGCCACAACAGCTACAAAGGAAACTCTGACAACAATAGAATGTGAAGCATGAGCCATACCCAACAGTTCCAAACTTCTCTTTTTTATATTTTTGTTTTGTTCATGCCTTAAATGATCTTGTATTGCCTTGAAATTAATATATGTTTAGCCTAGGATTATGATCTATGATTGTGTTTTTCTAAACTTATATTTTTATTATTTGCTACCATTTTTTCCTTTTCTGATTTTAATAATTATTTCTAACATTATGTATTTTTATTTTATGTATATATATATGATATATAAGCTTCAACTTAATATATGTGAGACACCATCACTTGATCTAGTCGGTCATTTTATTTTATTGACTTGTTGTAAATATAACCATTCTACCAAACAATTCATGTATGCTAATGATTCTATGCATGTATGCAATACAGTTTGCACTTGTCGGAACCAATCATTTGTTAGTATACTTGAATGATAAACTTTCAATTTTTTTTATTTTTTTTTTGGCAAAATACTAGTTCCATTGTGTTTATTATGCTTGAAATAGGAAGTATGCAAGAATCCAAATCATTTTGAGTCCATATGAGGCCTGAAATTGAAGTTTCAATTTCCATAAAAAGTGTCCAGTTTCAACCGAATTTTCGATTGAACCATCGAAATTTCGGCCTTTTGCAAGGTCGAAATTCCTGTTTCGGTCGAATTTTCTTCCTTGCGTAGAACATTGTCCAAGTGGCAATAGACAACAAAAGTAATTCCAAGGAGGCAACTAAAAGATTGATGAACGGGCACAGTGGCATGGTTCACCTCTTCACGACAACACAATATGTAGTGGATGTGGTCAAGCAGACAAGACAAGTAACCAAAGGAGAGATGCATGAGAGTTTGTTGAGGCTTAGCATTTCTCAATTTGCTCACTATTACAGTGCATCCTAAGCCTTTAGGCAGTAATGAATAGATCTGTTGGAGGGAGCTGGGTATGCTAGGAGGTAAAGCAACACATATACTCAACTCAGGTGATTAGTAGTGGCATGACCTGAAGAAGTTCCTCATACTAGACCAAATGGTAAGGCTATTATGGTAGATGCAGGGACGATGAATACCTTGCCACAATGTGTGCTACCTTGGACTGGATGAAGAATCGCATAACAGCTGCTATTCCTATAGATGGTTTGAGTCGTGTTCCTGAAAATAATTGATGACTGATGGAAGAACCGAAGAAGTACTAGCCACATCTGCTGCATCATGTTGGTGAATTTTGTATGTTTAGCGAGTGATAATAGAGTTAATTTACATTCCATTTACATATTCATAAGTACTACAAGTCATTTGGTAATCATCAGTACAATCTCAAACCCATTTATTACTCTAAAAGCGTCAACCTGGGATTGATGGCTCACTGCTGAAAGGAATGGCAAATGTGATAGCCATGGTTTGTATTTATTTCTGTTTCTTGAATAGGCATTTTTTTACTTCAGATAATTCCTATTCCTATTTATATTTGTAAGATTCCTATTAGAATTATGAATTAGTTTTTGCAATGAAAGAAAAAGCACAATGGGTTAGGCTCATCAAAGGCCCAAGGATATGACCCAAATCAGCCCATGGCTTTCATGGGTTAGGACTGTTTTAGTGGGTTAAAGTCAGTCCACACATTATGACTTCTATAGGCTAGACCTAAGCCCAAATCTAGTCCTTGAGATTTTCATCAAAGTCAATAAAAGAGGCTATAGTTTGAAAATAAGGAACTCTTGTCACAAGGAGTTTTCCTTTGTCAAGAGTTAGGTAGTGGTTGAGTCATTAATAGATAGGTGTTAGCTAGTGGTTGGATGTTGCACTTAATGTTTATGTCTCTTTGGAAAGGCTATGTAAAGGGACTTATGTAAAAGGGTGGAATACACACTCATCATTTGAAATCAAATTGCTTTGTTAGCTATTCTTTTCTTTAGAGAAACCTTGTGTTTGAACAAAATAGGTTGGTGTCTGATCCAACCGATACACCTTGCGGTGTGAAGCCCAGGTGTTACTTTGTTGTCCTTGTTGTTCTCTCATTTTTGCCATAACATTTCCTCATTTCTCCCTCTAGCAATAAGCCCATCTAGTTCTTAATCTTCTATTTCAGTTATTACCCCTACCTTGAAGTACAAATTTGCCACTATTATTCTGATGTTATCCTAGAGTTAGCATTGTGATAACTCTCTAGATTTCAACTTTGCTTCACATCTGAAATCTGTCTCATTCTCAAGTCTGTGAAATCTGAATTTCCTTCCTGTGAAAAGATCCTATTTGGCTATTGTTTTGCTCATACAGTACTACATTAGGAGTTTATTGTAAATACACATCAAGATAACGGGGATTGGCAGCTTTGAACATTCTAAGAGTTCCCAAGTCTCAACCTCCCACTCCATCTCTCTTGGCTCTAGTATTATAGGGTCCCCTACTCTATTATATATGGGAGAGAGTTACATGAGAAAATTGCACACTGAAGCCACCCATGAAGGAGGTATAGGATGAAAGCACTGACATTTCAATTGAGTAGGAGAGATGAGAGATAGACAGGGAACTACTAGTCTACCCTATTCCAGCGGCTCAGAGAACCTTTTCCCTATAGATATTCAAGTGTGATACAGATTACAAGTCCATGTGTTGCCACTAGAACAAGGACCCAAACCCAGCCCAAGCGCAATTGTGGGATTCAACTGTTGAGGAAGTAGTATTGTATTTGATTGATCAAAACAATAGCCAAATAGGATCTTTCACAGGGAATCAATTTCAAATTTGATAGATTTAGGATGAAACAGAATTCAGATGTGAAAGAAGGCTGAAAACTAGCGTGGTTTTATAAGGATAATAGCATGACAATACGGGCTGAATAGATCCTCAAAACTGGGGCAAAATTATAAACTAAATTAGGAATTAGGCTGAAGTGTAGATCGCTAGACTAGACTTGCCAATGATGAAGAAATTGAAAGAACAATCTGAGGGAATCGAGAGAACAATAAGAACACAAAGTAACACCCGGGCTTCACACAATCACACCGCAAGGTGGATCGATTGGATCACAGACCAACCTACCTTGATTAAACACAAGGATTCTCTATAGAGAAGGAATGCTAACAAAACAATTTGATTTCAAATGATGAATTGTGTCTCACCCTCTTACATAAGTCTCTTTATATAGCATTCTAAAGAGACATTAACATTAATTATAACATCCAACCACTAACTAACACCACCTACCTATTAATAACTCAACTACTACCTAACTCTTGACAAAGGAAAACTCTTTCGATAATGACTTAATGAGTTCTTTTACTTTTAAAGCACAGCTCCCTTTATTGACTTTTCAAGAACTAGACTTGGGTTTAGGTCTAGACCATGGAGATCAAAATATGTGGGCTAACTTTAACCCACTAAAACAGTCCTAGCCCATGAAAGCCATGGGCTGATTTTTTTTTGTACAAAGGGGCTTTATTAAGCCGAGAATGGGGATATTAATATGCCTCAGCAAGAGTCGAACCCACAACCTCTTCACTAAGAGGTGTTGGTTTCACCACTAGAACAGCTTTGCATTGGCAACCGTGGACTGATTTAGATGATAGCTTTAGGCCTTTGATGGGCCTAATCCAATGGGCTTCTTCTTTCTTGAATATGTCTTCAATTTTGCATCAGAAGGTATCACGGTTTGATGATGTGGCCTGGTTCTTTGTTGATTCATTGGACCCCTACTATCCAACAGAACTAATGTTGATCTATTTCCAAAACAAAGGTGGATTTACTTCTAGAATTGAGGAGATTGATCAATTATTTAAGAAGATTCTATCATATCTCCTATTATATGAAGCAAGTTATTTCCTGCAAATTTTGAGACATCAATGATCAATTAAAGGAAGAGGTAATGACCAGATTTCGTGGCAGGGCCAGCTGGTGAAGTTCAAGCTACAGGTGAAAATTGCCGTATGTGGATGCCTTATTTTCAAGTAAACACAGCTGTCACACTGATCTAGATTAGGGCAAATTTTAAGATTAAGTTAGTACCCCAAATGGGACTATATTACACTAAGAAGCTTCTATTATATGGTTGTTTCATGCAATGGGTAGTTTCTACTCCTTTAAGGATTCTATAAATTTTAGTTATTTAGATTTACACTAGGTATTTTCATATTTTGTCTCTAAGTAACTTTGATGTAGTTGATTTGAAGTTTACAAACAAAGAAAGAAGGGCTGAAAACAGCCGAGTTTCAAGAAAAGAATAAGCTTAAGTAAAGTCACCTATGGCTGTGAGAGACAATTCCTGTGAGATAGGTACAGTGAGAGGTCATGGGAGAGAATCCTAAGACAGCAAGATCCTTCACGATCCAGTCTAACATTGGTGTCACCCCTGCATTACACCATAGCCAATCAGAGCATAGGTGGTTTTTCATATTTCACAGGGGACAGGGCCATCATTTTGCCTGTCTAGGTGCGGGAGCTAGGTGACATGGCAGGGATGTTTTCCTTTTATATAGAATGTTTTACTTTCAGTAGTTTTGAATGAGAATTCTCTATTTATCTAATGTAAATTCACTATAGGGTCTCCAGAATTGGAATTGGATTGGTTGAATCAGGATCAAGCAATAAGGAGCAGACAATGCATGCTGGGTTCTAGGGTTGAGCCAAATCTAAATGAACCAGAGTAGGCATCAGCTGTGCTTGATCCAGATCCTGATTCCAAGTTCAGCAAACCTTGACTCCCAGGATTTTTTTTTTTTTTTTTCTTAGTGGCAATTACTAAGTTAACAAGTTATCTGTTCTTCTCGTTTCTAGTCTAAGCAGTGCTTTCCATTTCTATCAGAGTAGATTCTTTAAGCCCTGAAACAATTTGTTTTCACCATTTCTCTGCACTGCTCTGCACTGAAACTATTATAGCCATCTTCATCCTCTAATCAACATGTAACCATAGCACTAGATTCACCTGACCTCTAGTTTTTCCCGGTTGTTTACTAGCTAAAAAAAGGGGGGGGGGGATCCTGCTTCTTCATCAGAACCTAGTTGTAGTGGGATTTCATTCCAACCCTTGGACACTACTAAATTGTTGAACTTTAGGTTAGAGGGACACTGCCATAAGCCCGTATTAATTCAAATTTTTAATAATACAGTTATGTGATGTAGATACTTGGTAATCATAGATTGAAAACCCCCTAGAGATCTCCTTTTTGGGATTTTGTTATAAGATGGCATACGAGGTAATTACCTCAGTATCTTGGCAAAATCACGGTACTATCTTGGAATTTCTTGTAATTGTATGCTACAAACTCAAACTTTGTCTTTGATTTTAACCAAGAAAAAGTGTGCACCAATTCAGCAAGACCTTGGTCCAACTCGATTTTCTGGCTGCCCAAGTTGGGCTCTGAAAGCAAGGTTGCAAACTATGGTTGTAACAAAATTTTCAAATTTTTCTACCCCAAAAAAAATTTTCAAATTTCAGAAATTCATGTGCTTTTCTGAGTAATGCAAAAATGACTAAGAACAATGAACCTCTTGACCCTCCACCAAGTAGTTTGCACATGTGCTCCAATGCTTCTCGCTCCATTCGACTTTTTTCCAACTTTGGTACCCCATCTGATGGAGTGATGTCCCCAACAATTGCTATAAAATTATAACAAGAAACAAGTCAAATTTCAAACCCTAGAAATAGCTTCAGAATACAAAATAGAGCCTATTGGTGAAGGGAAGCTATGTTGATTTCATATTGTAAACAAACATGCCAAGGATACCAAGAATCTGGCTACCATGTTCCGTTCAAAATACTTGAAGTGTTTTCCATCACAATTGCTCAAGTGCTGAGATATGTAGGTGCTTTAAAATGAACGTCACACTGCCTCTGATGTTTATACTGCAAATGTGAACTTAGTACTTCTACCAAAAAAAATGTAAACTTAGTACTCGAGACTTAAAAAGATTCCATGTGCTTCCAGTATCTATGAAACGCAACCTCAAGACCAGAACATCAAAACTGAGTGTTGCAAGGAAATCGATTGGGGGAGATATGGACCGTTTGGTTGATTTAGTTTCCTATTCTGTTCTTTCCTTATTGAGGGTAGATTGCTAAGATGTTTTTAGATCTTATTTTTCTTGTAAGATTCTCACACTAGGAAGATTTGATATGTTCTATATTTGGTAAGTTTTGAGTAAAAATCACGCTCATGTTGTGTCCTTCAGACACAAGTCAGGATTTCTCCAACTCTTCCAACTGGATATCAAAGCCAACTATGATCCATTATTGAGCAGCAACCCACCCTCCTGCTTGTTCTAACTAGAAAAGTGCAAGAAGGGGGGGGGAGAAATTTTATAAGAACCACCATCACAGGCCTTCTCTAAGCTCTACACCCGCCACGACCACACCACCATCGAAAGAGTCAGTTTATGTGTTTTTTCCTTCTTTTTTTTTATCACAAAAACTAAATCAACCCAAATCAACTAAATAGTCCAGATCTCCTCTAATCGATTTCCTTACTACACTCTCCCTCAAGTTGGAACATAGATATTTATCATGTCCAACTTGCCAATGATACACCTTGGTGCTTATCTCTTTGTAAGCACATTTGCCGTTGCTTGTCTAAAGTAACAAAAGTGATATGAATCAACCCAGCCTCAATTTTCTCTTTGATGAAATGTCTTTCATTCTCAAAGTGTATGATTTTTTGGCAGGGCTGAATATTCAGTATAATCATATTTGAGTACATATCCTTTCCTAGGAGCTTTTTCCTTCTCTACAGCAAGCCTATGCTATGGTTAACACAGAGGATAGTCGGAGGACAGCTATGGTACACACTCAGACATCTTACGGGTTTACATTATTGGCTGGTTTTGGCAGAATAAATCTTGTTCGAGTGATTTTTGCGCTCCATGAAGTGTGAGTACTGTGGAAAAGAGCATTATACAGAAGACAAGTGTTGGAGGTTGAGGCGGTCATATTAGAGTTGGTCTAGGAGTTGCTCCCATAAGTGATAAACTTCGAGAAAGTCATTTGAGGTGGCACGACCACGTTCAACGGAGACCTATAAATGCCCCTGTACGGAGAAGTGATATAATCCATATTGAAGGAACTAGAAGAATTAGGGGTAGACCTAAGATAACCTTAGGAGAAGTGGTGAGAAAGGATATCTATAGTTTAGGCCTTGTATCTAGCATGGCCTCGAACAGAACTGATTGGAGGGCAAGAATCCATGTAGCCGACCATTTAGTTGGGACAAGGTTTTTTGTTGTTGTTGTTGTTGTTGTTGTTGTTGTTGTACAAGTGTTGGAGGTTGCATGGACGACCAACAAATTCTCATGAAGGAGGTAGGAATGGAAATAGGGGCAACAATCAAGCATCTGCAAACCAAGCTAGTTCTGACATCTTGACTACTCTAACACCTATTTCCTCATACGAGCTCCAGCACCTTTGCTAGCCGATGTCTAGACTAAACATATCTTCTCCAGTGCTGACTTTTAGTATAAGTGTAGCTTCTACCATTGTTCCCTCTACTTCCACAATTCCCATGGAGGAGGTAGGAATGGAAATAGGGGCAACAATCAAGCATCTGCAAACCAAGCTAGTTCTGACATCTTGACTACTCTAACACTTATTTCCTCATACGAGCTCCAGCACCTTTGCCAGCTGATGTCTAGACTTAACATATCTTCTCCAGTGCCGACTTTTAGTGTAAGTGTAGCTTCTGCCATTGTTCCCTCTGCTGATCCAAAATTCCCCACAGGTATTTTCGGTTGTCATAGTGTCAATTCGATTTATCCCTCTTAAATAATTGACTCTATGGCAACCCACCATATGACAGGCTCATCTTCTTGTTTCATACTTATTCATCTGTTCCTTTTGCTTAGGATGTTCAAACGGTTGATGGGTCTCTCTGCCCTATCTCTGGGAAGGGATCTATTACCTCTTCGCTTTCTCTAACCTTATCAAATGTCTTGCATGTTCTTAAGTTTTCGAGTAATCTTTTATCTATTAATAGCCTTATTTGTGATATTAACAGCAAAACATTTTTTAGGACCTCATTGTGTGTTTTAGGACCTCAAAACGAGGCATAGGATTGGCAATGGTAGATAGATGGGGGGCTTTAGTTTTTGGATGGGCCTCCATTAGCTCTTTTTATAGTCTTTAGTTCCACCTCTCATGCACTTTTTACTTTATTGCAATGGTATCATCGTCGTAGTTTGAGATCTCGCGAGATCTCATTTTTCTTAGAAGCCAAGAGAGATCCCTTGCAAGATCTCAAGTTCCCACAACTCGCTCGAAATCTCACAAGGTCTCCAGTTCTCACCACAATATCTCAATTGGACCAAGTCTGGACCAACAACCCCCCTCCCTTTTTGACACCTAATCTCAAGCAAGTAAGGTAAATTCTAGACTCTCTTGCCACTTTCCCTCTCTCCCTCTCGCCATATCTAGCTGAAACTCTCAATTTTCACTAGATTTCAGCCGGATTTTCACTTGCTACTACTCTTGGCACATCTATAACACCAAAGAAAGATCAATCAAGCGACATTTGTCTAGTGGCTACTATAATACACCCATAAGCCATGTTATCCCTAATCCTGTGAGGGAATATATGATAGACCACCTCATAGAGTTGGAGGCAGACGTGTAGCTACTGGTATACGACTTGGTCGTGGTTGTGGTGTTGCTAGAGCTAGTGGATTTGGTGCTGGAACTGGTGGAGGAGTTGAGGCTTGATTGAATTTTTATCTCATTTCATGCTTGTCTTACGAAATTATGAGTTACGTCAAGAATAGTCAGGATAGCTCAGCTAGTAGAGCTGAGGACTGAAAATCCTCGTGTCACCAAAATTTATATAGAACTTCTAATGGTTGTATAGTTTTATTATTCTATTATCAAGAGTCAAGATTGTGATACCCATATGGATGGAATTCTGATGATACTTAAGTTAATTGATGTATTTGATACACTTGCTTCTCATTTATACATCTTAAAGGTTCTATATTTCATGTTGTATAACCCTGTTGTCCTTAATCTTGCATCATTTCCATTTCAAACTTAAAGTTGACTTGGAACTCATACCTAGGGTTGTTTTTCACAAATCTAAAGTCACCAGTGTGTTCAGAAGGCCTAAATTAGGCTAACTACCAAGTTTAAGCCCAACCTGGACCTTAAAACCCCCCGAGATGGGCCCTCAAGTTGGTTCATCAAAAATTCCCATATCTCAACCGAGATCTCACCATCTTAATTGAGATCTTGATTTTCTAGCATGGCAATATTTGTGGCAAGAGCGAGTTCCCCAACTATGATTTTCGTCTTGGCCATGTCCTTTACTTGTTTTGTCCAAGTTATTTCCTAATCTAATTAAAAGATGTAATTTGAATAATTTTTACTATGAGGTCTACCTTTTAGCTAAATAAACTAGGCTTGTTTATCTAATTTCAGATTGTCGTAGTAAAGTTCCATTTTCAGTTATCCACTCTAATGTATGGGGTCCTTCTCAGACCATGTTTTTGTTTGGCCATAGGTGGTTTTTCACATTTATTAATTGTTGCACTAGGACCACGTGAGCCTACTTTACCAAAAGAGTGATGCTTTCTCATGTTTCCAAAATTTTCATAAACTAGTTAGAACACAATTTGGGGCTACAATCAAAATCCTTCATACAAATAACAAGATAGAGAACCATCTTACTTAGCTGACCATGGCATCATACACCAGACCAATTGCGTCGACACTCCACTTTAAAAAGGGGTTGCCGAACACAAGAATAGACATCTACTTAAGGTAGCACATTCACTAATGTTTACTATGCATGCGCCTCCTCAATTTTGAAGTGATGTATAGAGAAGTTGGGAGGTGCATTTCCATCTTACTTAGCTAACCATGGCATCATACACTAGACCAAATGGAGTGACCCCTTCTGAGCCGAGCCAATTAGAAGCTTTGATTCTTAGTCCTACAGAATCCATTTCTCCAAGTGAGTCTATCTCTAATCCTTTTGATTATACTTTGGCTTACCAATTGCATAGAGAAAGCAGCCACGAACTTGCACCAAACATCCTATTTCCAATTATGTTTCATATCAGTCCTTATCCCCGGAGTTCCAAAGTTTCATTTCCTCTTTGTCCTCCACTTCTGTTTTTAACACTTGGTAGGAAGCATTATCTCACTCAAACTGGAAGGAAGCTATGGATGAGAAAATGCGAGCTCTAAAGAAAAATAAAACATGAGAATTGGTGACTATGCCTACAAAAAAGCAGATTGTTGGGTGCAATTGGGTGTTAGTGATCAAACACAAGGCATATGAGATTGCTCAAAGGTACAAGGCAAGATTGGTCACCAGAAGCTTCACTCAGACTAGTGGCATTAATTATCAGGAGATATTTGCCCTTTTGCCAAGATGAACATAGTTCAGACTATTTTTTCATGTGCACTAAATAAAAGGTGGAGTCTACAATAATTAGATGTGAAGAATGCTTTTCTATATAGAGAACTCCAACAAGATGTGTACATGGATATGCCACCGGGGTATTCTACTACGAAGACTCATGGAAAAGTCTACAAGTTGAAGAGGGCATTATATGGGCTAAAGCAATCTCCGAGAGCATAGTTTGGAAGGTTCCATAAGGTCATGATCTCTAATGGCTATAAATAGAGTAATGCAAACCACTTTGTTCATCAAAAGAGTTGGTTCCCACACTATTGTACTTGTAGTACATATAAATGATATAGTGATCATAGGCAACAACAAGGATGAATTTCAACATTGAAGACTTTTTTTGGGACTGAATTTAAGATCAAAGATATGGGAAAAGTATTTCCTAGGACTAAAGTTGTCATATTCCGTCAGTGGTGTGTCTCTCTTTCAGAGGAAGTATACACTAGATCTTCTCAAGGAAACTAGGATGCTACAATGTAAGCCTGCTGAGACTCCTATTGAACCTAACCTACACTTGAAGGCAAAAGAAGGAGAACCAATTGACAAGATAAGGTATCAAAAGTTGGTGGGAAAGTTTATCTATCTGTCTCATACTAGGCCAGACATCACGTTTTCAATTAGTCTTGTTAGCTAGTATATGGATGATCCTTACTCCTCACACTTGGATGCACTATATTGTATCTTAAGGTATTTAAAGGCCACTCTAGGAAAAGGAATTTTGATTTCAGCTTATGGACACTTGAAGATTGAGGCATATATAGACACGACCAAGCATGTAGAGATTGACAAACATTTCATCAAAGAGAAAATTGAGGCTGGGTTGATTCGTATCACTTTTATTATTTCAGACAAGCAATAAGCTGATGTGCTTACAAAGACCTTATGCATCAAGGTGTTCAATAATATCATTGCAAGTTTAGCATAATAAATATCTATGCACCAACTTGAGGGAGTGTAATAAGGAAATCGATTAGAGGAGATCTGAACTTTTTGTTTGATTTGGGTAGATTTTTGTTCTTTCCTTATTGAGGGTAGATTGCTAGGATGTTTTTACAACTTATTTTTCTTATAAGATTCTCACCCTTGGAAGATTTGATTTGTTCTGTATTTGGTAAGTTTTGAGTACAACTAAAGCTCCTACTGCGTCCTTTAGAAACAAGTCAAGAGTTCTCCAACTCTTCCAACACTGAGAAATGTTTCTAGCGCAAGAGGAAAATGTTCAAGCATACACAATAAAACAAACGTCCTTGGACCTTCTTGACCCTTGGAAGCTGAGAAATTAAAATATCAATGCCCTTACAATCAATACATTTGTCAAAACCTTGGCCAATTCAACCCATCCCAACTGGAACCTAACATCAACCTGAACTTACATGGGTTTCATTAGAGAAGGAAAGTTATTGGCTGACTTTGAGAGAGGCAGGATATATGATGGGGAGAAACTTGACCAAAAAATTAAGAACAAAAAAGAGAAGCATATAATGTTCAGGACTCTTTACTTGAAAGTTTTCTACAACACAAATCAAAACAAATTCCAAGCAACCACGGGCAGACAGACACAAAACTCACACATCCATGCATGTTATGGCTACTGCAGCATGGTAACACATTCAATCAATCCATTGAGATCCCTACAGAGCGGTTGGCAGGTAAACTGTTGAAGCATCCTTGATACATTCACTTATGCAGAGAAAGGTCCAAACAGTGCTGCATATACATATTCAATGCAAGCACAAGTTGTGGCCTCGCTTGCATGGTAAAATACTGCTCCAATCCCACAATGACCATCTCCTTTGGAAAAAGCACCTATTTTCCAAATTTGTCCTTCCATTTCCCATTAGTCTACTAACATCAACTCATCTGAAAGGCCAACCAACTGATACCATTGACAGAAAAAATTACTCCACAGAAGATTACCGTCCTGCAAACAAGTGACTATCCTTCTTTATCTGCACATATTACTCCACCTCCACCCAATTCAGAATAACTTACTGACTGAAAAGTTACTCCAAAGATGCAGTCCATTACATTATTCAGTATAAAATGCTTCTCTCTATACTCTCACTAAAAATATTTAGAAAAGATACAAGTTTTAAAAAGAAAAGCCATTAGATGACACGAGCATAGCAAGAAAAAGTAGAACTCATATGTAGTTGTACATCCTCACCAGTTACAGATTTTTATGGTTTTTTAAGTTTGCAATTTCCTACCAAAAAAGACATGTATCATTTTCCAAAAGAACTGGCTCCTCATCATAATTAAAATATCAAATCCATCCCACATAACCACTAGAGTACATCTGATGAGCACATTTATGTGTGAAATCTTAGGGCATAAAGCATGCATTTTACACACTTAGAGTGGAGCTACCTTGGGTTTTATGTTGTTTTTGCAGATTTTAGGACTTTTCAAGATTTAAGCAAATATTTGGAGTTTTGGATATAAAATATGCAATTTTAAATGTCAAGCAGTCTGTTCAAATTCTCAAGTGCGAAAATGGGCTTGATCTAGAGCATGATGGGCTAGAGATGGGATTATGGGCCAACTCCAAAATATTTTAGAAATAAAGAAGCAAATTTTTATCTGCGGCTGAGATTAGAAATTATCAATCAAATCTACAGAGGTACTATTGAGAGAGTCCTAATGGAGAAAAAGAGTCCTTGCATACTTCAATATCTTATTTCCTATTTGGGATTTGATCAAAGATAGAAAAAGAGGAAAAAAGAATTATATTCAGAGAAGGAAGAGGGAAAAATCCCGTTTTTGAATGTCTCTATCCAATTTCGATCAAGCCCTTCATCGAATGGTCATCCGAAGTCCGATCAAGCTGATTTTTGGAGGAGAGCTTCACGACTTCTTGATCCTCAAATCCAACGGTGGAACTGTGCATTTGATCTCTCTAAGTTAGTTCGATTAGTACGCCAAAACCCTAATTGGTTGAGTCAGATACGAACTTTGAGTTTGATTCAAATTCTGTCAAGATTCATATCCCATGTAAACTCTATAAAAGGAGAGCATACTCCATCAAGGGAGAACGTGTTTTAGAGCTTAGGAGAAGCACTCTTCCTTTTCTCTTTAGTTTATTTAGGCTTTCTCTAGTTTTCTTTGATTGCTTTTATGAGATTCTAATTTTTAGATTGAATATTTAGGTTTAATTTTTCTATGTAATGCAATTTCAAGTTCAATTTCAAGTTCAAGTTTCAGGATTCGTTTTTCTCTGGGTTCTAGCAATTGCAGATCTAGATCATTCTAGATCAGGTTGTTAGGGTTGGTTGAGATTCGAATCGTTAGTTCAATTCTTTTTTATTATTTGAAGTTCAAAGATGCAAGTAAGTAACATTCTTCAATAATCTTCTCTCCCCCCTCCATTCCCTCTTCTATCTACCCCTCCATATTCTTAATTTAGGATTTACTTTCTGCATTTATTTATTGTTCTCCCTTCCCCTGGGTCCTTGATCAAAGATGCCTACAGTCGTGCCTCTCTTTGGTTAAGGTTTCATTTTTCCTTTTATATTGCTTTGTTATTTACTTTTGCAATTTACTTTCTGCATTTATTTATTGTTCTCCCTTCCCTTGGGTCATTGATCAGAGATGCCTACAGTCGTGCCTCTTTTTTGTTAAGGTTTTCCTTTTTCCTTTTATTGCTTTGTTATTTCTTTTCTGCCTTTTATTTATGTGTTGGTTATATTTGTATTATCTTTAGTCTCAATTTGATCGCATTAGATGTATGGATTATGACCACTCGTTTAGTTTAATTAAGTAGTTAACAAATTTCAATCATTGTACTCTCGCATTATCATTAAGAGATTAAATTCTAAGTGGTATATCTCCTTGAGATCGACCCGTTAGCCACACGATATCTTGTGCTTGCGGTTATTTTTATTTCACAAACAACATCCATTGGCAGTAACACACAAATGTTTTTATGTTTCCACATCATTACTAACCTTCTAATTGTAACCTTTCAATAATTTTAATGAACAAAATAAAATTATATTTCAGAAAAGACCATACATGAATTGTATCACCCCTGTTTCTTAATTTTTAAACAAATTCATAATAAACAATAAAAGCCATGCAAAATAAAAGCTAGACACAACCAATTTATTATGTATTAAATATAACATAACTATGCAACTTACTTCAACAAGGTTATTTCTGAAGGTTTTGACTTTTGACTAATTAGGCCACATCCTATCATAAGCAATATGATGTTTAGGCATCATAGGTGGTTGTTTTACTTACATAATGGTCCATTGGTCTTATAATGCCACACATTGCACCAAAATGTTTCATCTAAAATTTTTCATCCTTTTCAAAAGCTCAGTAACAATATGCATTACATGTAAGAGAAAAAAAGGTGGATGAGATACACCACTTAGTCTGCCCAGTTACCAAGTAAAAGAATTTAGTAGGATTCCTTAACTCAGACTGCATTTTTCCTCTAATGTAAAAATTTATATCTACCCAGCAAACAGCACTGCCTGTAAGATGACCATGCCAGAAAATGGATACCAGATAATAATGAAAGTAATAGTATTTCCTCGTTCACAGCCATATTTCCCCCTTAATTTAGAGGTTCACATCATTCTGTTCTCCCGTTTTCCTATGGTAGTTGCATGACATGAATAGAATAATTTATATTTTCCCAGCAAAACAGAACTGTTTTTTTGTAAGACCACTATAGCTGAACAAATCTAGATAACAAAAACAAGCTAGAGCAAAAGTAGAAACTGTATTCCTACCTTCAGCAATATCGTGAACAATTGCCATCTTTATACACCTGAAATTCAGAGAGAGAGAGAAAGAAAGGGCACGATGATCCATTAAAACGAAGCTCATTCTTCCCTAGACATAGAAAAATAACACAATCCAACAATAGAATGCCGTGCCAGAAATGTCCGAAACCCTAACCTGTCACGGTCGATTCCAGGAATGTCGGAAGCAATAAGAGCCATAATGCCCATTCGATACATGTGATCAGCTACAGATTCCGGATCCTGAACGTCCCTTCGGACCCATCCAGCTCTCTTCGTGGTCTGATTGATAATCAGATATAGCATACTAAGTGCAATGAGAACGGTTTCTTTACTTGTTATACCTCAATTTTCGGAGAAGATGCAAAACGATCGAAATGATCCCAACACGAAGAAGAAAGGGATCGAGGCATGTTACCATACCTTGAGACGATGGCAGAGAGAGAGAAAATCGATAGCAGAGGAAGCAGAGGAGGTGGAAGATTCATTCTTGGAGAGTGAAAGCGCGGCTGAGTGAGAAGTGGAACCACCATCCCCAACTGTAGCAGGACCAGCAGTTTCAGCACTCTTGTCGCTGCTACTGTTGTTCGGTGAGGAGGCTTCAGTCGCCATTCGAACGAACTTGGATGATAGTTTGATTCTTCGAAGTGAAATGAAACTGAGGGGAGAGAAAGTTACACAGGGAAGCAGGAGAGAAGATTTGCAGAAAGCTCGACTCCCACTCATGTTTGTGTCTCTCTAACCACGAACCACTTCAACGTGTCGGGCCGCATCTTACGTATCAATTAAAGAATTCAATCTGTGGTTTAGTGGTTGACTCAACACTCGAGGGCTATATCCTTAATCTATGGTTTAGTGGTTTTGGAGCATCTTTATTGCATGGAATATCAGAGGCTTGAATGGCGGCTTTTCTCAAATTTGTTTTTAAGTGTCGAATAAAAAATAAAAGAAACATTTTTTTTTAAAGCTTGGTTCATCCAAATATATATCAAAGGCTTGGCAAGCTTTTCTCAAATTTGTCTTGATTAAATACTAGGGTAGATCCTACTTCTTTGAGAGGGTCAAACCCACGACCTCTCCACTGATAAACTTGGATCTCTACCACTCTTGGTGATTTCAATGAGATTAGCATCTCTGAAGGTAAAATGGGGGCTCTAATTAAACCCACACCATCTTTAACAGCCTTAGTGACTTGGAGTTATCTCTCTCTTTGATAGAAATTTCTGCACCTGAACAATATTTTACTTGGTCTAATAAGCAGAAACTTCCAAACTTGGTAAAAGAAAATTTGGAACGTATTTTTCCTAACTTGAGCTGGATAGCTTGCTTTCATTTTGCCAAAGTAATCAGGTTACCCACAATCCCTTTGATGCTTGTTTACTAAGCAGCATTTTCTTTGATTGGGGAGAAGACCTTTTTGTTACCAAATGGCTTGGCATCTTCATCCTTCCTTCTCTGATGTTGTGGATAAAGGATGGAATGGGTGCTCTGGGGAAAGACTAGACACCAAACATGTGAATCACTCCCGCTTCCTTCAGCCTTGGAATAAACAGGTGTTTGGGAATGTAAATGACATGTCTAGGGCCTTAACTCCAGAGATTGGTGTTTTAGAAAACCAACCCAGTCCATATTGGGAGTTAATCCATGAAGAAAGAAAGGGGAAAAAAACACATAAATTCTCTCTTGGGTTTTGGATGCTAAAGAAATCTTTTGGTTCTAGAAATCCTAGAACTAAATACATTATGGAAGGGGATTGTAACCTCGGATTTTACCATCTTGCCACCAAGATTTACTACCACTCTAGAAAAATTGAGTCCATTTTTATGGACAGGAACTCTCTCTGAGTTGAAGGACAACCAATTATTTTGCAACTCATATGCAAAATCTTTTCATTTCCTCAAACCCATTGAACCCTTCGTTCATGTACTGCTTTTTCCACCTCTAGAGAATACTTCCTTTTTGAGGGTATCTGTGCAATACCTTCGTTGGATGATAATTAAAATGTGGTGTTCCCTTTTGATCCCTATAAGGCCCTTGGAATGGATGGCTCTCATGCTTTCTTCTTTAAAAAACATTGGCACCTGGTTTGCGGGGATCTTCTCATTTTTGTGGTCTTTTTCTTTATGGATCTTCAATTGCCATAAGGAACAAACCATACTCTTTTGTGTTTCATTCCTAAAAAGGATAATGCAATATCTTGACAGACTTCAGACCCATAAGCCTTTGCAATGTGATTTTCAAAATATTGGCTAAGATCCTAGCTTGTAGGCTTAAACAAATTTTGATAGAGTTCATCTCCCCACTCTAGGGAGCTTTTGTACCTAAAAGACAAATCACAGAGAATATTTTTCTTGCTCATGAAATTTTTCATTTTATGAAGAGAACAAGAAGGAAGCAAGGGTTAAGTTTGTTGCCCTCAAGTTGGACATGTCTAAAGCTTATGATAGAGTGGAATGGAAGGTCATCTCTGGTATTTTCTCTTTCCTAGGTTTCAATCAGCAATGGTGTAATCTTGTTTTTAAACTCATTAGCTTTGCGACTTTCTCAATAAAGCTTAATGGTTGCACTTTTGAATGGTTCTTAGGCTCAAGAGGACTTCGCCAGGGTTGTCCCCTGACTTCTTTCTATTTATAATGGAGGCTTTATCCTAACTCCTAAAAGAATATAAAAATCCAAACCTTTTTAAGGGTTTTAAAATTGTTCCCAATGCTCTTGAAATATTGCATTTATTTTTGCAAATGATACCTTCCTCTTCTGTCGAGTGGAAGCAAATGATGTCTTAGCTATGAAGGTGGCATTGGAACTATTCTCCTATGTAACAGGCCAGGAAATTAATTTTGAAAAGAGTGGTGCTCTCTTTAGTTGTAATGTGGATGTCTGTGTCAAAAATCAATTCTTGTCGATCTTGGGCATTTCTGAAATGAAAAAGGATGATGTGTATCTAGGAACCAACGTCTTTCATAAGAAGGGAAGAAGTAAGAATATGAAATTCCTACTAGGAAAGATTAACAAGCGCTTTGCCAATTGGAAAGCTGCTTCTTTATCTTATGCTGGAAGAGAGGTTCTTATTAAGTCAGTTTTACAATCCATATCCTTCTACCACATGCAATGCTTACCCTTCCCAAATCCTTGTAAAAACAAATTGACTCCATTTGCCAAAGATTCTGGCTTGACAATCCATCCAAATCTAGACACTTTACTCTTATTAATTGGGATAAGTGTTGCCAACCTAAGTCAGCAGGAGGATTGGGTTTTAAGAGAATGGAAAATGTTAACGTGGCCTTGTTACTCAGATAGGGATGGTGTCTGCTTAACGAGTCCCATAGCCTCTAGGCAACTACGCTCAAGGCTAAATACTTTCCCAAGACTACTATTTTTAATCCCAAAGTGCAAAAGAAAAATGGCTCCTGGCTGTGGAGAAGTATTTGTAGTATCATCCCCACGCTTGAGAGGATAGTAACAAAGTTGGTAGGAAATGGGTCCGACACCTCATTTTGGTTTGACTCCTTGTTATCTGAGGGTACAACTATTGTAAAGGAATACCAAGGGGCTTTGGTTTGAGCACCAAAAACAACTGTGGCACATATGATACGAAATCTGGAGCTTAACAAGGAGTGTCTCTCAACTTTTAATCTTCCTAATTTTGTTTTATCTCACATTTTTCTAACCCCCTCAAATGATAGGTGGGTATCCAAAGTCTCTTCCAATGGTAAGTTCTCTACTAAGTTGGCAAGGTGAGCATTACTGAGACAAAAATACCCAACAAACTGCAATCTCTTCAAAGGTTGGTGGAAATCTTCTGGAAATTACCCCTCCACCCAAAATTTAAATCTTTCTTTTGGCTTCTACTGAATGCAGGGCTGCCAATTAAGTTTGTTTTATCTCGATTGTTCGAAATGGACTCTATTTGTGAAATATGTGGAGAAAAGGCAGAGACTTTATAGCATGTCTTCTTATCTTGCGAGTGGACCAAAAGGCTTTGGGGGTCAAGACCCCTTAGACTGAGAACACAACTTCTAACTAAAGAATTAATTTTCCAGTTATGTGCCTCCCTTTTAGCGGACACATAGCTAGACAAAGGAGCATTTCAGTGGCTTTTATTGGTTTTATAATCACTTGTCACTTCTTATGGATAGAAAGGAATCATGTGGTGTTTAATAAATAGAGACCTAACCCTTGTAGAGTCTTGAATAATATTTCTCAATGGATTAATGAGCTCCTCCAATTGGGGAATTCTCCCCAAATTTTCACAGATGACTTTCAACCTCCTTTCCAAGACAACCCCATCATGGAACATGGTATATGTCAAATATATGAAGAATTGTCTATGATTCACTTACTTATCTTGTTTTGTGTAGGGGCTCCTCATGAATTTTTTAAGGCGGCCGGATGGAGTGTGAGGATCATAGCAAATGGAACCTTAATGAGCTTGAAAACATGTTGCTTTGAAGGTAATGACTTGGTGGGAGCTCCGTTGTTCACAATAAATGAAGGTTTAGATATGGCTAAGACTTCAAATATCTCCATCAAACAAATCTAGTGCAGTCTTGATACGGTCACTAATTTACTTCACAAGCCTTAAAGGACAAACTGACCTCTACAACACTTGCCACTCTTAGTAACTATTGCAGCAAAACTAGATGTCACGTGTGTGAAATCCCCCAGATTTCTACCCCTTTAACCCGTGGTTTTAAGACCGAGAACCTGGGCCTTGATTCGGCGACAATTGTGGACCATTCAATTCGAGCCCGAAGGATTGGAAATTAAACAAATGTTAGTAGATGACCCTTATAATGACTCAAAAACTCTCCTAAAGTTTAAGTGAAGAGAGAAGATTAGTCTCGATAGTGTAAAAAGGGTAATTTTGGAATATCTGTAGATCAGTGATGGAGAATCCAATTGACGTAAATAAGATATCAAATCGAGGATCGTTGAAAGACCTTTCCAACGAGCCAAAGATCATCAAAATCGGAGTTCGTTTGGGGGTCCAACCATGGACGGAAAGTTGGGCCGGTTGGGTGAACCAATCCCCCACCCTATTTTCTATTTAGGGGCAAAAACGGAATTTCGGATTCTTAAACCCTATTTTATGTTTTAACTCATCCGTAACCGCATTTTATTTTACAAGAACGACTCGAGGCTGCGGGAAGAGGAGAAACGAAAGAGGGGCGATTTCCATTCTTCCGGAGGCATTCCCGTGATTCGAATCTTCAAGAAAATTTCAAGAAAGGTTAGTTTTATTTAATTATTCTATTACTCACAATTTTGTGAGTATTTTCTCTCCTTCCCTTTTGAGGAATCTTGAAACGGAAGCATGTTTAGGTTGATAGCTTATTTCTCAATTTTCTTTTTAATGTCGCTTTCTAATAAATGAGTTATTGGTGCAATCCCATGATAAGGGTGATTCATTTTGATTCTCTAGGTTACCCACGGGTGATTTATGAGAGCCAATTTGGGGGACTTTGATTTAGGTCAAATTAAATCAAATTGAGAACACCCTTGTGATCTCTTTATTTCCAATTAATTTTTCCCCACAATTTCATTCCATTTCGACTTCAATTAAAGACAAAATTATAACTTTTAGCCGATTTAGGTTAAAAGGGTGAGTTAAAACCTAGAGTTCTATTTGGGGTTGTTACGGGAATATTTTTACATATTTTACTAAACCCAAATTAACTCTTATTATTTGGTTAATCCTTTTGCATGATTAGGATAAATTACCCAAAGGTTATTTCCTTGTGGGAAGAGATATTGATCCGTGGAGAAATATCAAAGTAAAAGGTGAGGAATAACCAACCCATTATATTGAATTGATTGTTGTTGTTTTATATCTTTTGATAAATATGAATTGTCATAATATATGTTTATCATTATTACTTATGATGTTGCTTCTCTGTGAAATATATTAATGTTGTTATGATATGGAATGTGAATGTATGTGAAGGGAGAAGAGAAATATTATTATTCTTCTACCTTGTATTATCTGTTGGGTTGTGGGTTCGCCCATCGCCTAGTTATGTGATTGCTTAGTTGTGGTTGGAGAATGGGGAATGCCCTTTGGCATCGCCATAGGATACCAGAGGAGGCGGTATGGGACGATCTATGGTGCCCTTGGCGCTTTCCCAACTACCGGTGGCATATTTAGGGCATGTCTAGAAGTGTTGGGCTAGGTGACCTCTTGAGTACTACTACTCTTCCGGCAGGGGTATTGAAGCCGGTTAACCCGTGATGGTAGTGGCGGGTCCGTGTCGAGCAGGCCCACTATCATCATTGAGAGGTAGGGTTGCATATAACGAGATAAGGGCTCATGGGCACTCAAGACCGGTGAAACGACCCGTGAGAGGACATGGAGATATCCGCTATATATGTGGATGATCACGGGTTAAGGGATGTAATCCGACAGATGCCTCCCGCTGAGGATTACATTCATAGGTGGGAAGGTATTGAACCAACAGAGCACTAGGCGTGAGGGGAGATATCCGGACCATTGTAGTACGAGACCGTATGACCCCGCACCGGGCTTAGGTTTGTCCCGACACGCGCTAGATCTTATACCAATGGTGATGTGAGAGAGTGGAGACTTAATCCCCAACCATGGCTCGATGAGACTTACCCAACAACCGCGGAGAACCCAACGGACGTGCTTAAGTGCCGTGAGGGAAGAGTGATGAGACCGCCCAAAGAAGACGGTGTTTGACTTAATGCGTGTCTACCATAGAGACTTCATGATAGAGTTAGGAGCATAATTATTCACATATCATATCATTGTCATTAATTACATTATTGATATTCATGTTATATGTGTGGTGTGAAATCTTGAAAATGAATGTGTGATATGATGTTGAGTTGACCTCACCGAGTTCGTTGAACTCATTCCTTTTATATGTCTTTCTATTAGATTATCCCCGAGTTATGAGGACTTCTTCCAAATGGAGGATTCGTTGCTAGTATATCTTCTTGAAGGAATGACCGAAGAAGAAGTTGACGCACATGGAGCTTCATGCCAGTATCAAGACTATTCTTTTGGGTGGGATTCCATTAGAGAACTAGTATACTTTAGTTTTCCGCTGCGTTGAAAATTACTCTCTTTCTTTTAAAAACTCGATGTTATATTTTTATTTTGAAGTAATGGATGATTGTAACCATTATTTCGGTTTTGATAACTTAGTATGATAAACTTGATTTATTCTTGTCCATTTAATTATACTATATCATGTTTTGTATGGATTTGTCACCGAACCTAGATCTTGGTGTATCACCCCCACGGGCATTCGGGTATGACCGGCGGGGGGGGGGGGGGGGGGGGGGGGGGGGGGGGGGGGGGGGAGCGACCAGTACAAAAAAAAAATAAGAGGGGGGGGGGGGGGGGAGGGAGAGCACCAAAAAAAAAATAAAAAAAAAAGAAGGGAAAGAAAGGGAAGAAAAAAAAAAAATAAAATTATTGTAAGAAAAGAAAAAAAAAAAAAAAAAAAAAAAAAAAAAAAAAAAAAAAAAAAAAAAAAAAAAAAAAAAAAAAAAAAAAAAAAAAAAAAAAAAAAAAAAAAAAAAAAAAAAAAGTCACGCCCCCTTCTTTACACACCCACTTTTTTTTTTTATTATATTAAAAAATTTGAATGTTGGGACCACCAATAGTAATGGTAGGGCTAATTTAAGTACTAATTTGGCTACGAACCATCATAGCAAGAACCTTTCTAATGTTAGTGTAATAACATCTATATTCCTAACCCGAAAACCCAAATTGCACGTCCGAGTACCCGAAGCTCTAGTCGAAAAAAATTGTGGGCCATTCGAATTGAAGCCCAATATTCGGCCCAGAACCCATAGATTTGGATATTGTTGGTGAAGACCCTACCTTATTGGGAACCATAAGAAGATCTCGTCGGAACTTGATGGATTGGGTAGATGGATATCTAGTGCAAGAAAGGTCAAGTTGGAAGATGCCTATGAACAAGATAAGATTCCTCCACATGTTGTTTAAGGTTGTAGGGTGCTAGGGATCAACCGGGAGTGCAAAACGCCTAAGTATTGAAAAGTACCAGGGGCGGTTGTTTAAGGCGGTTGATTGACCAAGCAACCACCACCCCTAGTGATTGATTGGAAAATTCCGCTAAAAAACTGGAATTTGCCCCCGACACCCTATTTAAAGTCTTCCACGACCTCATTTCGTAATATTTTATTCCTAAAGTTTGTTGTGGACTAAGAAGAGATAGATAACACATGGTTGGTGGAGGAGAACCTTTATTCACGGAGAATCTTTCGAGTTTTCTTTGACTTTTAAATCCTAAGTAGAGGTAAGTTTAACCACTCTCTTAATCTATTGAAATTTGCCTTACTAGAGAGTAGTTATTTCAAGTGGTAAGCGCTGGTCGCAAGCAAGGTCCGGTGAACCTTGTGGGCAAAAAAGGGGACCACCCCCCGCGACCGGTTTATAAAACCGGGGTTGGCAAACCAAAAAAAGAGAATGGTTATTCTCCCACTGATTCTGTTGTGATGGTTTGGAGTAAATTACTTATTTCCCATCAACGATCTCTATTAGATCGTGCCAAAAGAGTGGATTTTATATCCAATTTAGTGGCGGATCTTATTGAAGAAGATTATGTTGGTCTAAATTTTCTCTCTTTGATATATGTAGTTTGAGTGACCTCTCTAGAGTTCTAAGAACATAGTTTAGACTTGGATTAACCCAAAATTAGATAGAAGATGGGTGATCAAAAGTCTGAATTTCGGACTTCGAATTTTGCTCGAGAGTGGAGTGGTTGCCTAGGGTAGTCGATCAACTTGACCAACCGCCTTAACCGACTGATTGGGTTCCAAAGGCTGTGTTGAAGTTTTTTATGCTCAGTTTGAGTTATAGACTCTAGTATAACTCTATAATCTTAATCTACGGGTTTTCTGGGATCTACTAGGGATTTTGCTTCAAGGATTTTGCGCATTATTCAATACTTTTTCCACAAAGTTAGGTAAGGACACAGTTGCATATATATAGTTGAATTGCTGATATGATGAATTGTATACTTTTCTAAACATGTCAACGACCTTATATCTTGCTGTAATTATTGTTATGCATGTTTACTTGTTACTAATGTATCATGAATGATGATTGATGCATTTTACTTATTTGCTTATTGTGGAATGATGTGTTTGGTGCGACTATAACTTGGGGAATACCTAGCTACGTACTCCTAGCTTGGGGAATTGTTACTATCCTCTGATGCCCCCAGCACTATCATAGATGTTGTCATTCATGACTAAGAGGTCTAGATTGCATGGTTAGGTACTTGATGAGCACATTTATGTGTGAAATCTTAGGGCATAAAGCATGCATTTTACACACTTAAAGTGGAGCAACCTTGGGTTTTATGTTGTTTTTGCAGATTTTAGGACTTTTCAAGATTTAAGCAAATATTTGGAGTTTTTTGTATGAATCATGCAATTTTACACGTCAAGATGTCCATTCAAATTCTCAAATGCGAAAATGGGCCTGATGGGCTAGAGATGTGATTATGGGCCAACTCCAAATTATTTTAGAGATAAAGAAGGCAAATTTGATCTACGGATGAGATTATAAATTATCAATCAAATCTACAGAGATATTATTGAGAGAGTCCAAATGGAGAAAAGAGTCTTTGAATACTTCAATATCTTATTTGGGATTTGATTAAAAAGAAAAAGAAAAAGAGGGGAAAAAATTATATTTAGAGATGGAGAGGCAAAAATCCCACTTTTGAATGTCTCTGTCCAGTTTCGATCAAGCCATTCATCGAACGGTCATCCGGTGTCCGATCGTACTGATTTTTGGAGGAGAGCTTCACTACTTCTTAAACCTCAAATCCAACGGTGGAATTATGCACCTGATCTCTCTAAGTCGATCCGATTAGTACGTCAAAACCCTAATTGGCTGAGTCAGATAGGAACCCTGAGTTTGATTCAAATTCTGTCAAGATTCATATCTCATGTAAACTCTATAAAAGGAGAGCATACTCCATCAAAGGAGAAGGTGTTTTAGAGCTTAGTAGAAGTACTCTTTCTTATCTCTTCAGTTTATTTAGGTTTTCTCTAGTTTTCTTTGTTTGCATTTGTGAGATTTAAATTTCTAGATTGAATATTTAGGTTTAATTTTTCTATGTAATGCAATTCAAATTCAAGTTTCAAGTTTTAAGATTCGTTTTTCTCTGGGTCAAGCAATTGCAGATCTGGTTGTTAGAGTTGGTTGAGATTTGAATCGTTTGTTCAATTCGTAAGTAACCTTCTTCAACATTCTTCTCTCCTCCCTCCATTCCTGCTTCTATCTACCCCTCCATATTCTTAATTTAGGATTTACTTTCAGCATTTATTTATTGTTCTCCCTTCCCCTGGGTCCTTGATCAAAGATGCCTACAGTCATGCCTCTCTTTGGTTAAGGTTTCCCTTTCCTTTTATTACTCTGTTATTTACTTTTTGCAATTTAGTTTCAGCATTTATTTATTGTTCTCCTTTCCCCTGGGTCCTTGATTAGAGATGCCTACAGTCGTGCCTCTCTTTGGTTAATGTTTCCCTTTCCTTTTATTGCTTTAATTATTTCTTTTCTGCAATTTCTTTTTCTCGAATATCCGTTCCCCTATCGGTGATTGTAAGCTATGGCAAAGGGTCCACGGTCAAAGTCATTATAATTATACTCCCCTTCCCTAGATCCAGAGCTGACACTTGGATCACTTTCTCTTTTATTTTTATTTATTTATTATTTGCATTTTTTCTGCCTTTATTAATTATACGTTGATTATGTGTGCTTTAATTTTTGTTTCAATTTGATTGCATTAGATGTATAGATTAGGACCGTTTGTTTAGTTTAATTAAGTATATAACAAATTTTAATCATTGCACTCTCGCATTATCATTAAAAAGTTAATTCTAAAGTGGCATATCTCCTTGAGATCGACCCGTTAGCTACACGATACCATGCGCTTGCGGTTACTTTTAATTTCACAAACAGTACCCATATATGCTACTGCCCTTTCAAAAGGGGTGTTGAAGCCAAGTGACTCATGATGGTAGTGATGTGACTCTATGTCATCCAATAGAGGTAATCAATCCATGAGGAGACTTAGTGGTCTACTGTTTATCATACAATGGTAGGATTACATGTGTTAGGGTTGGGCTCATGGGCAACCCAAAGACAACTTGGATGTCGTGAGGAGACATGAGAGTTTCCGCCCCAAGGCCCCCAACAATATGTAGATGACCATAGAGTTAAGGAATGTCGTCCAATAGATGTAATCAATCCATGAGGATTTACATTTCTAGGTGGAGAAGGATACTAAACTAAAAATGCATTAGACATGAGGAAATGTATATGGACCACATGTACCGTTGACCTTATGACTTTGCATTGGGTTTAGTCCCCAACATGTGCCAATACTTAAACCAATAGTTGAGGTGAGAGAGTGTGAACCTATATCCCAGCCATGGTTGATGATGAAGATTGTACCCCTTACCTGGATCCCAACAGAGGTAGCCAATTCGTGAGGGATTAGAGTGATGAGACCTGCTTAGAGGAGGGTTGGTGTTATATTTTACAACATGTTAGCCTAGATAGAGACTCGCATAGTTAGATTTACATATGCATTCATAATTTAGCATTTCATATATTCATTTCTTGCTTGCTATGTGATCATGATATACGTATGGAATTGTTGCCTTACCGAGTTCTTTAAAACTCATCCTTGTGGATTTTCTGTATTTTTCCTTGGATGCCTTTGCAAAAACAGGAGAAGTTCTCTATGCATGGGAGAACACCTCTAAAGAGATATTGGAGGCCCCAATGGAACATAGTTATGATGAACACAAAGCTTTCTGCGGGTGCAGAGAGTGCTCTTTCAACACCCATTGATGGGAAAAGAGCTTTGGTTGTTCGCCGCATGGATAAGGAGATGAAGGAGGGTCTCATGACTCCTTTCAATGAGAGATTTGAGATATAATACCCTAAACTGATGAAAGACAATAACAAAACATGATGAAACATATTTTTGATATATTCTACTCCTGCTATACATTCTGATTGATTCATTCAGTATTTATTCTTGGACTTTGGAACTTTAGTTTTGTAAATTAAAATTTGAATTTCTCTCTTTGCTCTTGATTATAGGTTGTGTGTTTAATTTATTGCTGATAGTGCGCCTTTGGATCACACCCACAGTTTGTCGGGGCGGGTCCAATACCGTCGAGTGTGTGTAATAGTTTGTATCTTTAATGAAAACTTCTAATATATTCTCTCTTTTTTTTATATAAAATATAAAAAAAAAAAAAAAAAAAAAGAGGAACTTTGATGCTTCTGGATCACCTCCCCGTCATGGAGAACAATGTGCTCCCCCTAATAGTTTTGAACCACATAGTAGGGGGTGGGGTCCACATATAAATATTAAAAATAATAATAAAAAAAAAATTCTCAATGGGCCATATATGGGGTTTAAATTAAATTGTCAAGAGAGAATGCCCCCTACTGTGTGGTTCAAAATCGTCAGGGGAGAAGTACATCTTTCTCCTCTTACGGGAGCTGGTCTTGAACTCAACTTTAATTTGATGATTCACATCAAACTTTGACCAAATAACGCTAATCACGGGTGTCTTTGAGTTGACTTCAAGAGACCTGAGATAGAGTTCGATACTACTACTCTGAGGTCTCCTCCATCACACATTCAAGAGGAGGTTCACCATACTGAATCTCATATTTGCTTATTTTCTTGAAAGAAATCTCCCAATGACTACCCAATGAATTATAGGATCATTGCAACAGCACACCAAAAACACAACACAGGGGTCGTTTTCTACCCTTCACGGCGACTACCTACCCTGCAAATAGGGTTTTTCACGGCGACGACTTGGGCTCGTCTTCTACCCTTCGATTAGGGTTTTCCCTCTTAACCTGTGAATTAGGTTCTCCTACATCTCCCTTAACTGAAGGGTTTTTTCTGCGGCACTGAACCGTTTTTTCCTCTCTGTCTCGACGATATCAGAGAAAGCCGGACTGCTTACAGGTAAGTATTTCCCCTGAAACGACTTCGCTTTCCCTCTTCATTTTTGTAAACTTTTAACTTTTCATACGATTTTCCTTGTGATGGCTTCTTCCATAGGGTATCACAACAGTTTTTCTCATCGATTCTTGTATTGCAGGGACTAATTGAACATCTATAGATGGTTTTCCTCTGTTTTCCTCTTTTGTCTCAACCGTTTTCCTTTTTTCTCTTTTCTAGTATCTTCAATTCCGTGGAACTAATTCTCTGTTTCTAGGATTTTCCATGATCTTCTTAGTTGCAGAATTTTTTAATCACATAAATGTCTTTATCTATTTCTTTTCTATCACCGAAATGGTTCTAGTTTTTTTCTTTGCCTAGTTGTTTAAGGAAATAGTTGATGTTAACTTTTTGGAATCTTAATGCTGTAAATTTTAGGCTGCTCTATTTTGTTCAATACTCTCCCTCACCGGTTCCATGTTTTTCCTTTGTTTTTGTTCCCAACTGTTATTGTATCCAATGTTGCTGCAGGTAGTATGTGTTTTGTTATATTTATAGATTTTCATGTATATATTTGTGAGCACTCTGTTTTTTCATTAGCCGTTTTGATCTATCTTTTTGGTTTATTTTGTGTTTTTATCTTCTTTTGTTTCAACATGGTATGCTTTTTCCTCTGTTCTATTAAGTGGTTCTATCTGCAGGTTTTCTCGGTTTGTTTTCTTTTTCTTTTATTAGGTTGCCGTAGATGTTTTGGTTATCATAATGCATTGTAACCGTAGAATGTTAATCTCTTTTATTTTCAATTCCACAAATCTTGGCTGTGTGTGTTGGAGGTCGATCTACTTGAAGGTCTAAGGAATTGTCAGGGACTTGGCCCTAATAAACACCCACGATCTTCATGAGGCTATTAGCATGGAATTGTCAAGGACTTGGCCCTCCGCTAACTCAACAATACTTACAAAAGCTTTGTAGGAAAATTGGGCCAAGCATAGTCTTTTTACTTGAAACCAAACATCAAAATGCTGGAATTTTTAAAGTATCCAGGAAACTTAGGTTTGATAACTATTTTTGTGTGGATGCAATTGGCAATTCAGGCGGAATTGGTATAATGTGGAATGGTAATATTTCTATCACAGTTCTTTCTTCTTCTTCTTCTAATATTTTTTTTTTTCTTTTTGGGGGGGTTTTTCCGGGGGGGGGGTCCCGCCCCCCCTTTTTTTTGGCCCCCCCCGGGGGGGGGGGGGGGGAGTAGGGAGGGGGGAGCATGCCCCTTCGTGTCCTTTTTTTCCCTCTTTTTTTTTTTTTTTTTTTTTTTTTTTTTTTATTTTTTTTTGGATAATTACTATTGCCCCCTTATACTTTGGTTTTATTACTAATCAAACCCCCTTCTTTGTGAAATTACTATTGCCCCCCTCACTTCTAAAGGTGTTAAGTGGTTGTTAACATCAAATATGAAATGTCTATTTTGCCCTTAAAATTAAGAAGTAAAAAAATATGGCATTACCCTCATTTATAAAAATTATATTGCATGTTAATTATATCCTTAAAATCTTATATTTTATAATTAGTTTTGGATTTGGTGGGACCACATACTTATGATTGTTGAAACTTTCACATTCCACTTAAATTTTTCATAATCACATACTTATAGAAGTTTTACAAACAAATTAGCATATAATATATAATTGATAAAAAATTTGGTAACATACATAATGGTCAGCATATATTAGGTGATTTTCAATTTTCAGCTTTGAATTAAATTTGATATTTCTTAATATTTTAGTTTCTATTTAATTACATCTTTCCTTTATTTGGTGATTTATTTTTAGAGAAAAAAAAATCACATCTTTCCTTTATTTGGTGGTTTCTTTTTAAAAAAGAAAAGTGAAATTAAAGTTAATTTTTTCCTATTAAGGTTAGTATTATAACTTGAAAAAAGAGCAAATAAGTAAAAAGATAATTGCAAGATTATTTTTGGGATTTTGAAAAAATATATAGATGCCACATCATCAGTAAACTGACGGAGCTTAACGGTAGGGGGGCATTAGTAATTGTTGACAAAGTTAAAGGTTGGAATAGTAATTTTAAAAAGTACAGGGGATAAAGTAGTAATAAAATCAAAGTACAAGGGGGCAACAGTAATTATCCATTTTCATAATGATGAGAAGTTAGGAGGTAGACCTAAACCTTTGGCCCAAATGGATAGCTTTAGAGATGCTATTGAGTCATCTAATATTCTTGAGGATAAATGCACAGTCCTAAGTTCCCCTGGTCCAATAAAAGACAAGGGACTGATTTGCTCAAAGAATGTCTAGACAGGGCTTTCATCAATATGGACTTTCTTGAATTATTTGGAAGTACCCAAGATCATAGACATGCTATGGTGGGATCGGATCATACCCCTTTAGAGGTCTCCTTACACCCAGAAAATAAACGACCTATGAGATTTCATTATGAAACCAAATGGGAAGATCGCCTGGACCTCACTTCTCAAATTTCCACTGGTTGGAACTCACCAAACTCTGGCTCCCCCACATACAGACTACACCAAAGGATCAAGAATTGCACAAATTCTTTAAGATTATGGAGTAAAGCTACTTTCCATAATGCCTTAAAGGAAATTTCTAGATTATCCCAATTATTGGAAGAGTGCCAGACAAAATCTGTTTCTGAAACATCTGCTAAGGAAGAAATTGAGCTGAAAAGAGAAATTGAGAAACAACTTTTAGCAGAAGAGAAATTTTGGTGCCAAAGATCTAGAGTCCAATGGTTGCAAGAAGGTGATAGACACACCAAGTTCTTCCACTGCACAAAGGAGGCAGGAAAATTCTATCACAAAACTTAAAGACCATCTAGGTAACTAGTTGTCTGAAGACTCTCAAATCAATTTTGCAATATGGTCACACTTCAATTACCTTTTCACCACTTCTCACCCTATCCTCCCCAGGAGTTTCTCACTAGCACTCCTGCATGCATTACAGCTTCAGATAACTCCCTTCTTTGCTCACATTTTTCTCCTGATGAGATTAAAAGAACATTGTTTCAAATGAAGGGTACCAAGGCTCATGGATATGATGGGCTCCCTGCTAGATTCTTTCAAAGGTACTGGGATATCATTGGCAATGATCTCACCCTTACTGTGCAACACTTTTTTAATGGGGGATTTATGTTGTGCAGTCTTAATAAAACCATTATTTCCCTGATTCCCAAAAGAACCCACCCTTAGGATGTCTCTCACTTTAGACCCATCAGTCTATGCACCACTTTATATAAAGTCATAGCAAAATGTTTGGCTAATCGATTAAAACCCATCTTGAGGTCTATTATTAGTCAAACTCAAAGTGCATTTGTTCTAGTTCGTGCAATGTCGGATAATATATATCTTACTCATGAGTATTTACACTTTATGCGTAAATCCAAATCCAAGTCTGGATATATGGCTATTAAACTGGATCTTTGCAAGGCTTATGATAAATTAGAGTGGTCATTCATTGAACATACTTTGAGACATCTAGGGTTTGATTCTAAATGGGTTCAATGGGTCATGCAGTGCATCACCACCGTTGAATATCAAATCAAAATCAATGGTGCCCTGTCCAAACCTATTGTACCACAAAGAGGGATTAGACAAGGATGTCCATTAAGCCCTTACATTTTTATCCTCTGTCAAGAGACTTTTTCACAAAGGCTTAGTTCCAATCTAGGTATCCCTCGACTACCTGGTTTTAGGCTTTCCTGTCTTGCTCCAAAAATTAACCATCTCTTTTTTGCTGATGATAGCATGATCTTTTCACCTGCATCTACTTCTAATGCATCACAGATAAATGTTTTGTTGCAAGATTATGAACAAGTTTCTAGCCTTCACATCAATCCTGAAAAGTATGATGTTTTGTTTAGCCCCAGAACCCCTCATGATCTCCGGACTGATATAGTTTCTGCTTTTGATATTAAAGAGGTCAATTCTCATGGAACCTATCTGGGTCTCCCTTCCTTTATTGGAAAATCTAAAGTGAAGACTTTCTCTTTTATTTTGAAGTGTCTAGATTCTAAATTATCTGGGTGGAAGGGGAAATTGCTTTCTCATGCAGGGAAGGAGATATTAATCAAAGCAGTAGCTTTTGCTCTTCCTGTCTATGCTATGTCGTGTTTTCTCATACCCAATGAAATTTGCAAACAAATGAATCAAAGGATCTGACAATTTTGGTGGAAAAATGATCAGGGAAGAAGCATTCATTGGGTAAAATGGGAAACCCTGTGCAAGGGCAAAAGAGATGGAGGATTGGGGTTCAGGGATGTACATTGTTTTAACAAAGCTCTCCTTGCCAAACAAAGTTGGAGACTTTTAACCAATCCAAACTCATTATGGGCTCAGATGATGAATGCAAAATACATTAAAGACATTCCATTTTTTGAATGTCGTGTCCCAAATAATTGCTCACGGGGTTGGAGAAGTATATTGTCTGGAAGGGATATTCTCAGACAGGGCATTATTAGGCAAGTAGGAAATGGTGCTAATGTACATATTTTTAAGGACCCATGGCTTCCCTCTTTGCCTTTCCATGGTATTAGTAGTGCCCCTTTGGGACATAGTCCAATTTGGGTGCAAGAGCTTATTGATTGGGACACTTGCCATTGGAACTTACCATTACTTCAGTCTCTGTTCTCTCCAGGTGAGGTTCAAGCTATCTTAACAATCCCTATTTTGTCTCCTGATACTCTAGATTGTTGGATATGGGACAAAACAAAGGATGGTAAGTTCACTGTGAAGTCTGCTTATTATCAATGTTTAGCTATGGCTGATGACCAAGGTAATGTTGCTTCTTCTTCCTCCTCTTCAATATATTGGAAAATTATTTGGCAGATTCCTACTCTCCCAAAGATTAAACAGTTTTTGTGGCGAGTCCTCATATGAGGCTATTGCAATTGGAAGCTCACTTTTCTTAAGGAATGTTTCCCTTACCCCACTTTGTCTTACTTGTGGCCATACCTCGGAGAATGTATGTCATGCCTTGTTTTTTTATCATCATGCACAAGAGTGTTGGAGACTATCCCTCCATATTAATACATCTGATTTTTTAGGGACAAGTTTATTTGATTGGATGGATTTTATCAAAATAAAGTTCAATGGTTATAACAATTTAACTCTAGTGAATCAAATGTGGAGTGCCTTAGCTTGGTGTATATGGAATACGAGGAATGCAGCACTATTTAGAGGGATTAAGGCCTCTATTATGCATACAATGACTATGTTCTCTTTTCTATGTGCAGATATACAATCTCATATTATGGAATTCCAAAGGGCTCATGGGGAACCCTCTCCAAGGCCTAGTCATAACATTTCTGAAGAACTTGCTGTTTTTCAAATTTTTGTGGATGGATCTTGGGACAGTACTTCAAACAAAGGAGGTAGAGGGTGCATCATGTGGGATTACAATGGTGGCTTTGTAGCGGCTCAAAGCAAATGTGGACTTAGTGCTTCAGCAACCTTAGTTGAACTTGAAGCCATTAGAGATGGCATTATTCTGGGCTCCTCTTTAGGAGCGGTTGATTTGCATATTCATTCGGACTATTTACCTGTTATTAGTGCCCTCCAAGGTCTCCAATCATCTTTAGATTGGATGTGTCTCAGTTTAATTGTAGATATTTTAAAGCGTTGTTCTTTCTTTCCTAGGGTTTGTTTTAGTTATATTGGCAATGGTTTTGCTGATTTCCTTGCTAAGGGTGCTTGCAGGTTATCTCTAGAGAGATCCTGGTGGGGTATTCCACCTTTGTTTATTGTGGACTCCTCTCGTTTGTATAGGTCCTCTGACCTAATCTCTTTCGTTTAATATAATAGTTGTCTTTTTGTTTTGGCCAAAAAAAAAAAAAGAATTATAGGATTCAATCACATGTTCAATTCTAATCTAAAAGTATTCGGATTTACCCTAGCCCTTAGATTAGAATATTACATCTTAAGTCTTGGTTTAGATCATGCACAACTTTCCCAATGCAGCTAAAAGAAGTTTGGTTTAATGAGAATGCAGTTCTTGATCTATCACTAAGACCAAGAAAACATGCATGGTCACTAAGTCTTACCCCTCTTTTGATGGACATCCTAAGTGCTACTATGAATGTTTGGTTTTCTTGTTTTAAACATCCCAACTTTCTTACATGGCCTACTTGTATGGCATTAGTGTCATCTCAATGTGGTGACAAAAAACATGACTCAATGTAAAATTATGTGATCTATGTACTTGTAGTATTTAATCAATAGAATTTTCATCTTTTATAAATAATAATAATAATAAAATAATTAAAAAATAATAATCTTATAACTCATTGGGAGAACCTCTATAAGGAAAAGATCCAGACTCATAGAACCCTAGAGTTAAGATGTTCGATTTATTGGAAAATATCGAGTTATATGTTTTTCAATCGAAGGTAATAAATTATTAAAAAAAAAAACCGAAGTATCAATTCTTATTTCTGTTGAACAGATGAAGGATAGAGTCGATGCAATTTAAGCAAAATACTAGAGATGATTGGTAATAAAAGAGAATACAATGAAGTTACTAAATTTACCAAAGCTTTTACAAGGAATTATTGTATTCACCTTAGCTGACATGGATGCCTTAAGGTCCTTTACTTAGAATTCTGGGCTTCCTAAAAAATTCCCTCATCTTGTATAACTTTGATATATACATATCTATATAATGGAGACGACCATCCATAAAGTTTTACCTTATGAAATATGACTCAGCTAATGCCCACATCTAGGCTGCCTCCTTAACCTGACCTTCATAGTTACTAAGATACACCCAAAACTACTAACATAGAATTACAAAGCTACTAATTTCATCAAACAAGATGCTGTTTTGCAAAAGGCAAATAGATTGGACTTTTATTACAACATTGGTACTCTTCACTTTAGGAATTGAATTATTTTTCAACCAAAATTTTCCAATGGGGATGTAGCTCAAATGGTAGAGCGCTCGCTTTGCATGCGAGAGGTACAGGGTTCGATCCCCTGCATCTCCATTTTGGCTGTAGTTTAAAACATGTCAAAGTTCAAACTCATGTCGTTGCATTTTTGGTTATCATATACCAAATTGATGTAGAACAGCCCAAGGCTACGGTATTCTAAGGGTGCAAGTTTTTGGCCTTGACGGCCCCGTAATTTGCCCTGAGCCCGAATAGAGTTTGAGGGCCAAAATATTTTAGCCCTGACTATGGCCAAGGGCAGCCCTGGGATTACTCATTGGCTCACTGAGTTTGTCCCAACCTGTCATGCCTTGATTTTGGCTTTGATTCTGGTCCTAATTTTGACCATGAGGCTTGATTTCAATGAATTAGGAACAAGGACAAGGATATGGCCAATCAAAGCCGGGGTCAAGTATAGGGTCAATCAGAGTTAGGGCTAGGGACAGGGCCAATTAGGGCCATTGCCAAAGTATAGGGTCAATCAGGGCTAGGCACGGTACATTATGTCGCCGAAATATCGCAACATCTCGGCAAAAATTCGGCATGTCGCTGAAGGGCGACATGAAACCAAGCATCAAAATGACAGCAACCGAAAATCGCCGAAAAGTCGCCAGAAAATCATCGAATCGGCGAAATATCAGCAAATATCGAAATTTTCGATGCTGGCTCTTCACCTTCTTTGACTCCGATGACGGAAAAACCTCACAGTCCTCACCGTTGTTGTTCTTCTCCAGCCTACAACCTCTCTCTCTCTCTCTCTCTCTCTCTCTCTCTCTCTCTCTCTCTCTCTCTCTCTCTCTCTCTCTCTCTCTCTCTCTCTGTGGTTTTAGGTGAAGCAACAGGATTTCCGGTGATAGTTCCACTGCCAAAAGTCGTCGAAATATCAGCAAAATATCATCGTGTCAATGGTGTTGCCGGCCACTAACACACCAGTTTTGGTTGACATTTCGAACCTTGGGGCCAGGGCCAAAAATAGGGCCAATTAGGGCTAGGGACAAAGCCAATCAGGGCAATAATGGGCTTAGATTAGAATATATAGGGTTGGGCTTGGGATTGCAAAAGCTAGGCCCAGCCTGACCCTGTTGCAACCATAAAGTATTCTACAAAACAAAGGACTCTCAATCATAAAGGAAGGGGTTTGGCAAAGCACACAATTAATTTCCAAACTTAAAGAACTATACGAAATTAAAATTCCAGCTAAGAAAATTATAACTGATATGCAAAAATCAAGCTTAAGGGTTGTGGAAGTGCAAATCAGATTTAACCATCCAATCCACAAGACTAGGCAAGCAGGGTTTGGGGCATTACATCCAAGGAAATAAAGAAATTCAGGAAAAGATATAATAAAACCAACTTTATTCAATATAGTTGTGAGTTACAACCACTATAAAAGTAGTGACAACTCACATTCCCAAACCCAAATCAATTAATATGTAACCAACACCAAGTAGGAATTAATAAGGAGTAACAAATATATAACAAGTAGTCCTAGTTAATAACCAATCAATCAGCATGAAGCACTAGAGATTGATACGAACTTGTTGGAATAAATCAATCATCTCTTGCATCTTGGCATTTTTTCTAGAATCTGGAATTGAGGACTCAAGAGCTTAAGGGAAGGGAGCTTTTGGAATGTAAGACTTAGGAGTAGGATCCTCCACAATCGGAATGGGCAACCCTTACGAGGAAATTGATGGGGAATACTCACAGGTTTTGTCTCTTTACTAGGTTTGTGTGCATCATCACCAGTTTCATGGGTCAAATCAATCTCTTATTGACTCTCAAGATCAATGGGCAATGGCTTAGGAGTAGGCAAAGATGCATAATATTCCTTCCCACTATGTGTCACAATAGAGACTATTTGTGTGACATCCCGCAAAATCCACCCAGTCGGTTCCCTATATGGAATACCCGGAGGAGTGATCCATGGTCCTGACGATCCAGATCAAGAACGATCATATCCACTTACCACAATAATATAATCAAAAGCAAGAACAAATCATTGTTTTCAAGTAATTTAATAATAGAAGTCAAGAAATGATCTCAGAAGGATCACAAAAGACATCAGAGTGCGGAAAAGATACCAATAAAATAAATAGTCAAAATGCGGAATGAGGCAGAAACCCACTCTACAACAACTTTGTAAGGTAGATCGAATAAAAGTAAAGGTTACAATCGGTTCCCAAATAAGGGGAATAAACTAAACTACGGTCTCAACGAATCAAATAAAATGTCAAAAAGAGAATGGGACGACATCCCATTGCCGGCACACAAATGCAAAAGTCGAACTACTCCTGATAAGTATCAATCTCGTACTAATAGTCTTCACCAACGTAGTCACCATAAGCAGTATTGTATGAGTCATCAACTTGGTCTTCATAGTGTTGACCATCATAGTCAACAGCAGTAGTACCTGAAGGAAAATCTAACAAAATGTGTTGCAAAAAGGAGTGAGTTCAAAAGAACTTAGCAAGGCAAGTTATTCCATAATAACATAAATAACATGATACAAAACATAGCATGATGCAATATGATATGAAACAGACAATGCATCTATAAATCTAACTCTATGTATGCTAGGCAGACATGTTTTAAGTCATAGCACCATACTTCTTTGGGTAGGTCTCAAATCACTCTTCCCTCAACCATTTAGATATCTTGGGTTCTTCGGTGGTAATTGGGTCTGTATCCCTCGGGACATTCATTGGCTGGGGTTTAGGTCACCGCTCTCTCACATCACCATTGGTCTAAGTATTGGCGCATGTCAAGGTCAAGCCTAGCCCAATGCAAGTCATCTACTTAGTCGTATCAAGTCAGATCCAGATACTTCCCCTATGGCACCAACCAACTCGGTTCCGTATCCTTCACACTAGAGTCACGTATCCTATGGCTACAACCAACTCGGACTACAGACTCATCAACCCTATTGGTCATCCACAAATAATAGACGGGAAGCTCTCATGTCCTCTCACGATCATTTCACCGGTCTCGAGCACTTGTGAGCCCAAATCTAGCTATTTGCAACTCTACCAATAAATGGCATTTTACGAGTATCCGCAATGTGATCTATGTCCTCTCAAGGGTTGGTTACCACTCTTGAGTGCCTACAAATCCACATTGCTACCACGGGTCGTTCGGTCTCAATACCCTTCCGAATCGGGTTTGATACAACAAGGACACCCTAGCCAAACACCGCTAGACAAGCTCTATGTATGACATCCAACAATCTAGGAAAGCGTCAATGGGCACCATCGGAAACATCCCATACTATTCTCTCAGATTTTCAATGACAGAAATGTCAAAAGGACATTCCCCAATCCCAAATCATACCTAATCAATCACATTCCCAATTCAATCATATCATACACAACCGATATTTCATCATATAGAAGATATTTAATATAACATGATCAATCGCATATGTAACTAACAAGAATGAATATTCCTGATAACAAAAGAATATATAAACATGGCACTACTGTACTTGAAGTACTTATAGCAGTCATATAATGTAAGAAATACGATAAATAAGGTGAATCTACTAAGTTTCCAACATAGTAGCAAGATTCACATAATCTATGTAATTATGGTAACAACCGTCCTTCCCTTAACTCGAATCGAAGATGGTCCGGATATCAAGGAGAATGGTCCCAAGGTTAGTACTTCAACCCTAGACAATCATATGTGCAAAATCAAAAGAAGAAACAAGCAAATTGGAGGTCAAACGGATCAAATTGGACAAATACTTCAAAGCTGCATTCAGCTGGTTGACTGGCTTGGTTGACTAACTCAGTCGACCAAACAGTCGACCATGTGAACAATAACAGGGCAGATTTCTGAATTTTGATCTGAAACCTAACTTTCGGGACTCGGATTGCTCCGAAATTTGAAAGGGATGTTAGGAACAGTAAATGAAAACTATCTAATGAAGATTTAACATAAAACAATGATCAAATTAAGAATCCCCAATTTGAAACCCTAACTTCTAACTTGCAAAAATCATGCTCTTCAATGAAATCAATTGCAAATGTAAAGGGAAGTTGGGAATTCAATCAATGGGATAATGAGTAATAGATTAGAGATACATACTAACATGTAATCAGGCCTATGTGCTGGAGAAATCAGATTAGGGAAAGAATTTATGTTGATGTGAAGAAAATCATAAGACTGTAAGCTAAGAATCAAATATGAGATGCATAGCATTGATAGAATAGAGAGAGGTTTATACAAATGTAAGGAGAGACAAAAGAAGAGGTGGTTGCTAGGTTGTAGCACCATCTTCATAGTCCCAACAACAAGAATGAGATGAGGTAGGAGTAGATTAGAGAGTGAATGAGAGATTACATAACTTGTAGAAGAAATTTGAGAAGAAAAGCTATGATTCTTGTAGAAGACCTTCACCAATGACAAGGAGGGGCCTAAGAGCTAGGAGTCTCTCCACGTTCTCAAAGAGTTCTAGCAATAGAATGGGGTTATAGTCACGAAGTCCCCTTAAGTAGAACTCAAAATTCTCAGGCTTAAAATGCAGCTTGCAGACTGCTTGGTCGACTGGGTTGGTTGACTGGCCAATCGACCAAGCAAGAACAACAACTTAAATCAAGGAAATGAATTGCCAGATCAACTCAAATTCACTTGGGCTTTCTCCTACAACTCAATCAACTAGTCTAGGTCAGAGAATTACCTTCGAATCAAGTCCGGGAGTGCATTAGGTCCATCAACTAAACTCCCCTTCTTCAAGGTGTAGTTTCTTATCAAACACTGACAATGCTTCCAAGTATGGAGCACCATCATCAAACTCCATGGGTTTCGGGTCAAACACCATGTCTTCTACAGAGAGGGCCCACAGAGACCACTTCCTTCACTTCGGGACATTGGATCTACCCTAAGGGAAAGGTCTAACATGACTTCCTAAGATTTTCAAAGATAGCAACACTGTTATCAAGGTCCAACTTCAAGGTCAAACATTAAACAAACCTTTCTTCACCCAAAATAGACAGGGTGTCCTTGTTAGGTTTGGGCTGGATTTCACAGTTTGGACATGTTCTTTCCTAGACCCAATTTGATGATTAAGGTTACTAATTGTCTGACTAGGTAATTGGCCAGCCTCCCTCCTACTAATGGCATTAACTAGTTGACCAAGTTGGGTTTAATGGACTGAGAATGAGAATGTAACAATTGAGTGTTTTGCTCTGGTCCACTAAGCGCCTTTAGTACCTTATCCTCAAATGATGAATTTTGTGAGGGTTGTGCAACTAATGGTTGCTCATTCCTATAGGCATTTTGTTGTATATTAAATGGAGGTGGCCTATAAGGAATTTGATTAGAGGGATTGGGCATTAGGTTTCGTCATGAAAAATTAGGGTGATTTCTCTATCCTGGGTTGTATGTATTGAAAAATGGGTCATTTCTCAGTTTAAAAACTCTGTGGGCCATATGTGCATGCTCTTGAATGAACTCAGGGTATTGAGTAGCCAAATAACAATCAATAACATTGTGGAAAATGCTAGAACATAAAGTGCATGCTTTAATCTGATTAAGTAGAGAGAGACTTGTAAGAAACGGATATAGGGTTTGTTGTCCTAATGACAAGAGATAATCCAATTTATTTGATAGCAAATCAACCTTAGTGCTCATCTCAACGGTAGGATTGATCTTATAGAGACCGCTCCTCTTTGGTTGCTCAATAGATGGAATCGAGTCCTAGGCTGCTAAAGCATGGTGTTGAGAATTTTCACTAAGGGTCTCAAAAAGTTCTCTTGCTGAATTGTCATTTTTGTGCATGAAAGTCCCACCACAAGAGGAATCAACCATTTTCCTATGTCGGTCTCTAAGACCATCATAAAAGCATTGAACCAATTGCCATTTAGGAACGGCATGATGGGGGCACTTCCTAAGTAATTCTTTAAGTCTTTCCCATGCTTCATGAAATTGTTCTCCTTCTTGTTGTAAGAAACTCGTTATTGCTCTCCTAAGGCTATTGGTACGACCAATGGGGAATTTTTTTTTTTTTAAGTAACTCCTGTTACATTTCTACTCAAGTGAAAAATTTTAACGTTGTCAAACGAATAAAGCTAATGCTTAGCTTTATCTTTAAGGGAGAATGGGAAAAGAAGTAACATTAAAGCATCGATTGAGAGGCTCATTGTTTGCCATGGTTCTTTGCCTTCTAAGGTTAGTCAAGGTCTGTTCTAACTCTAAAGCAAGCGGACTCAACTCAGGGTTTAGGAATTGACGACCATGTATACAAACAAGAAAAAAAAAAAAGCTAAATAAATAAAATTAAAAGAAAATAACTACTGCAAAAGAGAGAATTTAGGACGTACCTGAACCCAATCCACGTGATCTTTCGAACAAAAATTACACATGTGGGATCGGAGGGATGAGGATTTTTAAAAATTAACCTAAACAACCCTCTCTAATGCAAATATTACAATTGAAATGTTCTAATTACAATTATACCCTGTAGGGATGTGGTTATAACTATTTTCATATCTTCTTTCTCAACCACAACCCTTTTCGGATCTCCATAAGACCCTTGCCTTGTTTCTCCAGAATTGTTTTGTAAAGTTAGCTTAATCCCACCCTTCTAGAAGACTCGAGGGTAATGAAGGTATTGATCAACACCCCTTAAAATATGTACTTTTAGACTTCACCCTTTATCCATCCATCCTTCGAAATGAATAAGGTGTAATTTTTTTTCTTTTCCTTTTTCTTTTTCTTTTATGGGTATGAATAAGGCACGAAATCAATAGACGATACGGTACCAGTGCCTAGAACCGTGAATCACTCATCAACCCATGCCATCAAAATGACTCAAGAATGAAGTTAGTAGACCACTTTGTATTACTAAACGGTAAGGGTGTCAATTCATACAGTGTATCATTCATCAAGACTAAATCCATGCCACTCATCTGTACCATCCATAATGAATAAATATGAAATAGTACTTAATATACGATACGGTAACAGTATGGATATAAATGAACAATACTACAACGATACTATATTGAATTTTAGAACTATCTTGTATCGGATAAGTATGGTACAATAATGATGATAGACACACCGGGTACACTTATTCAATACCACAATGATATCATACCAAATACTGGTTCCATACCCAATTGACACCCTTCTAAACCAGCTGCAAAAGCTTGTTAGTTTAGAAGTTTAACTAACAAGTGTGCATTACCTATTGGCTACATTGAAACCTAGAGAGATGGGCCTGGATTGGGCCTGCCTCATTGTTCTCCAAACCCAAGCCCAAGTATAAGAAGTGGGATCTGAAACATGATATGGAAGGCTTATACATTACCCAAAATTCATCATTTACTCTGGCGTATTTGCACTGAAGGTGTTCAGACTGGAGAAAACCTCAGACCAAGACAGATCAAAGCAGACTATACATGTTCAAGAGGATGTAGCCATCAAGAAACTGCGGGTCATCTTTTTCTTGACTGAGATTTTGCTAGAAGGGTTTGGTTCCTCTCTCCCTTGATGTTTAGACCGCCAGTACAGAATCGGCTATATATCAACGATTGGCTTGAAGGGCTCAAGAAATGCATGCCAACAGAGAAATGGGAAGCACGAAAGTTTATCAACCTTAACTTTTATCTCATCTGGGAAATATGGAATGCAAGAAACGCTGTTATCTTCAAGCTCAAGCACAGATCCCCAATGGAGATTGTAAATAGATCCGTGTTTCAACACGAAGAATACTGGAAGACATCTGGTGCTAAGACAAAACAACAATCTCAAGGCTAAGTATAATCACACGGCTCTCACTCCGCCAGATTGGCACCTTGTTAAGTGTGATGCAACCTTCCGTCCTACTACACAACAGATGGGTTTGGGCTACGCGTTATACAATGCACATGGGATTCTCATCAAGGCGGTCTCTAAGAATGAAAATTTCGGGTCTGTAATCGTCAGTGAAGCGTTAGCTATGAGGTCAGCTATGTTGGATTCGTTGGAAGAATGTCTGGATAGGGGGTAATATTCCAATCCGACTATGAATAACTGATCCGACTTTTACAACAGTCATTGATATCCGTAAGCTTGGAGTTGGCACTTATCATGACGGATATCATACATTTAAAATCCTATTTTTTAGATTCTAAGTTTGTTGTAATCCCTAGGTCATGCAATGAAATTGCTCATGTCCTAGCCCGAAAGGCCATGTTGATTATGGGCTCGACAGCACGGCCTATCTCTTCTCTTTGGTTGTTTTCTCCCACCTTGGCTTCTACTCAAAATTAATGAAAGTTTATTACCAAAAACAAAAGAACGCACTCCCACATTTGACCAATATTTACAGCTGGACTGATGCCAAACGAATTTCCGTACCGCTCCAAAGATTCAGTGGGACCCGCGCTCCAACCACTATATCGCGTCACACAGCTGTCGCTTTCGAATATTACAGCTGGCAGGCGCTGTTTCCCTAAAACTATTGCCAGCTTTTAAAATGCGAGAAATAAAAATAAAAATCAGTCCACCACAGCAGTTTACAAAAATGCCCTTTCAGCCGAATCATCACAGCAACGCTAAAAATATGAAAAATAGAAAATCCCTACATATTTTATTATATGAATTCAAAATTTTCGAATATTTGGATCCATAAATGCAAATTTTATACCCTGTAAATAAATTTAGATTCATAAAATCTAGAAATTCATCTGTGTAGATTTTTCTAGATTTATAAACAAAGAGTGAAACACTACTATAAAAGTAGTAAATATTTGTGTATTCACAATAAATGAATTCACAAATTCAAGTTAATCAAATAGTTAATTTGACTTCTTTTTCAAGATTGTTCATAAACAAACAACCCACAGAGGATGAGGCTTTCTCTTATCGGCCGTGTCCTCAAGCAACGAATCAGTTACTCCTTTACAACTGATTTCTTTTTTCTCTTTAAATTAAATCTTCACAAATAGAAGAAAATACAAAAAAAAAATGGGGGAGGAAAACGTCAATTCACAGCTTGGCCGCGATTGTAGCCGTAATAAGAGAGATACCATCTGACGAACTTCTTCAAGCCAGTTTGCAAATCAGTGGTGGGCTCGTAACCAAGCTCATTACGCGCATGGCTTATGTTAGCATGCGTAAACGGAACGTCACCGTTACCTAGCATATCAAGTATATTCTGCCTCGCTTTCAGCTTCAAATGCTTCTCAAGTATCGCCACCAGAGTTGGTACCGTAACTGGTGACGTGTTCCCCAGATTAAAGATTCGATATGGTGCAGCGCCGCGTTTCTTACCTCCAGTACCCGTGCTCTTTCCCGCCGTATCCAACGATCCTAAACATCCGCTCACGATATCATCGATAAAGGTGAAATCCCTCGCTAGATCAACCCTGTCCTTTCCGCGATACACGGTTATCGGCTTTCCTTGAAGGATGTTTTGGGTGAAGGAAAAGTAAGCCATATCCGGTCGACCCCATGGACCGTAAACCGTGAAGAAACGAAGGCCGGTTATGGATAGACCGTAAATGTGGTTGTATGTGTGGGTGATCTCTTCACCGGCTTTCTTGGTTGCCGCGTAGAGACTCGCCGGTTGATCCGTCCGGTCTGACTCGGAGAAAGGAACCTTCTCGTTCAACCCATAAACCGAACTCGAAGAAGCCCAAACCACTGCCGGCTGAGGGTTTGCAGATTTGCAGGCTTCTAAGAGAGTAACAAGACCAGCAATGTTGCTGTGAACGTAAGAACTAGGGTTTTCCATGGCGTACCTGACACCAGCTTGGGCTGCGAGATGCATAACGTGAGTGAAAGCAACGATATCGAAGAGCTTTGCGAGAAGACGAACATCATTGATGTCTCCTTCGACGATGAAGATGCCATGGCTGTTAAGGAGAGCTTTTCTAGCTCTTTTCAGCGATGGATCGTAATAGTTGTTGAAATTATCAAGACCCACAACGCCATCGCCACGGCGTTTGAGTGCTTGAGAAACATGGGAACCGACGAAACCGGCGGCACCGGTGACCAATACGGACATGCCACCAGATCGGCGGATATGGGCGGAGGTTCTTACCTGTTCCTCCCATTGGACTCCACCCCAAGTAGCAGCAAAATAACGGCCACCTGAATCGACGAAACTTTGAAAACTGAGATATGAAGCGGTAAGAGCGATGAAGAAGAGAGCCCAGAGGAACAATGTGCTCGTAGAAGAGAAACATCGATGAAATTGACGATTTATTGCGTGGGCTCTTTCGATCTTCACCTTCCCCGGCGTCAATGGAAAGGATTCATCTTGCATTGACGGCATCTTATTCTCCCTTTGCCTTTGGATCTCCGGGTTTCTGTAGCTTCGCTTTTCCTCTTATTCTTTTTTTTTTCTCTCTCTTTTTCTTATTCCAGTTCTAGAAAGAAATGAAGGTAGAAGAAAGGAACAAGGGTAATAACAGATGCAGAGCAAAGATATGACCTTTTTCTGCACCTGCCGATAGAGGGACGACCACCAAGGTTATTTATAACAGTGGTCTCCCACAAGAACCGAAGTGCAGACGCGTTGTGCCCCACACGCGTTTAAAGAAGAACCATTGTTTCGATAAAACAGCCAAGCCAAACAGACCCTATTCGCTTCTTCCATTTTCCATCTTCCTCTGTATTGACTCAAATGCCCACTTGGAATGAGGAGTTATTGGGCAAGGAAGGAGGGTAGTTTTGGAAGTTCACATTTTTGAATGTGGTAGACCAGACATCAAGGAAGATGACGCATGCAGTGCGGACAGTGGAGTTTGAGTTGTATCCTGTAGGAAGGAAGACCGAGGGAATATGGATAATGGTGGGTCCCACCTTTAATTATGTGGGGTCCACGATGACCTGTTGAACCGGTCGTTCTTTAGAAAGAGAGTTTGACCGTGAAAGAACTAAGATTACCGGATATTGGCCGCGAAGCCGGTGGTTTCGAGTTTAATTGATTTAAATCCTTATTAATCGGGGTTTGTGATTGGGTGGCTTACCAAGTTTTTCTCTCCCTGAGAATATTCTCACTAAACTGGTTATTACCAATGATTACCAAAAAAAAAAAAAAAAAAGAAAAGAAAGAAAATTAGTTATTAGTTATTACCAACAACCGTTTACCCAAAAACAAGAAAAAAATTGGTTCTTAAATCTTACCAACTTCATTTTTGCCAGCTGCTTTTATGAGGATACAGGTGTCTTTTGTTTCTTTCCTTTGGATCGTGAGTGGACAAAACGGGTTAAATTTGATTTAATATGTGGATATAGTTGATTTACTCCATTAAGAAGTGGTAGGAATTTTTTTACAATTACAGTATGGGTAGGGACCACATTTGTAGCCGGAGGTGGAGGCATGTAAAACTGATAATTGTAGTGTAAGGCATCAACAGAAAAATATTGGGATAAGATTGTGTAAAGAGTGATTGGTTATATGAATCTAGATATTTGAAATTTCTTGATTCAGAAATAAGAGATTTATATCCGTTTAGTTGTGTGAATCTCTGGATTCATAAAATCTAGAGATTTTACTCCTACTATAAAAACATTAAATATTTGAACCATGATTCCATAAATGTTTTTCTAGAATGAATCTACAGATTTCATTCCAAATATTCAAACTAATAAAACAGTTAATTTTATGAACCATGACTTTGTAGATTTGAAATTTATAGATTTTGAAATCTCCATACTCAAGAAACCAAACATGCCCTAAGAAAATTATTTTTCTCAGGATTTTTATTTGTGGGAATGCAAACGCCGACTTCCCCCCATACAACTTAGATTATAACTTGCAATATTCGAGAAACACTTGCATGGCTTGAGATTTCACTAGAAGGATTGAAATATTTTGCATTTTATGTCCTCACAAGACCTATTAGTTTTAGAGCTTGGAGACTTGTGCACTCGAGGTTCTCCCCCGTCTTTCAAATATTTATGTTTGATTTGAAAATTATTGAAAAATATATATTTTTTACATAAACAAAGTCAAAGACTCGAAGAAGAACAAGTAGTGATCGAGCCTAGGTTATCCCAATATATATTAAGAATAGTTGATTGATAAAAATAAAAAAAAAAAAAAACGCTCCTTCAATTCTTTTCTCAAGGGGAGAAAGATCTCTAGAAATTCATATCACATGAATGTATTTTTATTTATTTAAATTGCATTGATCTTATTTTTCTTTTCTCTTATTCTGAAATATCCTACCTAACCATTTGGAAAGTATATTGAATTTTAACACTAGTGTTATTATCTTCAAATCAAGGGTGGCTTGAGTTAAAACTTCATTAAGATGTACCACCCAAAATCTATATTTCTCAAGCATTTCGCTAGAAATAATAATAATAAAATTGAAAGTTGATTAAATGTTTTAGAATTGCTAGAGTTTAATCTCATCCAATTGTACGAATAGAAGTTCTTCCTTTTCCTTCACTCCTAAACTTGTTTGGTCTATATTTTTGAAGTCTTTATTTTAATATTATTTTTAAATGTCATTATACAATGTTTGGATAATTGTATGACGAGTGGGCTAGAAAGTTCAAAATGGTGCCAATGATGCTTTGATGAGATCAGGAAACATGTCTAATAATATGGGAAATTTTAGGTTCCATCCTCTAAGTTATCCTAATATAAACATCACCCCATAAGTAACCTAATTTATCAGTAGCACCTCATATTATCTCTATATTCAAAGTTTAAAAACACTATTTATGAACCATATCTCTCAAACTTTGTAAGGATCTAGAATTGAGAGAGAAAAAAGCCACATATGGTAAAAGGAGACGAAGAAATTAACAAGTTGAGCCTAGGGTTTTTATTCAAGGTTATTTTTATCTTTTTGAAATATATAACTTACTTACACAAACACTTAAACTACGATTTCCTAACAGTAAGGGGTGTCTTTGATATTTCATCACCCTATAAAGGATTTGATTGATATATTGGATAATTCAAGGAACGGACCCATAAAATTTTCCTAATAATATTTGCACTCGATTGCCAATCGAAGAAGAAGAAGTTTTTATGTAACCTCTAAGATTTAAAAGCCTGCGAGTGAGAATTTGAAATTCTCTACTCACAAGGATAGAGGATTACGATTTCCTATTACCTTTTCACAGCTTACTTAAAAGAGAGTTCAGCTCTAATCCACTTTGTTAATGTTTAGATTGTGTTTTATTATTTAAATAATGATAAGAGATAAGGAGAAAAAATCCTCGACCTTCTACATAAAAATATAAACCAAATTGATCATGGCTGCCACTATGTACAAAGGAATAATTAAAAATTATGGAGTTCTAACAATGGTGACTTGTGCAGGATCAACCGATCAATTCAACAAAGACGTGCTGGATCTAAACGTGATTTCCACACTAATATCTAAAGCATTAATATAGTAGAAATATTGATGCATACTTAAATATTGGCAAAATAAAGTCACATATAATATGATTTTTTGTTTAATTTTATTCCTATAAATTTAAGGACAGATTTGGTAACCTCTCAATTTTAATTTATATATGTTTGTCACCTAAATCTTTTTTTTTTTTTTTTCCTTCTTTTTATTTATATTATAAAAATTATTTTTAATCATAAAATGATATTTATTTATTATTATTATTATTATTATTTTGGATTAAGAGCTTCTAATATACTGGAATGGGAATGATAATATTAATGTTGTTGAATGGGTGCAAACCTATAACCTCCCCATAGCTAGTTCATTTTTTTTGGAATGTAAATGAACCATGCTTATTTTATTGATTAGATTGTTTTATATCTTCTAGTTGATTGTGTTTGAGACTGGCCAAAGATGTTCTATAACTCATCAAACTAAAGGTGCCAAGTTTCGGCGAATGACGATAATCTTGAGAAAATAGAGCATATTTAGGAAGACCATCCTTAATTTGCTTTGAAGTGTAGGATTATATCGGTTAGTGAAAAGCATTGAGGATTCGAAATCCCAAAGATCTTCATGTATTCATAGTTAAAGTTTTTGTATTAATTAATATATTTAATTTAAATTTAGCTTGTTGAATTCAATCTTAGTAATTTAGCCTTTTAATTCCCCATAGTTCGATCCCGTACTTTATGCTAACTAGATTAGTATAGGATTTTATTTTTGATTTGGTTAGCGACACGATCAAATTTTGGCTGTTAAACTTGTTTCTAAAATGCTAATTCAAAGGCACATGAAGAGGTACAAGACGACGAAGAAATTGTATGCACTGTTCCTGATCTTCTCTTTTCTTCTGAGTCTCTTGATAGAAATTTTCATGAAGAAATGGTTTAATCGGACTCTTTTTTTTTTGCAAAATAACATTTTTTTCAAATCAATGAAATAAGTTTGTGTTCAATTCTTGTTTTTGAATCGCAAAGGGTGGCTCAATTGACAAAGACAAACACGTCATGACTAAGAGATTAAGAGTTTGAATCTCCTTAGGCCAGGGTTGTTACTCCCTCCCTTAATGAAAGATAAATCTTAGCATGCATAAGTTGGCCGATACACTTTTGATGTTGTTATAGTAGGCACTGAATAAGTTGAACCTGGTAGAATGTCTACATTTGGTCACAATGATTATCTTATTAGTGTTGATGCTGTTCGAAAAGTCACCAGCTCCCTTTTCCTGTTTCCACTTCAAGAAGCTGTGGACCTCCTGATCTGTTGCACAGTGATTTCTGCAATCCTTTTGTGTGTGTTTCATTTGATGTTTATGTCTACTACGCCTCTTTTATAGATGATTTTACAAAGCATACTTGGGATTTATTGACGAAGAAAAAGTCTGAATGGTTAGAAGTATTCACTAGATTCAACAATTTGGTTGAGAATTAATTTATTTAAAAGTCACCAGAAATGTATTGTTCATCCAACTCAAGCCTTTTGAGAAGCATTGTCACCATCTGCAGCCTTTCTTTTATGAGAAATTAAGGTCATCGCAGTTGGGATATCTTCTTGAGGGAGCTCCTCAATATGGATTGAGAATGTTGTACCAGTGAAGAACTCATATTAGTTCTTATAATAATTGCAGATGGTCTAGTGAGTGCAATAGAAATAGGAGATGTAACCGGCCCAGAAGAATAAATTTCATTTGATGTGTGAGAGGCTATAGCATCCGAGATTTGAACTTGAGACACAGTAGAAGAGATGGCTTCTGTGGCAGAAAAACCTGACAAAACTGCATTCGGTTCTAGAGAGAGATTGTAAAGTATTTGTGTTGGGCTCTAAAAATGTTGGTGGATTCTGATTTGCACTTACCAAGATTCAGTTGGAATAACCAGGCTATTTGAGCTTGTAGAGAGAGGATAGTGCCCATGAGTGATGATTGACCAGTTGCATTAAGTAAAAGTGTAAACCATATTTTGTAAATTGCTTTGGCCCAGTATGCTCTGTGAAGTGCTCTGACCCATTAAATTCTGTGAATCACTTATAGGGATTTCAGGAAATTCAAGATTTGCGGTGCATATATGGCAGGAAAATTGGTTCATGGATGTCTGTATACATGTGATTTGAGGATCTGATCTGCAAGTGAATTGTCTTCAAAATTCCTATTTTCAAGCATGAACTTATGACTAATATGAAGGTTCCATGCACTACTATTGAACGCCAAGGGAGATTGTCAAGTTGGCAAGAGACCATTGCTAGGGAAAGTGAGGTCCCAAGTTTGACCCTTCATTGTTTTAGTTCAGAGTTGAATGGTTAAAGGCATGGATACTTGTCATTACCCAGAAAAGGTGGTTACCCTCCCACCATACTACACTTGTTCAGGGAATCACATAGAGGTTAGGTTTGATCATTAATTAATTTCATAGCTAATTAAACTAGTAACAACAATAAAACAGAAGATTTGAGAGCAACACTCTCCAAGTACTCAATTTGCATAGATGAAGATTTCTAAGTAAAAACACAATTTTATTGCAGAAGTCACACCATCTTATTTATGTAAGAACAATGCATGGTGATAAACAAGCACAATATATATATTGACTCAGTTTCCATTATCACTTCCATGTCCATACCCAGAACCAGAACCCACTCCAACTCCTTGATCACTGCCAGAAGCAGAGATAGACCTTGAACCAGAGTAGGATTGCCCAAGGCCAGAAGCCGAGCCAGACCCAGACCCAGAAACCGAAACTCCACCTAACCCAGAACCAGTTCCAGTACCAATTCCCAGCCCTGTTCCAGTTCCAAGTCCCAGGCCTCCTGCTAAGTCATTCAGACCCAAATCTTTCCTTGCAACTCGGCTCTCAGCTAAAACTGCAAAGGCAGAAACAAGCAAAGCAAGAAGGGTTAAGGACTTCAAGATCGCCATTATCTTAAGATTTCAAAGCAAGAAGAGAAAAATCACTAGTAAAGATTGATACCAGGAGAGCAGTTCAAGCCATCTATATATAAAGGTGTACGTCTCTGTGTTTGATGTAGAAAGCAGTTGAGAGGTGATGATTTCAACGCATGGGCTTGCTGTGCTAGTGCGCCACCAGCCACTTTCACTGGGTGGGCATGCGTGGTGGATTGTTATACAATGGAAAGCGATGAGATTGGAGTTGATTTGCCTGTTCTCTTTCGTGGCAAGAAAACGTGTAATCCAGGTTGAGTTCTAATGAGTGTTATTTTCTGGAACCACAAGTTGGACGACCATGGGATTTTAAAATGAAGACAAAGGTAGCTAGATCCCATCTTTGGGTCACCAGCCTTGATTTGCAGTGGACACCTCATGATCTCACCGAATTATCAAATTCTAATTCCATGATTGTCTGTATAAGAATTAAAAAGGATTGAAGTTCAAATAAATAATCAATTTCTGTTAAACTATAATATTTTGGCCCCTGCTTGGCATTCAAATGCAGCTAGTTGAGATAGTGGTGGGTATCACTGTTAGGAAGGCACTAAATTGTGTCCAGATCTTTAAGATGACTGGTTAATCATGTCTCACATATTTGAATAGAATGGAGACGGAGTGGGATTAGCTACATTGATGTTTGCCTTTCAATTAGTTCAATTTGAGGTCATACTTGATATAACTTATAAGTTATATATTCTCAGTAAAGTGACACTTAAAATAATATTATAATAGAATTGTTGGGAAAAATACAGAAAGATGATTCACTCTTTTCCCGCCTATGTAAAAGATCGACAAAGAAAAAGTATATAAAAAAAAAGTATTCAGGAATAGTGTCCATGTGAATAGTGCATGTGTGAGGCTCACGTGAATAGTACTTGTGTGAGACCCACATGAAAGATAACAAAATAAATAATCACGAAATAAACACAAACACAACAATATATGTGGTTCGGCTTTGCTTACATCTACTAGGATAATGGGACTTTTCATTATGAAAAAATAGAAATACAACACTTATACAATGCTTGGATTTATAATCAAAACAAACCCTGTATCCAAAACTAAGTACACCTTCTCTCAACTCACACTCTCAACCCTTGAAGAGTTTCAAATCCAATATTCCAACACAAAAAGCACTTCACTCAACTCTCAGAACTCTGAACTTTATGAGTTTTCTCACTCACTTATTTATCTCCTCTCAAGCAAACCCCCCACCCCCACCCCTATTTATAGATGGAGAAGGAGATGTTAAAGAGAGAAAAAAAAAATAGACGTCTCTCATCTCCTTTGTCATTTTGTCAAAGGAGGTGCCGTCCTTATTAATGGGTTTGTCACCCATATGAGATTTAGAGAGAGAGAGAGATCCTCTCTTTCACTTTATCAACTATAGTGGCTGAGAGAGAAATCTCATTTTCTACATTTTTGGTGACTATTTGTCACTTTATGAGAGGACCCCACAAACTCCCCCTCCGAATCATAAGGAGGGACAACTCATGCTTGTCATGATTCTACAGTAATCATGTTTGCCCTTTGGTAGAGCCTTTGTTATCATATCTGCTCCATTTCTATCAGTGTGGATTTTCTCAAACTACAATTACTTCCGTTCCAGTACATCTCATATCCAATGATACCTTACATGGATGTGTTTGGATTTACAATGGAAACTCGAATTCTTACTTATATGGATACGAGATGTACTGGAACGGAAGTAGTTGTAGCTTGAGAAAATCCATACTGACAAAAATGGAGCAGATATGATGACAAAGGCTCTACCAAAGGGCAAACATGACTACTGTAGAAGCATGGCAGGCATGAGTTGTCCCTCTTTATGAGTCGGAAGGGAAGTTTGTGGGGTCCTCTCATAAAGTGACAAATAGTCACCCAAAATGTGGAAAATGAGATTTCTCTCTTAGCCACTATATTTGACAAAGTGAAAGAGAGGAAATCTCTTTCACTCTTTCTCTCTCACTCTCCTGATCTATCTAAATCTCATATGGGTGATAAACCCATTAATAAGGACGGCACCTCCTTTGACAAAATGACAAAGGAGATAAGAGACGTCCGTTTTTCTCTCATACAGACTTTTTAGCTTTTGTATAGTGAATGCGTTAAACTCTCTGTAGAAACGTGATGATAAACATAATCATCTAACCATTGACGAATGAAGCCAATGGCCTTCCAATCTAGGACTTTCCATTATGCTTCAGACATTTGCTCTAGTTTTGACAATGCACATTTTATGGGAGCATACAAGTTTTTGCAATATAGCAAATCTTCCATCTTAGATTTCCATATCATCCAGTTGCTCCCGTTCAAGTTGATCATCCGTCCTACGGCGCTTGCCTCCATCGACATCTTTTACAATCAGTCATGCGAACCACTAGTTGGAAAAAATACAGAAAGACAATTCACTCTTTTCCCTCCTATGTAAAGATCGATAGAGAAAAGTACAAAAAAAAGGTATTTGTGAATAGTGCTGGTGTGAATAGTGGCTGTGTGGGGGCCCACGTGAATAGTACATGTGTGGGACCCACGTGAAGGATAACAAAATAAATAATCACGGAAGAAACATAGACACAACAATATACGTGGTTCGGCTTTGCCTACATCCACAGGCGTAATGGGATTTTCACCATGAGAAAGTTGAAATACAAAACTTGTACAGTGCTTGGATTTATAACCAAAACCAACACTGTATCCAAAACTGGATACCCTATACACCCTCTCTCAACCCTTGAAGAATTTCAAACCCACTACTCCAACACATAAAGCACTTCACTCGACTCTCAGAACTCTGAACTTAATAAGTTCTCTCGCTCACTTATTTCTCTCCTCTCAAGCAAACCCCCCCCCCTATTTATAGATGGAGAGGGGAACGTTAAAGAGAGAAAACTGGACATCTCTTATCTCCTTTATCATTTTGTCAAAGGAGGTGCCGACCTTATTAATGGGTTTGTCACCCATATAAGATTTAGAGAGAGAGAGAGAGAGAGAGAGAGAGAGAGAGAGAGAGAGAGATTTCCTCTCTTTCACTTTGTCAAAGATAGTGGCTGAGAGAGAAATCTCATTTTCCACATTTTTTGTGACTATTTGTCACTTTATGAGAGGACCCACAATAATTACACTATATAGCATATACATGAGAAATATAAGAATCTAGAAAAGCCCAACTATTGATTAGTGCACAGTAGAACCGTGACTGCAAGTTTGTAATGTAGAAGCTGAAACTGGGCCCGAGAAGGACTCATGGTAAGAATAGCTACAAGCTGATGATCAGTAGCAACAGACTGAATAGAGAGCAACAAGTAGCAACAAGCTTTCGCACATATTAGAAATCTACCTCTATATGTAAGTTGAATCCATGTTGGTAAAGTGAAATTCAATAATAATATTGTAATGGGATTACACTATATACATAATATTGAAAAAACTAAGGTTATCTTAAAACTTTTAATTTTTTCGATCTAATTTAATCACTTCTCTGGATCTAGGTATTTAAAGGCCTTTATTGAATGTGACCGTATCAACCCAATCAACTTTTTCCTAACTTACATGTTGTTAGCAAGGAAAGATATTTCGCCTTCCGCTGGGTTCGCTGGGCGAAAGGGCAATATTTCGCCCCAAGTTGCTATTAAAAGTTTAAAACCATGGAAGAGGTAGCTGGGTCCCACACAAAGACAAAACATCACTCGTTGTCAACCTGCAATGTAAAGTTTGAAAACCACTCATTGTCACTGCAATGTAAAGTTTGAAAATCACTTGTTGTCAACATCACTCGGTGTCAACCACCGGCAGTTCTTCCATTACTATTAAATAAAGTAATGTAAAGTTTGAAAATATCCTGCCATCCTGCAAAACATCACTCACACTCAATCAGTATTCACGTTTACCTTTAAAAAATAGATATATTTTTAATAATTCCATGGTTCTCCTTGAACCACGTGTGTGGCTGAATTGCAAATGTCAAAAAAAGTTAAAACTTCATCTTCATCACTTCATTCATCTTCGGTGATTTCTTGCAGGTGCAGCGTCCGTTTTTTGCCAACTCGCCGGAGCAGGACGAAGTGCTAGCCACCGGTAGTTCTTCCATTCTGCTTCTCGTTGTTGTTCTCTCTTTTGTTTCTTTCTTCTTCTTCTCCTTCAACCCAACGATTTACATTTGATTTCGCTGGAAAACCGACGATATTTAAACAATATCGTTTTGTCCCCTGGTTTCGGTTTGCCAGGGGGTGAAATCACTGAATTTTGGCAATATTTAGCCGAACGGCGAAAAAAAGTTCCATGGTTGTTAGAACTATTTTCTTCCAGATCTAATGTGGTCATTTATTTACTTTAATCAGAAATATATTGAACTAAAAATGGGGATACAAATAAATCATATATGTAAGCGGATTGCAAGAAATATGGAAAAGATCGGAACTCCAACAATGGTATTACCATTGCAAGGTAACCTTCTAACCAGGAAACAGTAATAATAAAACATTCATAACCATGAAAAATCTAAGGATCCGTTTGATAACCCACCAAAAAACAAAAAAAAATTGACTGAAAACCATTTTGTTTCTCATGATTTTTGCTATGTAAATTGAAATTTATGAAAATTTTTGTCTTAAGAAACACTTACGACATAACAACTATTTGTTGTTCAATCTGTTTTTTAAAGCAAAAATTGGGTACAAATTGGGTTTAAGTAAAATTAAATAGAAGGAAAATTTTGTGGAATTTAGCACTTTAAACATAACAAACTTGCTAAAATCCTCTCAATACTCTGATAGAGCTCTTCCATTCATGGCAAGAGAAGGATGAGAGTTGGAGTTTGAAGAGGAGGATGAGAGTTGGACTTGGAGTCGAATTAGGAATTAGAGTTGGAGGATCAGTACAAAGAGATATATAAACCACTCACTCCACACTCCAGAAGCAAGTTTTATTAAACGCTTAAAAAGTGTTTCTGCTTCAAAAAACACTAAGAACTAGGGGTGTCAACGGTGCGGTTTGGAGCGGTTTCAGGCTGGGCTTAACGGTTTCGGTGCAGTTTCGGTTTGGTGCGGTTTGGGTTCGGGTTGGTTAGCGGTTTGGGCTAATGGTTTGGACTAAATTAAAAATCAATATTGAAACTTATTTTTATTTTTCCTCAACTCTTCACACAAAAAACTACGATAGAGAGAGGAAGAAGACTCCAAGTAAATCTAGTGATGGCATTAGCTTGATGCCTTGATCCAAACACCCCCAACCCCAAAAAAATAAAAAATTTAGATTCTTCCATCATGTGTAGGTCAACCTTACAATCTTCACCCAATGAAATCAGATTTATATGAAGGCTCAACTTAAAATTACTTGTGATAAGAAATAGATTTGCTAGAGCCTAGTAACAACACATGGTCCATTGGTCCTACCATAATGGCATACAATGTAACAATTACGAAAACATGATTCTAATTTCTAAATATCCAAGAATAAAAACACTTAAACACCATTACAAAAAAGCTCTATTTTGAAAGGAATAAACAAAGGCCAAAGGGTAACAACAAACACAAGAAAGTAACTTAGAGAAACTTCAATGAGTTCATCCAAATTCCAAAAGCATTGAATTTCAACCTCCTTCTTAACTGTTGAATACTTTGTTCAAGTCCACCTATTTGGATCAAATCAAATAAAACATGAGAAATGAGAATAAATAAAAAATAAAAAGCTAAGCTACTTTAAAATCGAAGTCTTAACAACATGACAAAAAAATCATAACATAATAGAATGTATGCTACTAGATTTCAAATGGTTTAATAGTACACTACCTTAGTATTTAAAAGTTAGAACAAGCGAGAGGAAGTAGCAGCTGTTGAACTTGATGCCAAGACGCTTCCTAGCACATTGCCTAACGATTGTTTAACTCATCAAGATCATCAACAGAGTTCAGCTACACACCAAAGTAAACAAGTTATTAATTGATAAACGAAAGTTCATTATAAAATATGTGATTAAAGGGAGGGAAGGGAAATGGGGAAGAAAAAAAACCTCTGAAATCAACATCAAACACCCAATCTCAAGACATATTAATGCTTCAGCGTTAGTTGGTAGTAGCTTGCTTCGATACTTATCAATGACACGACCTCCAAGACTAAAAGTGACTCGGATGCCACAGCTTGAAACTGGAATAGCTAGTACATCACGAGCCATTCGAGCAACATCCGGATATCTTGACCCATTAGCCTTCCAATAAGCCAACACATCAAAATTATCATCATTATCGTGCATGGGATCTTTGGGTCAGATAGATAAAAAATCTAGCTGAGATGTACATTCACTATCCAATTCAGCTATCACAGATGCCGTAAATTCCTAAGGAAAACATAAATTGTTAGTAATATTAGTAATTAATATAGAAATTTACAATTCTAAAAAATAAAATAATAGAATTTAAGGAAAGACTAAGGAATCACATTTACTTACAGTTCTTGTTCTAAATTTTCCAAGACGAGGAGGCATTGCACTTGATGGATTCTCATTTCCACTTTTATGCAAACTCTTGTATTCATCAAACAGTTGATATAGTTCAATCTTGACTTTGTTGAACATAACATTGGCATTTGAGTCTAAAGGAGCAACTTTTGAAAATGCCCATTTTACAAAATCAAGCTTGTAACGAGGGTCAAATATCAAAGCAATGGCTAAAATTATACTATAACCACTCCAATACTTGTCAAATTTCTTTTTCATCTCTATTGCCATTGACCTCATGAAACTTCTTTCATTTGAAATCTCCTCTAACAAATTTAGATGTATCTCCCATATATTGACAAAGTATAGATTGGATGTAGGATATTTGGAGCCAGACAATAAGACAGTAATTTCATAAAAAGGATGCAAGAAACCTATCAAACATTCAATCTTTGACCATTGATCTGAATTGGGGCATGCTTGATAATTGCTCTCCAAATCCTTAAGAACTTCAAATGCTTTTCGATAAAAAAATTGCAGATTCAAGCATAAGATAAGTTGAGTTCCACCTTTTGGTGACATCTCCATGTAATTCCTTATTACTTTCCAATCCCACTTGCTAACAAACTTCCAAAAACTTTACCTTCCTTGATTGAGATGCTTTCACATAGGTTACACTGGATCGCACTAACTCTACAGACTCATCAATATATTTTAATCCATCATGCACAATTAAGTTAAGAATGTGTGCACAACACCTATTGTGAAAAAATTCTCCATTACATAGAAGAGCATTCTTGAAGTTTAAATTCCTTTTCAACATCTCAACAAAACTGAAATTAGAAGTAGCATTATCCAAAGTAATTGAAAACAATTTTCTTTCAATGCCCCAATCATTCATAATTTGAGAAACCATGTTACAAATATGCATACCAGTATGAGGGGGTGACATTATGCAAAAACTCAATAACTTCTTATGTAACACCCAATCCTTATCAATGTAATGTGCAGTTAATGAAATATACCCATCATTGGATATGGATGTCCACAAATCACTTGTCAAAAAGATCTTACCATTAAAAGAGTAAAGCAAAGACTTGATTCTATTACCCTCTGATCGGAAAAGCTTCAAAATCTCAGTCATTTGTGTATTTCTACTTATATGAGTATAGTCCGAAAAAAGGTAAGAGATCAATTCCTTAAATTCCTCATACTCAACAAAAGCTAATGGTAACTCATGTTTAACCACAAGCCTAGTGATTTTGTCATGTACAAAATCTTGATCCTTCTTTTTGTCTCTTACTATCATTTGCCCTTCATTTCTAACCATAAGCATTTGTCCCACATCAACATTTTCCCTCTTTGGACAAATTTGAAGATGTCTTCGAAGAGTTCCAGTTCCATTTCTAGTACTATTAGCCTTATATATCTTTCTACATTTTTGCATTCATCTCTTTCTATTCCATCCTAAAAATCTTTTACATCAAGTACATTGAAGTCATCCCATACTGTACTTCTTCTACCCCTCTTTAAAGTTGTTGCAGTAGTTATGGTAGCTTCACTAAATTGAGATACCATGGATGGCACTTCAGGATATCCCAATGCATCATCAGTCATCTCATCAACATCAAGCTCATCTACATTGATAGGTCTTCTTGACATTTTCCTAATCAACCAAAATAAATGTGATATAGTAATATACTATTGAGTACAATTAATAAAATTCAATATTAATAATAAGATGAGATGAAAATGTTTTTAATCGTAATCTATAATTGTCACCATAAATCATAATGAACATTCTCATGCACACATATTTAGAATATAATAATTAGAAGATTTGATAGATCATAAATACAACTATACAAAGTTAAGGCAAAATGAAAAGAAGATGTTTTCATTTATCTAAAGAAAACTTAAGCCTACGGTTTAAGTGAGTTTACCATCAAAAAATAACCTCTTCTTATCAAATTAATAAATAAATAAAAAAAATGATGGTCAGAAGAAGGAGGGTAAGAATTTGCTAGGATTTCTAGTGAACGTGCAGTGGAGACATTGATTTGATCATTGATTTGATGACATTATTCTGAGTCTTTTCTGTTCAGATTTGGAAAAAGAAATCTTAACATTTAAGCCTCATTGTGAAGCAGGAGAACTGATTCCATAACATCCAGAATGTTCTATAGTTTTTTTTCCTATTGAACCGCAGATGTTGTGAAAAGTTTACTCCATAAGGATGCAAGAAAATCGACGAATGATTGTGAGATTACCTGGAATCGCCAAGGAGATTAAGAGCAAGAAAAAGAAGAACCAAGAAAGCAGAATCTCGTTGCCGCTTGCTTGCTTCCGAGGTTACCACTGCTTGCTGCTAACGTTAAGTAAAATTGTAAAAGTGAAAATCCTTTACGAAACAGTGAAAGAAATTCTGCAACTAAAAGTGAAACCAGAAAGGCATAAACGGTAAGGATTAACCGATTAAGGAATTAAGGCTTTAGGTTCTTTTTTGTTTTTGGTAGAAAACTAAGGTGGTAGGTTTCTAAAATTAAATGAAATAGCCAAATAGGGTTTGCTACCGTTTTGGTAAAATTCAAAATTTAAAATAATGAAAATTTTGAAATTTAAAATTTAAATTCTCAAGAATATGAAATGTGAGGTGGGTTGAAGTTGAACAATGAGTTAATGCGCCATAACCGTAAGGAATAAGGGGTTTTTTTTTTAATTTTTTATTTATTCAAACGGGTTAACGGGCTGGGGTTCGGGCCCTTCGGCTAGCCGGCCGCACACGGGCTGGCCTGGCCCAGCCCGAAACCGTTTGGGCTAAGGGTCTTCAGCCCAAACATAGCCCATTAAGGTTCGGTTCGGGCCGGTTCGGGCTATAATGGACCGGTTCGGTCCGATTTCAACGATTCGGGTTGAAAATTGACACCCCTACTAAGAACCAATTCTGGTGTCTCTCAAAGTAAAAACACTTGGTGGGTTATTAAAAGGGTCCTAAATCTCGACCTACCTAGGGCATCTTCCTATAAGTCATTTCTTTGTCAAAGAAAAACACTGAAAGACACGTAATTTGTTTGATGTGCTGGGTTTGAGGTTGTTTTGTATTCTGCTAGTCCATGTAATTAGAGTTTGAATGTAATTGTAATTGAAACAGATTTTGTGTCAATTACTTATATAGGGATTCTAATTATATGGAGGATTAAGATATTGGGTTTTCCTATAAATATTTTCTTGAGTTTTTTACATGACACTCGCTATTTTTAGGGTGAAACTAGCGAACACCCACTATTATGTTGTTAATTACATGGCACCCACATGAAAAATTATAAGTTACCCACAATTAAGTTTTGCTATTAAGTGAAGTGTAAAATGACCTAAATGACCTTTGAGCAATTAAATTACTTAATTGCCCCCATTTAATACCCTCCCATATTCAACCTACCAATGAAGGGAAAATCCCTTCACCCATCTTCTACCTATCCCTCATTAGAAACCACCAAACCTTTTCCCTCCGGCGACCACCACACATCTTCTACCCCTCTCTTTCTCTCATTCTATGAGTAAGATCTGGAAGATAAAATTCATGGCTAATTGTTTCTTTAGAAAATGTACCTATCTGTGTTGTACATGTAAAAGACTACAATCTATCTTCTCCGACCACCCCTCTTTGGATTTTTAGCGACTTTGGGAGCTCGGCTTTCTAAAGAGAGTCTAGGTGTTTTGCATAGACTGGATCGGTGGCTAAATCTTTAATTTGAGTTTGATTCTTGATGGGAGAAACTACATGAACTGATAGGTAGAGAGAATAGGGATTTGGACCAGTAGATGAGAGCTGAACTCAAACCTGGATAGGTAGGTCAATTCGTGAATTCTCTTGGATTCTAACATTGGAAAAAGCATCCGGAGTTCAAGATTCAATCTTTGTTTGATTTCTTAAGAGTTGTAGAATTTCTTCTTCAGGTGACCAAGCAGCTCCACCATCGACGAAGAAGAAGTGGAACCTCCCAGAGATGCCTGGTAAGTTTGGTACATGTTCATTCCAAGCTTGTTCAAGACAAATAGACGAGATCCATATCCTAATTAATGTTTATTTCTTCCCACTTGCAGATCCTGATGTTGAGGTAATTGACCTATCGCTGAGAACTTTAATGGCGACGAATTGGTTCATCTGTGAGATTTGCAACAACAATTTCTCTAGTAGTAACTAGAAAATTCTATGTATAGCAAGCATCATAGTATGTATAATCTCCAAATTATCGAATTACAAAGCAAGATTTATCGATGGAGAAAAGAAACAAAAGAGATGTTAATTACGGCCCCAACAATTTAAATACACGACTATTCAGAGGGATTCCTCTTAGGGATGTCAATCGTGCGGTTTCGGGCGGTTTCGGACTGGGCTTAACGGTTTCGGGCTCAAAAGCACTTAGCCCAAACACGGCCCGTTAGTAAAATAACGGTTTCGGGCCGGTTTCGGTTTGGTGCACTTTGGGTTCAGGCTAACTAATGGTTTGTGCTGACGGTGTATACATGGGTTGACTAATGGTTTGGACTAACAATTTATGATATGCAAGAAAAAGAACAAAAAAGAAATAGTTGAGCATCTTGTAAAAAGAGCCAAAATTCTATGAAAAAACAAAATTGCTATTGATCAATTTTCATTAAGAAATGAAAAGTCATTCAATATTGTAGAAATCCCACCCACTTTGTAGAAATTGAGAACCCAGATAGCAAGTAGTAACATAGAAACTGCAAGCTCATTCTTTAGGCTCTACCGGATAGTCTTTCTAAAACAAATTTTCAAACCAAAACCCTTTTAAATTCCAACTTGTGCTATGGCTTATGATCTCTTGAAACTGGGTATTTTTTTGTGAGAATGTTAATTTTTTTCCCCTTTTATGAAATCAATATCTTTTTTTTGGGTTGGTATTTAATTTGAAATGCAAAAGAAATACCTTTGGATAGGATAAATATTTACTTGATTTAAACAAACTTGATACATTCAATTGGACATTCATACTTAACTCTTCTAATTGTCCCTTACAAGTAGTAGAATGACTATTTGATCTTTGAATGCATGTTCAATTTTTTCGATAGTCTATACCAACTACCTAGTGGTAAATATGATAATTCAAACAATATTTAATGTTAAATTATAAAACGGGTTATAACGGGTTGTGGTTTGGGTTCAGGGTTGATGCGGGCTCGCAACCTTCAGCCCAATTACTGCCCATTAAGGTTCGGTTCGGGCTATAACGGGCCGGTGCGGTTCAGTTTTAACGGTTCGAGTTGCAAATTGACACCCCTAATTCCTTTATTTGTCTTAGCTTCAGCTTGTATCGTCGATCTTGTCGCCCTTGAAAGCAATGGATTCCGGGACAATTGAGCAGCGACTTGCCTGCTTAGAAGAGGAACTAGAAGAGGAGCAAGGGGGGAAGATTGAGCGAGACGCGCACAAAGGGGGGGAAAATGGGGGGGGAAAAAAGGGGGGGGGGGGGGGGGGGGGGGGGGGGGGGGGGGGGGGGGGGGGGGGGGGGGGGGGGTGGGGGGGAGAGGGGGGGGGGGGGGGGGGGGGGGGGACCCCACACCGGGGGGAGAGAAGAAAGGGAGGGAGGAAATTAAAAAAAAACACAAAAACAAAAAAAAAAAGAAGGAAAAGTAAAAAAAAAAAGAGAAAAGGAGAGAAAAAAAGAAGGAAAAAAGGGGGGGGGGGGGGGGGGGGCCCAACAAAAAGGAAAAAAAAAAAAAAGAAAAGAAAAAAAAAGAAAAAATAAAGAAAGGAAAAAAAAAGAAAAAAATAAAAGGAAGGAAAGGAAGGAGAAGAAGAAAAAAAAAAGAAAAAAAAAAAATAATAAATAATATTTATTATGGATGTCCATTACCCCAAAGAGATTGTACTTCCAATTGAAGATCTCAATTACCTCAGGATGCAATATTGGTGAAGATCACAACCATCTCATTACACAATATTGGCAGTCAATATTTCCATTCTATGCACCTTCTATCTTGGGCGGCAATATATCTTTCCATATCAAGAATATCTTATTGTGTGCAAGAATCATATATTGTATTTCCATATCAGAGTAGATGCTCCTTCTACTATAAATATGTAATGCACTCAACTGAATGAATTAGTTCTGATTGAACTCATCTTGTCTTTCTTCTTTGTATTCAATATCTTCTTTATTTTATAACACGTTATCAGCACGATTCCGCTCGAAGAACGAATCCGCTCGAAGTATTGCGTTTTGAGAAGAAAGACAGCAAACTATGTATCATTATGCTTTCTATTCCAAAGTGAAAAGAATGATCGACCTCCTCGCACGTTTTTGTAAACAATGGAGTTTACCTTATTCATCTTGAAATGTAAGTGCATCATGATAAAAAGGTATGTGTTTTATTGAATCTAAGAATCAATCAAATAATAAGATATTATGTTGCTTTAACGATTGTGGTTTTATTTATTGTATATAGTGGTTGCTAGCTTTGCACCACAAATATTGTTAAATGCACCTGAAGTTGCAAGATTTGAAACTGTAAATGAATACAGTTCTATAGATGCACATGAAGTTGCAAGATTTGAAACTGTAAATGAATACAGTTCTACAGATGCACATGAAGTTGCAAGATTTGAAAGCGAATAAACGAGATGCACGGCGAGCACTTGAAGTTGCAAGATTTGAAACCGTAAATAAGTACGATTCTGAGAGATGTACATGAAGTTGCAAGATTTGAAACTGTAAATAAATACAGTTCTGTAGTTTTTTAAATTAATTCTCTTTTGAAATTATAAGGAAAAAATATTATTCATGAAAATATCCCAGCAAATTTTCAAGTTTCAGATTTGTTGTTACAATAGTAATATTGTAAAAGGAGTTTTAAGAAATACTCTGAATGATATCATGCCTATTTGTGGCTGAGTAAAATAATGGACTATTAATGAAAACTCATGAAGTTCGTCTTATTGGTTATGTTTCATTCCCTGAAGTGAATGCATCAATTCATGATATGCCTGAAAGAAGGCAAAATTAAAATTATGGTCATAACTGTGGAAGAGGATGAGGCAAAAGACGGAATAATTACCGTCATTATTATGGAAGTAAATAAGAGAATAATAAGGATTCTCAATATAACAAATCAAGAAGTGAAGATAATATTTCTTACCGATGTGGTATGAAAGCTATTAGATCTGTATTTGTCATACTCCACAATATTTAATTAAGTTTTGTAAAGCCTTAATTAAAGAAATAAAAATAATGTGGAGATAAATTGGATTTTCCAAAATCATGATACTTGAGCAATTTTTGCCTATAAAAGAAATGATTTTGATGGCCTCACAGATACTACACATCTAGATGCTGCAAACTTCTTTGAAGATAATAGTTGAAGATTTGATTATGTAATTATTTTCTCTTCAAATCTCATCTCATAAGTTAGTTTATCTTAAATTTAATCTTTTTCCTCTATAATTTTTTTTTTATTGACTTTCTATATATCTTTTGATATATTTTGTATCATTTTGATGAAGAATGTGAATATTCTCTTATATGCTATGACGCATATTATACTAAGAGAAAAATATACATATTTCTCTTATTTAATGACGTGGAAGCCAATGTTCATATAAAATCGGTAGTACAACATTGATTGGAAGCTCTGGAAGAGCTAATCTATTATTATCTGGGAGATAAAATTGGCTATGAATAATTCATTATTTTGTAGTAAGTTTCAAAGCTATTTGCCAAAATGATTATCAAATTGAGATTACAAATAATGGTATAAGTAAATATCTATACAAAGGTATTCGATATTTCTCCCAATTTGTACTACACGAATATCGCATGGTTGAAACACATGCTTGGGTAAATCAAATGAATATTTATTCCAATAATTTTATTATTTGGCATGACCGGTTGGACCATCCCAGATCAAGTATGATGCAAAAAATTATTGAAAATTCAATTGTCATCCATTGAAGAACCAGAAGATTATTCAATTAAGTGAATTTTCTTATATTGTTTGTTCTCAAGAAAAAAATTATTATTAAATATTCACCAGCTAAAGTTGAGATTGAACATTCTACGTTTTTGAAACGTATAGATGGTGAATATATGGGCCCATTCACCTATCATGTGGATCATTCAGATAATATATGATTTTAATAGATGCATCTATAAAGTGGTCACATGTATGTTCATTATGAACTCGCAATTTGATGTTTGCGAGATTGTTTGCTCAAATAATGAGATTAAAAGCATAATTTATGGATTATAAGATAAAAGACAGTTTGTCTTGATAATGCTGGCGAATTTACATTTCAAGCTTTATGATTATTGTATAACAACTGAGATCACAGTTGAATAGCCTGTTGTTTATGTTTATATCCAAAATGGTTTAGCAAAATCATTTATTAAATGTCTTCAATTAATAGCTAAACCATTGGTTATGAGAACAAAGCATCATTTGTACGCATCAGGCCAAAAGGTTGTTATAAATTCTCCCTATTACAATTGGCTTATGGTCAGAAGCCAAATATTTCTCATCTTAAAATTTTTGAATGTGCGGCTTACGTTCCAATTGCTCCACCACAGCGCACAAAGATGAGTCCCAAAATAAAGTTGGGAATATATGTTGGATATAAATTTCCTTATATAATTCAATATATTGCTAAGGATAGGAGATTTATTTAATGCAATACTTGCTGAGTATTATTTTGATGAATTAGTTTTTCCAACATGAAAGGGAGATAATAAACAGTTGGAAAAAGAGATTGATTGTATGCATTATCATTATCTCATTAGATCCTCGCACTGAGCATTGTGAACTTGAAGTTCAAAGGATAATGCAATAAATATTATGAATCAACTGCTAGATTTGTTGACCTGCTAAGAGTTATTAAATCTCATATTCCAGCTGTAAATGCTCCAATTAGAATTGATGTCCCAGCAGAACAATCTATCAGTGCAAATGAAATTAAACCACGTTTAAAACGTGGAAGATCAATCGGTTCCAAGGATAAAATCCTAGAAAAGGAAAGGAGCAAATGATCAAGATGGTCATAATATGGAGACAATTGATTATGAAGATCTTGAAGACATAACTTTCTATAAAACCCCAGAAAAGGTTCAAGTACTTGAAAATAATGAAGAGATCTCGATTAGTTATGTAATTGCAAGAAAAAGATGGAACCAAAAAGAAAAAGTTGTCGACAACATTTTTGTATATTATGTTATTGTTGAAATAATACAACAAGACGAGGATCTTGAACATAAATTTGTTGATGAATATAAATCAATAAATGATTGGCCAAAATGTATAGATGCAATTCAAGCAGAATTGAATTCGCTTGAAAAATTAAGTTTTTGGACCTATAGTCCAACATCTGAAGGTATAAAGCCAGTGGGGTACAATTGAGTTTTCTGCGAAAAAATGAAATGAGAAAAAGAATGAAATCATGATATATAAATCATGAATTATGGCACAAGAATTTTCGCAGATGCCTGGCATTGATTACATGGAAACATGTTCTCTTGTAGTGGATGCAATCACCTTCAGATATCTTATTAATCTGGCAGTATATGAAAATTTTGACATGCGTCTAATGGATATTATTACAGCCTATTTATATGGCTCACTCGAGTGTGAAATATATATGAAAATCCCTGAAGGATTCAAAATGACTGAAGCATATAAAAATTTCTAGGAAGTTTGTTCAATAAGGCTTCAAAGATTATCAAGGCATATATGGTAATCTTCTTAGTGGATATTTACTAAATGAAAAGCATAAAAATGATCCAATTTATTATTGTGCATTTACTAAAGGATATGGATCTAATTTTAGTAAGTATATATGATGGTGATTTAAATATTGATGGGTCTTCTTTAGGCAATCCAGGAAGGTCTGGCGGTGGAGGAGTCTTTCGAAATGAAATTGCTGCGGTGGTTTTCAATTTCAGTATTTTTTTAAATGTTAAAACCAACTTTGAGGCTGAATTGGAAACTTTCATTCACGGATTACGTTGGGCAAGGCATTTACAAATTAATAAGCTTTGGGTAGAAAGTGATTCAAAAGCTGTGGTGACTTTAATACAGCAGAAGAAAATACCTTGGTATATCTTTCATATGTGGAGAGAGTTACAAGAATATTTGTTGACTATAGATTGGAAGATTTCACATTGCTATCGTGAAACTAATACAGTGGCAGATTTTTTGGCAAATTCGGCAGCTAGAACAGGAATTTCTGATATTAACATTCCTTGGTTAGCTTAAATCCTTAATGAACTTTATGTGGATGCCTCTAGACGTCCTAGATTTCGTTTTATAAGTTAGTGGTTTCTAATCTAAGCAGGAACCAGTGAGGAAGGGTGTATTGGGGGCAACAGTTGTTGCGGGTAAGGGAGGTTGGTTCTTTATACGGTATTAATTGATGTATTTTTAATATTTTTTTTTCGCTTAATATAATGATCCTTTTAGCGGAAAAAAAATATCATCGAAACTCCTGAAGAGTTTCCAAAAACAGTATATTATTTTAAGAAAGTTGAAAATGAAAAGTATAAAAATGATCCAATTTATTATTGTGCCTTTATTAAAGGATATAGATCTAATTTTAGTAAGTATATATGATGGTGATTTAAATATCATCGAAACTCCTAAAGAGTTTCCAAAAACAGTAGATTATTTTAAGAAAGTTGAAATGAAAATCTTGAAAAGACAATGTTTTGTCTTGATTTGTAAATTGAGCATTTGACGAATGAAATATTCGTTCATCAATCAACTTATATAGAGAATATTTTGAAGAGATTTTATCTAGATAAAATACATCTATTGAGTACCCCAATGGTTGTGAGATCGCTCAATATAAAGAAAAATTCATTTCGACCCCAAGAAAACAGTGGAGAATTTCTTGGTCCTGAAGTACCATATCTTAGTGCAATTGGGGCATTAATGTATCTTGCTGATAATACACAATCGGATGTAGCATTTTCTATAAGTGTATTAACAAGATTTATTTATTCTCCAATACGAAGACACTGAAATGTTATAAAACATACATTTCAGTATATTCGAGAAATTATTGACATGATATTATTTTATGAATGTGGATATCAACTTACTAGTTTTGCAGAGATGCGGGATATTTATCCGATCTACATAAAACTAGATCTCAAACATGCTATTTATTTTCAAGTGAATGTTAGCTATTTTATATTTGGTTAAGATCAATGATACAATACATTCATGAAGCATACAGTTTTCTTCTAGAAGAATGAATTTCAACAATATTATATGAAGATTATGCTGCATGCAAAGCTCAATTGAATGGATGATACATCAAAGAAGATAGAACGAAGCATATTTCACCGAAATATTTCTTCACTCTTGATCTTCAATGAAATGGTGAAATATATGTTCATTGAATTCGTTCAAGTGATAACTTGACAGGTTTATTTATTGAGGCGTTGCCTACTTCAAATGTTGAGAAGTTGGTATATGATAATGGAATGTACGTATTCAAAGATACTCAATGATGTTATCATCAGGGGGAGTAAAATACGTGCTGCACTCTTTTTCCCTTAACCAAGGTTTTGTCCCACTGGGTTTTCCTGGTAAGGTTTTTAATGAGGCAGCTACCAATATGTATTATTTAGATATGTATACTCTTTTTCCTTCACTAAGATTTTTTTCCCACAGGGTTTTTCTTAGTAAGGTTTTAACGAGGTACATTATCTATTGATGGACATCCAAGGGGGAGTGTTATAAATAATATTTATTATGGATGTCCATTACCCCAAAGAGATTGTACTTCCAATTGAAGATCTCAATTACCTCAGGATACAATATTGGTGAAGATCACAACCATCTCATTATACAATATTGGCAGTCAATATTTCCATTCTATGCACCTTCTATCTTGGGCGGCAATCTATCTTTCCATATCAAGAATATCTTATTGTGTGCAAGAATCATATATTGTATTTCCATATCAGAGTAGATGCTCCTTCTACTATAAATATGTAATGCACTCAACTGAATGAATTAGTTCTGATTGAACTCATCTTGTCTTTCTTCTTTGTATTCAATATCTTCTTTATTTTATAACACTTCTTCTTTTTTCCCCTCTTTCAGGTGGATGTAGACAATTTTCCTTGCCCACGATAAAAATCCTTGTTGTTGTAAGTGTGTTTTACTTGTGTTATTTTTCATAGTTATGCATCCATCCCCAACATGATGACTTGCGATGAAATTTGTCTTATTGCTATAATCTAAATTCAACATTAATCAAATGTAGAGGCCGGAGGGATTGCTTTCATGTTTCTTTACCCATTTTCTTGCAAAGTACCTCATAATATTGATCATGAAGGAAGATCAATTGTGACTTTTTCAAGAAATACAATCTAAGAGTTGATTATTCGAGAGATGGCAATGGGGAGAGTAAGAAAGAAAACGTACTATTTGCTCTGATAAATAAAGGGAAGGCACAACAGTTTATTCTGAGAACCGTCATTTTCATCTGGTCTAATTCCTTGCAAACTCATAAGCAGCAATTGTTCTAATTAATGACCTTATTAATTTCCTGAATCAATTCACGTACAGTAGTTGCATGTAGGGTGTCAACAGTGCAGTTTTGGGTTGAAAAACATTTAGCACAAACATGGCCCATTAGCAAAATAATGGTTTCGGGCCGGTTTCGATTTGGTGCGGTTTGTGTTCGGGCTCACTAACAGTTTGGGCTAACGGTTTAGATTCGGGTTAACTAACGGTTTATGGTGTGCAAGAAAAACAACAACAATAAATAATTGAGCATCTTACAACAAAAGCCAAAATTCTACGAAAAGCAAAGTTGCTATTGGTCAATTTCCATTAAAAAAATTCACCAATTCTATAGAAATCAAGAATCTAAATATTTAAGTATTAGAATGACTACTTGATCTTTGAATTCATGTTTAATTTTTTAATTGTTTATACCAACTATCTAGTGGTAATATATTGATTCAAATACTATTTAATATAAAATATTATTTACCCAAAAAAATTAATTTATGTAAAATTACAAAACGGGCTATAACGGATTGCGGTTCGGTTTCGGGCTACAAATTGACACTCCTAGTTGCATGGCTTCACTTTCCATGCCCACTGCCGTAACCGGACCCGTATCCACAACCTTCACCATAACCAGACCCACTTCCTGAACCGTGGCCTTCGCCACAGCCCTCACCATATCCAAAGCCAGACCCTTGGCCTGAACCAGATCCATCCCCACGACCGGAGCCTGAACCAGCCCCTGATCCAGCACCCGAACCGGCACCCGAGCTCAAACCAGAGCCTGAGCCACTGCCACCACCACCTAAGCCAATGTCAACACCAGCACCAAGACCAATTCCAAGTCCAAACCCAAGTCATTTCTTGCTATTCGACTCTCAGCAACAATAGAAGACAGAACAAGCAGCAGTGCAAAAAGAGGCAGTGACTTCAACCGACCAATAGAAGAACAAACAATATAAAACAGTCAAAACCCTTGCTTGAGAAGAAGCAGGAAATGAATTTCTTGTCTCAGAGAGTGAGAAATCAATCAACTTAGGTGAAGTCAAAAGAGTTTCTTCTCAGAGGAAGAGATCTAAGGGAATGGAGTTTTATAGTTGTAGATGTTAGTGGGTTGTTAGTGCTTGAAACTTAGTAGAGATGAAGTGGAAGATAGATGGTATTAGCCCACGAAGTATTTCTTGATACCTGGTCTGACAGAACTTGTGGTGCAGAGATCGTTTCAAAAGGCTCAGTAGAGAGGCTGTTTTTGCTGCATTAGTTTTTAAGATCTAGCGTGGACACGTTTGTGGCTGATGCTTGCCCATGAGAGCCGACCCACCATAGTGGAGCAAGGTTTTATCTGAAAACGTTATTGCTAGCTTTTTGGCCAAGTATCTGAAGGTAGGTATCATTAAGAGCTCAGGTGTCCATTGATTGTCAGCTTGGATTGTTACTTCTTTTCCCTTCTCTTGGCCGACAAAACTAGTGGAAGGCTGGTAGGATTCACAACCATTCTAGTAATTCAACAGATAAGGTTTAACTAATTAATCATTACAGTTTGGTAATTCATTGAAAGACAGTTTTTGACATACTTGTAAAAAAAAAAAAAAAAAAATTATCCAAAACCATTTGATAAAGCTATTTAATTCTCATGATGTTTAAAGATACATTAAATTATATGAAAATTTTTGCTTTAAGAAATACTTCTGATGCACATCTATTTTTTAAACTAAAGTTGGGCATGGAATGCGTATCCATAGAATTTTCATCCTAAACATAAAGAGCCTACTAAAACCCTCTCAAACTATGATAGAACTCCTTCCATTTATTGCTTCTGCAATCCTAACAATAAGGATCATTTGGTTCTTGATCTCCGATGACCAAAGTGTCTATTTTTCTCTATCTCCAATGAAACCCTAAACCGTGTCTTTGCAAAAGGTGTCCTTGTCTTTCATAGCGTCTTTTGATACTATTTCTACTTCGAGGAATAAGTTTGATCAAGTGCCTATAAAAGTAGATATTTCAACTTCCAAAAACACTTTAAACTACTTCTGATTTTTCTCATAACAGAAACACTTGATAAGTTATCAAATAGGTCTTTAACTCTTAAGTCATATTACAACACTTTTAGTTCCCATATTTTAATTCTATCTTCTAATTAACAAAGTATTAAGTCGCCCCCTCTTATTTTTGTTGGTACTTCACTGCTTTTTACCACTTCCACATTGTTTTCATCACCAACTATGCAAGTGTGGTCATCTCTTTATATGTGATCCACACTTCCCTTTCTTATTTCCATTATATTCCATTTATTTATACATTCATGCATCATACTAACATCTTGCAAATCCCCTTCACGATTCTGCATTTCAATATCACATCTTCATGCATGTTTCATATTCTCAATAACTTTATCCTGTCAATGCCTAGTATTCTTCATCCGTTTTATGATTTCATGTTTTATTCATGATCTCAAGCATCTTCTTGTAATCTCATACTTCCCTTAAATTTAAAATGATTTCATGTTTTACTCATGATCTCAAGCATTTTCTTGTAATCTCATAGTTCCCTCTTTGTATTCAATACTCTTCTCAGGCCTCTCAACTTAAATTCTTTTTTCATGGGAATTTTTCCATAATTTTATTATTATTGTCTTTGGCCTTATGGGAATTTGAACTCTTGGTCTTATACAATGAGGTGATGGTATTTACCAATTGAGCTAGCCCCTTGAGGCTTGTTTTTCTTAATAATTCTCGTGTAATGATTATAAGAAACATCAAAATTGGCCGTAACTTAGAGATATTTCCTAGAGTACCCTTGTATTTCTATCCCATCTCTTATGTATCCATGTAATATTAATAAACATCAAATATCAGTCTCAGATACACTGAGAGATTTCATTCTTATTTGTGTATTCTCATATGGTATCCGTCGGGAGGTCGATCTTCTCCCCCTTCTTCCTTCTTCTTTCTTCTTGAGTCTCTTCTAGATTCTTGGAATTCTTGTTGTGTTCATTAATTTTCATTCGTGTATGATTTGTGTTAGAACAAATACTATGAAATAACAAATCGAAAAATAAACAAAAACGAAAACACACAGAGATTTAACATGGTTCACACACCTATTGATATGCTACGTCCACGGGCGAAGAAGAAGAGTTTTTTTACCATGTAGAAGAAGAACAAAAGGAGATCTCACAACCAATCGCCAAGAACGGTGTTACAAGAACTCTCACTCAAAACCCTAGTCGAAATTCCCAAATCTCTTAATGATGTGGTAGGAGAAACATAATATATATATATATACAGACTCCAATTTGGTAAACGGGTCGACTCATCGGGTCAGGTTGCACGGTATCTTGAGGCTCCGCCCCTGCAACCCCCACCACAGATCTTGAAACAGGTCATTCGGATCAGCCACCAAAATATGTTGGTGCAGGTACATCTTCTGAATCGGGTACAAGAATTTGAATTAAAAGATGACAATTGGTATTCTTGAAAATTTGTGTTGTGTTCTTGCCTGATGGAATCCATATCATCTATATCTGATCTCTAGTCACATGAATCTTCTTTGTCTCTGTTGCTCAACAATATTCCCCATTTTCTATCAATCAGACTCTCCTCCAACAAATATTTGGTGTTGTGATCCCTATTTGTTTGCCTTCTTAAGACTCGTAATCTAACAGGGTTTTTTGATGGATCGACTCCTTGCCCTTCCCCCTTTCTGAGGTTGTCTTCTTCAACATAGACACCTAATCTGACGTACTTTACTTGGTAGCATCAGACCAGGCTATTATGAGCTAGATATTGTCTTCCCTCACAGAGGTTGTGCACTCCCAAGTCGTTGCAATCCCTACCTCATTCAAGGTTTGGAAGGCTCTTGCCAAGACATATGCATCTTCTCAAGTTTGCATTATGTAGCTTCGGATGCAACTTCATAGCATCAGGAAATTGTTATCTACTTCAGGGCAAGAAGATAGTCAATGCTCTTGCCCTTGCTAATCACCTATTTTAGATGTTGATCTTGTTTTGTATGTTTTTGGTGGATTTAGATATGACTTTCAATCCTTTGTGACTTCTATAACAACTCCTGAGACACATGTTTGCCTCTCTGATCTTCATGGTATGCTACTATGTGAGGATATTAGAGTTGCTTCTGCTTTTCAAGATTTGACCAAATCACAACTCAAGTTGCATCTACAAATCTTTCCTCTAAATCTTCAAGCTCTAGACCTAACCATTGTGGTTCTAATAGTTATAGTCGCTTCTCTTGACCATAAAACCATGGTGGATCAGCTACTAATCATCATGGTGGTTGACAAAGCTCTAACACTACTCAACTTTTCTACCAATTCGCTTAGGTGATTCAGCTTCTTTCTATTTCTGATTCTTCATTTCTTCTTATATATATCTTGCATGTTCCCACTACTTCTCACAAATTATCTTCAATTAGCAAATTCGTTGGTGACCTTGCACTTAAAAGAGGAGAGTTCATAAATGAAATTGAAAAAATAAATGTTAAAAGATAAAAACGGAAAATTGAGCATTGTGCTGACGAGCATAGCTTCTATAAGATTATAAGTCATGATACCTAGTGTACCCAAATGGGAGCACATGAAACAAGACTGGAAAGTGGAAATATAAGGTGTAGGCCGATGATACCTACCTACGAGGGATACCAAGCCTAGTGCCAAGAGACTGAAATTGGGAACCTAGTATGGGAATTCTCACGACTAAGACTGAATGCCACTTGGGTGGATTAGACTGAGGCGTCCTCTCCATAGGTGAAGCTTGGGTCTAAGACTTAAGGAAATGAAAGTAAATAAATTGAAAAGAGAAACTGATAGACAACGGAGCTGAATTGTAGTCTTTACCATAAAGAAAAATGGAATGAGTTGCTTGTTTGATACACCATGTAGGTTGCATAGTTGTGCATCTATACTGGGGGTGTACCCTGTTGATCGGCCAACCAGCTTATGGATGGAGTCTACTACCTTCCTGCTTAATAATTCTATGCTTCTCCCATCATGGCCTTATCTGCTATCAAGGCTACTCTAGACTCATGGCATCTTCATCTCGAAAATTTTGGCTTTGGCATTTTATGTCCCTCAAGCTTTTGTCACCTTTATCAATACCAGGGAACATCCTGTTTGTCTTACTGATCTGCAAGGTCTTCTTTACTGTGAAGAAATTCGACTTGCCTTTGCTTTGCAAGACTTGGCTAATATCTCTACACATGCTGCCTCTTCTTCTACAACCTTTAATATAATTTCTCATGTGCGTCCTCCTCGGTCTAATTTTGGTCCTTCACCTCACAATAATTCTTGTTTTCATGGCGGTCGTTCTGGTAGATTTCATACTTAGGGAGGGGGCCGAGGTGGTCGTTCTCATAGTGGATTATTTTGTCAACTCTGTGAGACGTATGGTCATCATGTTAAGAATTGTTATTAGCGATACATTGGTCCTCCTTCTCAATTTACTAGTTGTGTTGTTCCTCCCTCTTTCTCTAGAGGTTCTGAAAATCCTCAAGCTTATGTTGCTGGATCTTCAAGATCGGTTATGCAGTGGCTTCCAGACACCGGTGCAACTCACCACATCACCTCTGACTTGAATGCAATTAGTTCACCTTTTGAATATATTGGTCCTGATATTGTGCAAATTGAAGATGGATCAGGTTTGTCAATCAAGCATGTTGGTAATTCCAGTGTTAGAGTTGGTGATTCTTCTTTCAAATTAACTAATGTTCTTCATGTTCCAAAGGTTGCTCAAAATTTGTTATTTGTTCACAAATTTTCTATTAACAATGATGTATTCTTTGAATTTCATGGGGACTACTTCTATGTTAAGAATCGTTGCTTGGGCCACATCCTTCTCACAGGGCTTGTCAATAGTTGAGTATATTCCCTATCAGTGGTGACATCTTCTTCTGCTACTATTATGGCTTTGTTTGTTGTAAGTGCCACTCCTAATCCTTGGCATTTACATTTCAATCATGCTAATTTCTCTATTGTTAGTAGGGTCATTTGTACTTTTTCCTTGCCTTCTATTGGTAATAAGTCTTCTTTTGTGACATCCAGCCCAAACCTAGCCCGGGATACCCTATTTGTTTTGGGATAAAGAAAGACTTGTTTAATGTTAGACCTTGAAGTTGGACCTTGATTTCAATGTTGTTATCCTTGAAAGCCTTAGGAGGCCATATCCGGCCTTATCCTTACCCTGATCCGGCCCGGAATTTGTATTGTCTGTTGATCCAATGACCCGAAGTGGTGGGAAAAGTCCTTGTATACCCTTTTGGTTGATGATTTGGTGTCGGAGCCCAAGCCCATGGACATTGACGATGATGCCCCTCACTTGAGAGCGTTGTCAGTGTTAGTTTTGAATCTGCGCACCGAAGAGGGGTGAATTAGTTGGTAGACCTAATGAACACCTGTGCACAATCCAAAAGTATTTCCCGAAACTAGACTTCTTGATGGACTTGTAGGAGAAAACCCCACCCAATTTGACCCCATATAGCCCTCCAAATCCCTGTCCGAAGTTGCTGAACTATGTCTGGCAAATCCTGCTTGCGCATCGAAGAAGGTGAGCTTAGTTGGTAGACCTAATGAATTCCCATGCTTGATCCAAAGGTATTTCTGGAAACTAGACTTCTTGATTGACTTGTAGGAGAAAACCTCACTCAATTTGACCTTGTATAGCCTTCCGAATCCCTGTTTGAAGTTGCTGAACTATTCCTGAAAATCCTGTTGAGACTCTGTTGGTCGATACTATTGGTCGATACTATCAACCAAAGGTATCGACCAAAACAAGCCCAGAATCGTGAAAAAGATGCTGTTTGGATATTCCTTTGTCCTTTTAAGTGAAACCTCGAACCTAAATCATTATTTCACTCATTTCAACATCTGAGAACGTGGGAAAGCTCCTCTAAGCCTCTTCCTTGGCTTGGGTGATGATCTTCTACAAGAATCATTGTTTCTCTTCTCTAATCTCTTCTCCAAGGTATGTAATCTCTCACTCTCTCTCTAATCTACTTCTACCTCATCTTGTTCTTGCTACTGAGTTCGTGGAGAAGGTGCTGCAACCTTGCAACCACCTCTTCTACAAGCTCTCTTGGGTTGATTAAACCTCTCTTCATTCTTTCCATGCTATGATTCTCATACATGATGTTCTTGCTTTCTTATTTTGATTTTCCTCTTCTTTACAACATGAATTCATCTCTTAATCTGATTTTCTCTTTCAATTAGGTCTGATTATATGTTAGTAATTGTCTATATTCTGCTGCTCATCATTCTATTGATTAAATTCCTAAGTTCTCTTGCAATTTCAGTTGATTCCATTGAAGAACATGATTCTTGCAAGTTTAAACCTAGGACCTCAATTTGGGGGTTTTCAATTTGACCATTGGATCATGTTAATTCTTGCTACATAGCCTCTTGCTACTGTTCCTAGCGTCCCCTCCAAGTTTCGTATCGATCCGAGACCCGGAAGACCAATTTTGAGCCAAAACCCAAAGAAATAGCCAATGCCATGATTAACAACTCTTGAACTTGATATGCCAATTTGGGGATTTCTAATTTGACCATTGGATGATGTTAATTCTTTGATAATTAGTGTCTCTATATTGTGTTTGAACTGTTCTCCAAGTTTCGTATCAATCCGAGACTCGAAAGACCAATTTTGAGCCAAAACCCAAAAATCCCATTTTGCTGTCCAAGACTCTGTTGGTCAATACTATTGGTCGATACCATCAACCCAATGTATCAACCAACAAGGTTGCTGTCAGAAACTTTTTCCCAGTTTTGATCCATTCGATCTTCGATTGTTTTGATTTCTTCTCTAATCCTTCATGTATGTTTGTTTAGGGCTTTAAGACTATAATTGGACCATTCTCTTGTGACTTCGGATCATCTTCTTCACAATTTGAGGTAAGGATGGTTATTGCCATATAACATAGACTGTATGACTTTTACACTGCTGTTGGTAACTTAGTAGACTTAACTTATTAATTGATTTTAGACATCATATGACTACTGTAGTTACCTTATGACAGTAACACCATGCTTAATTACTTGATTTATCATGTTTACTTATTCTTGTCATTTATTTATATACTGTATTATGAGATGTTATGACATGTTTTCAATATGATAATGTATTGTTGATATGTAATGGATGGAAATAAGCATGTGATTGCTTAGGTATGATTTGGGATTGGGGAGTGCCCTCTTGGTACTTCTGTCCTTGGACATCGGAGGGAATAGTATGGGATGTTCTCCGAAGATGCCCATCGACGCTTTCCTGGATCATTGGATGACATACATAGGACTTGTCTAGATGTATGGCTAGGATGCCCCTGTCATATCAGACCCGAATCGGAAGGGCATTGAGACCGAACGACCCGTGGTAGTAGTGTGGATTTGTGGGCGCTCAAGACTGGTAACCACTCCGTGAGAGGACATAAATTGCATTGCGGATACCCGGAAGGGGCCATTTATTGGTAGGGTTGCAAATGGCTAGACTTGGGCTCACGGGCACTCAAGACCGGTGAAATGATCCGTGAGGGGACGTGAGAGCTTCCCGTTTACCATTTGTGGATGACCAATAGAGGGTTGATGAGTCCGGTGAGTAATATCCGTGACTCTAGTGTGAAGGATACCGGAAAGGATCCCGAGAGGGGAGGAATGGACGTATCTGGAACTGACATGATATGACTAAGTAGATGACTTGCATTGGGCTAGGCTTTACTTTGACATGCGCCAATACTTAGACCAAATGGTGATGTGAGAGAGTGGTGACTGAAACCCCCAACCATGGATTTGTCCGAGAGGGATGCAGGACCCAACTTTCCCCCCGGTGATGAGTGACTGAGACTACCCAAAGAAGTATGGTGCTATGACTTAAAGCATGTCTACCATAGAGACCAGCATACTTAGAGTTAGAATCATATTTGCATCTTATGTCTCATATCATCTGCATCAGTTCATGATTGATATCATATGGCTTATGTATTATGGAATAACTTTCCTTGCTTGAGTTCTTTTGAACTCACTCCTTTTTGCAACATATTTTGTTAGACTTTTCTCGCAGGTACTCCTCTCGTTGATTTGTGACGGTCAACACTTTGAGGACTAAGTTGGTGACTCATACCACTTTGGCTACGGTGACTACATCGGTGAAGGCTATCAGTTCAAGACTCATATTTGTCAGGAGTAGATCCGGCCTGGCTTAGTTTCTTATGATTATGTTATTGAGGAGACATTGTATAAGTTAGAAGAAACTGTAACTTAGTTGCTTACCTTTTTATTTTCCTTCTTTGGAGATTTGGTTGTAACCTTTACCTTATTTCGATCTACCTTCCGCACAGTTGTCTTTTGATTTGGTACTTGTTATTCCGCACTCTGATGTTCGTTGTGATCCTTCTGTGATCATTTCTTAACTTTTATTATTAGATTACTTGAATACTATAAATTGTTCTTGCTTTTGATTATATTATTGTGATAAGTGGATATGATCGTTCCTAAACTGGATCTGTTGGGCTGTGGATCACTCCCGAGTAACCCAGATAGGGTACCCCCTGGGTGGATTTAGGGCGGGATGTGACATCTTTGGTTTGTGCTCCTTGTCAATTTGGAAAATCCCATAAGCTTCCATTTCATAAGTGTAATGTTCATTCTTCTGGCCCCCTCCAACTTGTATATTCTGACCTCTCGGGTCCTTGTCATGCTGCTTCCAATGAAGGACATCGATATTATGTCTCCTTTGTTGATGACTACACCCGTTTTACTTGGCTTTATACTATAGCAAATAAATCTGATGCTTTACACATTTTTCAACTTTTAAAACTTCTTGTTGAAAATCAAGGCCAAAAGTTAGATAGGGGCTGGGCAGGCCAAAGAGTAATCCCAAGCCCGCTCTTGGCCTTGACCTACCCTTAGGGCCAAATATTTGAGCTCAGGACATGTCAGGGCTACCAGGGCCAAACTTGCACCCCCTACATGGTCATCATTCAACTGGACCTTCTTCTTTATTGATTAATGGGCTTGAGCTTACTAAAATAGCTTTATCATCATCAAATTTTAATGAATCTATAGCACCTTTATGCACACACCCCATGGTCATCCATTCTCAAGATGGGACAAGTGTATCTAGAGTTTCCTATAACCTTTGTGTCACACCCCACCCAGTAGGATCCGGTCATACCCGAATACTCGTGGGGGCCGGTGATACACTACATGACCAAGGTTCTGTGCCAAATCCATACTACCATACAACATAGCATAATCGAAGGACAAGAATAAATTAAAGTAAAGAGTACTAATCAAGCAATCAAAATGTTATTACAGTTATCCATGAATTAAAGTTAATCGAATCTAATCATTAGAGTTAAAGAGAAAAATAGTTAATAGCGGAAGTCTATTTTCTTGAGAGGTTTCAAAAGTTAAGTAGCACCCTAATCTATCGGTTGGGAGAGAAGGATAAAGCACAAGGATACAAGGGTAACTACTAAATCATATGGTATCTTTAATGTCTCAGAACGGCTGGACTCCGTTGGCACAGTCAGAACAAGCACACGACTTGCCATGTAGCTCCATGTCCTTTGTCGCTGGTCCCTCATAGGACTCATATGGTGGCGGACTCTCCAAGTAAACAGGGTCTTCTTAACTTGCAGTGAAATCTAGAAAGAACATACACATTGAGTTCAATAGAACTCAATGAGATGAACTTTACTCCATATCAAGCATCCATTCACAATTCTCCACACGTTTTATATAAATATAATATTAAGATGAATATTAAATTAGTATGCAATCATGCTTCTAAGTCTATCATGAGATCTCTATGGTAGATACACATTAAGCTATACACCGATGAATATTAAATTAGTATGCAATCATGCTTCTAAGTTTATCATGAGATCTCTATGGTAGATACGCATTAAGCTATACACCAGCCTACTCTGGGCGTTCTCAATCACTCTCCCTCAACAAGAGACATCTATTGGGTTCTCCGTGGTTGTTGGGTCAAGTCATATCAATCCGTGGCTAGGGATATATGTCACCATTCTCTCACATCATCATTTGGCATAAGAACTGACACATGTGAATGACAACTCTAGTCCCAATGCATGGTCATACAGTCTCAAACTACATATGGTCTAAATATCATTCTTCAATGGGAGGCATCTGTTGGTCCGACATCCTTATCCACTTAGAAATGGGATCCTCAACAGGAGGCATCTATTGGATTCCATTTCTCAACCCTATGGTCATCCACATATATATAGGCAGATGCTCTCGTGGCTTACCCGCTAAAATCGCACATCCCTCTAAAAGTGACACGAGCCCAAACTATATACATATGCAACACTACCATCTCATGATGGCAGTGGATCTGCTTGATGCTCACGACCTAACCACTAACATCACGGGTTAACCGGCTTCAATACTCCTACCGTAAGGGTAGTAGTACTCATAGAGTTATCTAACCAACACATCTAGACACCCAATATCCATGTACTTAGGTCTAAGTGCATACATAAATAGAGTTACCAGGGTAATGGGCAAACCCACAACCCTAGTTGGCATATAAATACAAGAGGGAAAAGTCCCACAATCAAACCCACACATTCACATCATTCTCATATCATAATTCATAGAATTTGAAAGTAGAAACAAACATAAATGATCTTACCTTTTATTCGTGCAAAGTCACACACAATTTATAATAAAATACAAGATAAAAAAAAATAAAAAATAAAAAAAAAAGATTCAAATAACACCATAAATCACACAACATATGGTTAAGTATTTTCCTCACCTTTCAAAACAATATCAATCTCCAAGATCCAATGAAATCCACAAAAGAGAGTGCAATTGACCCCCAAAAAAACCCTACAAAAATAAGAAATTAAATAAGCAACAATTCAACATATGGTTAAGTATTTTCCTCACCTTTCAAAACAATATCAATCTCCAAGATCCAATGAAATCCACAAAAGATAGTGCTGTTGACCAAAAAAAAAACCTACAAAAATAAGAAATTAAATAAGCAACCATTGGGGATTGACTGGTGTTAAGGGGGGTAAAACACACTTACTTAATAGGGGTAGGGGGATTGAGCCACACAGGGCCGGTCGACCACCCAGTCTAGGGCTCCAGCCACTTTGGTTGATTTCGGCTTTGATTTGAAATCAACATGAAATGGGACTTTGGGTCTTCAAATTGGTAGCAATAGGGTCCCCAAAATACCTTTCAAACATGCCAATTGGTTCATAAACGAAAACCCCCAATTTGGGTTCTCCATGTCTGCCCGTAGGTGTCTCAAAAAGGTTCGAATCGATTTCAAATGTAAGGGATTGCATGAACCAACTCTCACAAAGGTTGGAAAACATCAATGGGGCAAAAAAAAACATTTAGTATTGCCCAACAACAACAACCACCACAACTAAGCAAAATTCTCATCATAAATGCTTCAAAAGATAGGTTGCAAGGGTTTTCGAGTCCCCTTACCTTGTTGTGTGATTTCCTTTGTATCTCGTACTTCGGCACCACCAAAGGAGTGAAGAAGCTTCAAAATACCAAGCTCTCCCTCTCTCCCACATTCTTAGCCTCCCTCTAGCATAAACAATGCTCCATGAGGTTAAAGAAATATAAAATAGGGTTTTTGGCCCGAAATTCAGCTAGTCAACCGCTTTCGACCAACTGGCCATGTATCTCCTTCATGTGAAGGCCGATTCCAACAGGCTTTGGAGGGTAGAAAGGTCCTTTCGAGGTCTGATCAATGGTATAGACTAACCTTCTCTCTCTTCTTAAAATCCATTAGAATGATCAGGTCTTCATTGTGGTCTTCCACCTCCAGAGGTTCGATTTTTGAACACCCGGGCTCAACTCGTATGGTCTAGAGTTGTCGCTTACTTGCACTCCAGGTTCGTGGTTCTGAAACCAATCGGTTAAAGGGTCACAATTCGGGGAATTTCACACTTTGTGCTACTAGACACCTTATCTTGGTTGGGTTACTTGCTAATGGGCCTTCTAAAATTGAGCCCACATGCTACTCTCAAGTGGCTACTTAGATTTCTAATCATACATAGGAATTAAAACCTCCACCATCTGATGGGCATATTATAGGGTGCAAATGATTTTTTTGGATAATTTTTTTTTTGATGGCACTATAGAACAACATAAAGGTGTGCTTGTTGCAAAAGGGTACATTCAAGAGTATGGCTCAGATTATGGTGAAACATTTAGCTTGGTAATGAAACCCACGGCAATTCACATTTTCCTTTCCCAAGTGGTATCTCATAAATGGCATATTCCCCAACTTGATGTTGATAATGCATTCTTACGTGGCACTTTAGATGAGGATGTGTATATGTATCAACCACCAGGTTGTTTAGATACTCAATTTCCTATGTTTCCAAACTAAAACGCTCCTTATACGACCTCAAGCACTCTAAGAGCATGGTTTCAATGATTGATTTCGTTTCTTTGTACACTCAGTTTTGTTGGGTCCAAAACTGACTCTTCATTGTTCTATTATCATAGTGACATTGGGCCTCTATCCATTGAGTCTACCTTAAAGGATCTTGGGCCAACTACATTCTTTTTGAGTGTTGAGTTGATTTCTTTATCCACAGGCATACTTTTATCTCAATAACAATACATAAGCAATTTACTTGAATAGGCTGGGATGACTGGTGCTAAGCCTAACTCAACTCTTGTGACCCCATAACTTCAATTATATAAGACTTTTGGCAAGCCTCTCTCTACAACAGTCTTGTAAGTACTCCCTAATATGTTACATTGACACATCCAGATTTGTCCTTTTGTGTTAACAAGTTATGTCAATTTTTGGCCACTCCAACAGAAGATCACTGGCTTTGCTCTTAAGCGGTTACTTCACTACTTGAAGGGAACTATCTTTATGGTTTGCACTTGACTCCATCTACCACTTGTTCTCTTACTGTATACACCGATGCAAACTAGCCTGGATGCCCCAATGATAGTAAATCCACAGGAAGGTATCTCATTTTTTGTTGGAATTAATTTTGCTTCTTGGCAATATCAGGAAAAAAATATATATTGAGGCATGGTCTAGTATAGAGAATGAAGATAAGGCTCTAGCTCTTGCTACCACTATACAACCTCTCCTTTCTGAGTTAATGATTTGTTAGTCTTCACCTCCTATGATTTGGTAAAACAATATCAGGGCCACCTATCTTTTGGTCAATCCAATATTTCATGCACACGCCTAACATATAGAGGTGGATTTTCACTTTGTGGTGACAAGGTGGCTAAGGGAGATATCTCTTGGTTGATTTTCTATCTACAATAGATCAATTTGCTGATATTCACCTAGAGTTTGAGTGTTTCTTCTTTTTCAATCTGTTCACTCCATACTCAAGTGACTATTTGGACCCTTGACTTTGCAAAAGGGTGTTAGAGATGTCTCCTAGAATACCCTTGTATTTATGTGTTGTCTTATTATCCATCTACTATTTAGATAAATATCAAATACCAATCTCTGATATATTGAGAGATTTCATTCTCATTCGTGTTTTCTCACACCATACAATGTAACCAATCAAGGAGTGTTGCATAAACTCTATAGCCTTCATCTAATTAATAAATTTTCTTTTCTTATTTTGGGGGTGGGGGGGGGGGGGGAAATAGCTTGAAAAATATAATCTTGGGTGCAAGTTTGCTCCTAATCACTTGAACAAGGTCTAGGCTCAATATTTTGGATAACATCGGAGTTGTCCAATCCAGCTCTTACCAGCCCTATCGTCATATCAGATGTTTTCTGTAAATGTAAGACAATAACATAGAATTATTGATTGCTGAATTTTTTACATGAGCCTCCTCCATTTCCATCGAAAACAGGGCACACCATCCTTACAACCAAAACCTTACAAATTCCCCCCCCCCTCCACACTTCACACTGTTAGTTTTATGTTAACCTTAAATGTGATTGTATTACTTTGCCCTCACTTATTAAATGAGTTAAAAAAAAACTTAATATGAGATTACTAAGTTACCGTCAGATCATTCTTCTTTCCACCTCTCCCTTCTTTCCTGATCATCCTCTCCTCCTCTGGTGAGCCAAGGATTGGTAAACAAAAATGTTTGCGGAACCTTTCTCTACTTTCTAAAATTTGACCTCCAAAGCTCAACCATGTTAGACAAAGAGCACCACTTCGAGTCAAAGGTTAATGTTAGGGCTTCCAAGGTTACCCTCAACAGGTTGAAACTGTTTGCAACAAGGATACATAGTAATCAAATGAGGACCTTGGAAGGTTGTCGAGGTTTCAACTTCCAATACTAGCAAGCATGGTCATGCAAAGAGCCACTTTGTTGGAATTGACATCTACAATGCTAAAAAGCTTGAAGTTATTGTGCCCACCTCGCTAACTGTGATGCTCCCCTTGTTACTTATAATGATTAATGCTGATTGATATAACTAAAGATGGATTTGTGAGTATTTTTACTAAAAATGGTGACATCAAGGATGTTCTCAAGCTCACAATGGATGATAACCTGCTCACCTAGATCAAAGACAATATATAGAGGGGAGAAAAAGGAAACACTCTACTCTAGATTTATTACTCTAAGAATAGAGTAACGATTTTCCCCATTCTGAACAAAAGAATCCGAAGGGAAGAAAAATACTGGCAACCTTTAGCTGGGCAAGGGAATCTCTCTTGTAGATGAAGGGTAGAAAGGATGAGATGAGCTTCACAAGTATGAACTATGTTGCGTTTATTATTCCTTAGATTTTCATTGGATTTAGTTGATTCACACAATTGGTCATCGCGCTTGGTTGAAAAGCCAGTGGCGCGAAGCTACTATGTGCCGGATTATGACTGAACGCCTTCAAAACCGTGATAGGAGCTATCTACAATATTGTGGGAATTTGGCTTTAGTATGTTGATTTGTTGATAAAAAATAAAAATAAAAGAAAGATATAAAACATAGAAATACAATACATGGAAATGTTTGTATGTAAATATAATACTTGGAAATGTTTGTATGGAAATGATTTAATAGAGAAACCTAATCAAGCCAAAGCCAAATTAAGATATTGATGAAATGGAAGGATGAGATGGTATGGAAATAATTCAAATGTAAAGAATGATGAATGTAATAAATTCAAATGAGAGGAGTGATGAATGGAAAGAATTCAAATGAGAGGATGAAATGATATGGAAAGAATTCAAATGAGAAGATGAAATGATATGGAAAGAATTCAAATGAGAGGTAATTAGGGAAAGGATGAGAAATCATCCTTATCACGCCTAATAAGGGGGGGGGGGTGTAATATAATTTATGATAGTCATTTTTATTTTTAGAGGGGTAATATGGTGATATTCAAAAAATCATCTGAAACTTAATGAGTAAGTGCAAACAGTGACTAACGGTGTGAAGAGTGGAGGGGGAATTTGTAAAGTTTTGATTTTGAGGGGAGTGAATTCTATTTCCAATGGATATAGATGAGTTTCATGGAAAAAATTCTAAATTATTTTGCGGTTTTATGTAGAGTCAGGGCTAAGGTCAGGATCGAGTGCTTGACCTTGTACACTCATGTTCATGGTTTTAAAAAGCCCGGTCCAACCCACCCGGCCCAACCCGCCCGGCTACAGCCCAAGTCGGACACCCAAATTCCCCACCATGCCAACAGGCTTCTGGGCTATGGATTTCTCGACGCAATCCTTCGAGGGCTGGAACTGGAAGGAGGAGGGAAGAGTGAGAGAGAGAGGAGACGACCGTTTCGCGGGAGGTGAGGGAGTGAAACGTGAAAGACCTTCTTCCCTGATTACTTCCTTACGTAGAGAAACCCTAAGAAGCTGAGGATTCCAGCAACTGAATTGGCCACAGCCACAATTCCCGTTCTTCCCTCTTCTTGTTCCTTCGGTATGTTAACCCGACCTTTCACGCTACTGTATCTGGTCCTTTACTGCTCTCTATATCTCTTTCTCTCACTCTCTCACTCTCTCTTTGTGTGTGCTAATCTTATTTTTTCTGGGTTTTGTAGGGGCAATAGGGTTTGTTCTGCAGAAGGCTCAATTGCACTATCGGCTTTATCCGCGTCGTCCCAGCCTTGCATTGTCTACGCCAACAAAGCTCCGGGAAAGGTCAGCATTTCGTTACGGTTTTGTTCAATTTTAGTCTCTCTTTTTTCCCTCCTTTGGGGTGGACACTGAGATGGGAGAATGCTTCGTGCTTCCCACCTTAGTCTCGATTTTCTCTGGGGCTCCTCATTGAATCCGTTTTAGGGTTTCGTTGAACCGTTGTAATGTAGTTCTGCAGATAACTCCAGTCTGTCAGTTATCCTACAGATACACTAGTAGAGTTGTCAATGTAATATATCTAGCATAAATGCCTTGTACTCTCTCTGCTCAGGTTTATCGCTTCAACCGATCTCTCTGCTTGAAGCCGAGCCCTCTCTCTGCAACCGATCTCTCTTCAACCGAAACCGTGTGTCTACAAACCATTTCTTCATCTTCGTTCAACTAGGAGTGGAGGTATTTTCCACTTTCCCCTTATCTCATGGTTGTGGATTCCTCTGATTTGTTTTTATTTATTTATTTTTTTTATCCTTCTCTTTTTTGCTTAAAACTTTTGTTCTATGGATTATTTGTAAATGTATCTCTTCCCGTGATGATTCACTGCAGGTCATGTGTTGGCTGTTACTTTCTCTTTGTTTCTGTTAGGTGGGTTCAGTTGATTTTATAAAGTAAACCTTGATTGAGGGTTTAATTTGGATCTCAATGATTCAAAGAATGAATGATCGTTTATTAGGAAAGGAACCTACTGTTAAGTTGTGAGGGATTTACTTACTAATAATTTAAGAATAATCTCTTGGTGTCCCCTTGCTTGAATTTCCTGTTACAAAATCACGAGGCAGAGTTCTTTATTAAACCTGTTATGTGGGTTCAGTGATCAATCAGAAATTATTATGGAAGAGTTAGATGGGACTGGAAAATTAATATAACTGACCTCTTCACTGTAGGATTTACTCTCCAAAATTGAGAATGATCCAATGGATGGATCTGCAAAATTTCTGTTCAACAAAAATTAGTAACTATGGAACTAGAATGACACAGCAGTAGCTTAGGATCAACTAATCAGATGGACCTTTTAATCTGGTAGAATAGAATAAAACTGTTGTAAGAGTACATAACATGTCAAAACTTTAACTCATATCCAAGGGCCATATAAGCCATCAACTTATACTAGAGAGTGGCTGCTGCTTCACCACAGTAGCCGTCAGCTTCAAAATGAAGAATACCCAAAATAAATTTAGCCATAATATTCCTTGGGATTTCTTGGTTGCCTTAGGATTTGGCCAATGATATATGAGCTTGAACTGTTTCATTAATATTTGTGTTCGATGAGGGAAAGATTACAAAGCTTTTAGCGAGTGCTTTCTGTTCTCAACTCAGGTGGTAAAGGATTAAAGTGGCAAGTTGACAGCTGATACTGGAAAAATACATCACCATAACTTCAACATGGACTCTGAAGTCTGTTATTATTGGTGATAAAGGACCTAGGACCAGACCTGTTTAGTTGAGGTAGGTTTGGTAGCAGTCAGCTGAACCATAGGGACTTTGGGATATTGATACCTTTTAAAGTTAATCAAGCCGGTAATTCATTTGTCTAGTTCCTGACCTGTATCTGTTCTGTGGCTTATGGAATATTTGGTAGCTCTACTATATTATGCTAAACAATTGCAATCCTGATTTTACATGATCATTTCACACTTACCATTTCCTGAATCAATTGAGAATTCCTTTTTAGTTCTGGATTTTTAAAACCTTTATTACCTACCAATGTGTATGAAAATGAGAAATGGAACAGCTTCATTGTGTTACTCTTTCCTCCCTACCGTCACCTGGTGTCAACATAGAGAAGTTGGTCTGCTCTATCAAATATTATTCACCTTAATATCTGTTTCCAAACACTTGTGCAAGTTAGAATAGGACACCACTCTAGACTCTGTTTTTTTTTTCCCCATTAATTTTATGTTGTATACCAATCGAGACAGATGCAGCCATCGCACAAATGTTTTAGGTAAGACAAAGGATCAAGGAAAGGAGATTGATGTGCCTCAGTGAGTAAAAAGATGGAATCTGGGCTAGAACCACTGTAAAAGCTCCCAATATGATCACAAATTCAGAGAGCTTCATGTTTCCATCTGAGCTTGATAGCAAGTAAATTGGAAAATGCTATATGTGGAAACATATGCGAGTGTTATTTATCCTGTGTGTTGGAAAAGGAGGTTATTCTTTATTCATTGATTTTATAAAAAAAAAATTTCTCTTTAAAGAAAGGGCAAGAGAGGAGCTGGAATGTAAAGAACAAACATACAATTTTTCTATCTGAATCAGGTGGTTGTGCTGTAAGTTCGATAGAGTTCAATTAATCTGTGAAGTTGACATTTTGGATTTGTGTTTTCCATTTTCTTGTTCTTCTCCACCTTGGTTTTTTGGTTGGTCTCCTAAATAATCCTTGAAGCTTAGATTGCTCAATTTCAGTGGACCACATTGTCGGAAAATGATATTCTTATAAAACCCACATAATAGGGCAGAACCTTGTGAAGCTGTTTGGAGGCTGATTTGAAGTGGGCTCATCTTCGATTCATCAGACCTGAATTTGTTCTTGAAAACCCTGGATAAGACCAGATATGACCACAAATTCAAGTTCAATGTAATGTTCAATTTTCATATGTTCTCCTGCAAAAATAATCACAGTGCACTACAAGAAACACAAGTATGATAACAAATTTAAGTTCAATCGGTTGTTCAATTTTCATATCTATGTGCGACATAGATATTTTGTCAACTGATGTGTATCTACCTTTTTTAATTATTTTATTAAAAAAAAAGTGCCCATTTTTTACCCTGATTTTGTGCCAATTTTGCCAGAGAAACGTGGCCATCTGTGTCCAACCATACAAGATTTCAGTACAGATTCTGTGCCAAATTTGCCCAATTCGGCACAGAAGCCTAAAAAGTGCATTCTGTGCCGAATTGAAAAATTTGGCATAGAATCATTGCCATACAACCCCCAAGTTAGGCTTATTTCCTCAGGAATAAGTTTGAGGATTGGTCATATAGGTATTTGGCCTTCAATTCCATGGTAATTCAATGGGCCAAGTATAGGTAGAAAATAGGAAAACATAATTCACTTCACTATTTAGTTAGAGTCTAATTTCAGTCTATCTTCTTTATTATGTCACATTTAATAATCAGTTTTTGTTGCTTAATAGGTTTAATGATTGGGTTTGACCTTAACTTTTTAGTATATGAGTTTACGGTATGTCTTCGATATGTGGTTGTAATAGTGGCCATTGACAAAACAAATCAATGAGTTGAGTTTTGAGTTTTGTTTATTGTTATAGGTGAGGGAACAATGGCATAGCAAGGTTGTGTGACCATTTTTCCCCACCTCAAGCTTGTGCAATTTCTTCTCTCGTGTTGGAAATTCTGCAAGTTCAAGGATATTAGTCCAAGCATTCCAGTGGCTGTTCTTCAATTACTCTAACTTCTGTTCTGAATTTCTGCAGTTTTTCTAATCCTTAAATTTCCTAAACCCGTATTCCTTTTTTCTGAAATTCGTTTTCCCTAAGCCCTATCCATCAAAACCTATGTCCATTCCAAACTAACCACTAGAAGCCATCGAGAATCCATTCCACAGCCTATATACATCATCCGCTTCACTCTATCTAGTACACATTGAATATCAACCATGATCCAAGGTTTTCCTTCACCCCAAGGAACTCAAATCCAAAGCTAAATCTAGACCAATCAAACCATCAGAACTGTTCCAAAATTTACATACTATCTTAATAATACCATTACTTGGTTGATTCCAACTTATAGCCCTATCCAACTGCTACATCCTGTGTTCTTTTGTACCCTAATCAACTAGCCCAAAATTCTAAAAACCCAACTTTTTCAAGAAATCTACTTCTACCCATCCAATTTGTTTCAAACTTGAAATAATCTCTTGTTACGTTTTTCCATATACACTCAAAATCTTGACCAACTAGATTGCCGGGGGCCCTTATTGAAACACCCCATCTCAGCCCACAGAAACTAATAAAGATCTCCATTCCAATTGACAAACATCTTAACCATCATATCTCACAAGCAATCTTTTGGCCTTTCATCGTCACTGTTTAACATTGAACCCAAACCTTACCATAACAAATTGAGTTGGTTCTTGAGAGGTACTGTTATTGGCCCTTGAACCTCCTCAATCTGAGGCTACATGACCACCCCATTAAGCCATTTTCTCCACAGAGTTTGGTTTAAGTGTTACTTTCACACAGTCCCTCGAATACTTCATTTTCACCTCCATCTTAAATCCGTTGTCAAACAAACTATCCAAGACCCTATTTGTATCATCCCAGCTGCATCCCACATACCCAAATTGAATACAAAAAATGCTAATTTCACCCATTTGAGGTTCCGAGTAAGGATCTTGGTAGTGGCCCTGATTTAATGGGGGCCGCATCATCGTATCCTCCGTTGCCTCAAGTTCACGTCTTGGTTTACTGATTGGAGGTTTCTTCTCTTGTTTCTTGTCCATCGTCAAAACTTCCATTTTCCCAGTAGCCTCTGCAGGAGGTGGAGGGCAATGGGTACCATGTGTGGTTTTAAATGTTCGACTGGAAGGAGCCATTGGGTTCCATTAACTTATGTACTATCCTAGCTTTATGGCCACATGATCCATCTATACCATACTGGTGGGGGCTTTGGTGTTTTTTTTTTTTTGGGGGGGGGGATTTACCTTTTTATAACTCATAGTTAGACCCCTATTGTAGGCTTACTAGTTGCTTGATTCCCAACTTCTATGATTCTAATTTTTACAGATTATTGTTTCTACATTTATATGTAAACAGTTTAGGAAGGTTTCTTTCCTAAACTGGGTTCCTGGGGGTGTGGACGCTCACACTTTCTAGTGCAGTTCTGTCGCCCCTCTTTTTCTCAACATCTTCTTCCTTATATTCTCGATGTTATATTTGATTTATTAAGTTCTTTTTTTGTCACATGCTATTAGAGCAATGAAAACCAGCGATAGATCCAATTTCTTATTCTGCTCTGGAAGTCTTCTTCAAGTAGATGACGGTTCTACGTGTTTATCCACTGCTGTAATTCCAAGTTATTGGCTGTTTTGGACATGTGCTAGATCTTTTATTTATCAAACGAAGAAGGATTATGAAGGATTGAAGTGTTTTGAGACTCAATTTATGATGAATTTGCTTACTGTGGTGCTTTGCGGAAATTTTTTTTCTGGAAGACTAAGTTTACCTACTACTACTGTAGTTGATCTTGTTGACATTTTAAGGCCTTATTATTCCTAACTAATGGAAGCTTCAATCAAATTTTTGGCCTACTTCAGTGGCCTGATCATCTACTTCAAAGCCCTAATGAGAAAACTGCTGATTCTCTTTTTTGGTTTTTTTTTTGACAACCTGCTGCTGGCCTGTCTTCTGGAATTACTTTTTTGACTGTATTTATTGGTATTGTTTTGTCTTCTACTAGCTTATGCTGCAAGCCTGTAAAGGAAGAAGGCATCCTAATCTCCATGATATTCCTCTCTCTCGCTTTTTTTTTTTTTGTGTGTGGGGGGGGGGTGTTACAACGGGGTCTCCTGGAGACCCCAAAAAAACAGAAACTAAACAGCACTCAATCTGGCTCCATCCACCTGGAGAATTTCCTCCAAATTACTGGGGGGATTCCGGAAAGAACGTTAGGGAGTTCGCCAAGACCAACGACACCTTGGGCATCCTGTCAACTACATGATTCACCTCTCTACCTGCATAGGGAAAGGAAATCAACCCATTAGAGGTAGCCAAGCCCCTAGTATCAGCAACCAATCAAGCAAATCTTCCAGCTATAACCTGAAAAAGATCAAGGAGTGAAATAGCTTCCTTCAAGTCAGACTCCACCAGCAGAGGGAGTCTCCCTAACTTTACGGCCAAGACAGTCCCTTCTTGAATCGCTCTAAGCTCACTTCAAGAGCTGAGCACTCCCTCATTCTCATTGTGAAACCATCCCTATACTCTCCCTCCTGGTCTCAGAAAAGACCAGCAATCGGGGTGAAGCTCCCATTCTTTCCCGCCGCAGCATCTACATTACATTTGAAGCCGTCAACCTCTGCCGTGCTCCAGCTCTCCATCCCTCTAGACTTGAGTGGTCTTACCATTGAGTTGAGACAAGTAGACCAAGCTTCAATAACTGAATTGCAGTAGTCCCTAGTCAAAAGCAGCCCATTTGCAGGCCTTAAAAAATCAGCCCCCGTGTATGTCCTTGTTGTGCCAAACCCAAAGAAAGTAAGATGTGCAAGTAAATTTGATGGGCCAATCCACAGACCGTTTTGAGGCTGCCCCACACAGATTTGAGACAAGCCATTCTTCACAATCACAGCTGAGAATCCAATCAGTGTTGTGAAGGAACCATTTTACTCCCTATACCTTTGCATGGCTACAATTCCTCAAGACATGTATGTTGTCCTTCTTCCTGCCTAAACAGAAACTGCAAGATTCATTATCAAGAAGTTTCAATCTCCATTTCCTGGAATTAGTAAGCAGCCTATCATTACACACCAACCAAAGGAACCCACATGCTGTAGGGAACCTTTAGCTTTCAGGTCACTCTCCACGTCTTGGCATCTAAACCACCATCTCTCAAAGGTGCATCCATCTTCACCAATAAATTATAGGCTGACTGAACTGTGAAAACACCTCCAGCCGTGAGGTTCCAACTAAGAGCATCACTCCCAAGAGTCAAAGAGGGGGCACACATCCATCAATCTTCACATGAATATCATAAGGGATTTGATGTACACCCCGATCTAGGGGTAGGGGTATTTTAGTAATTTCCCTAAATCTAAGGGTTTGCCCTGGAAATCCAGCAAATATGGAGTCTGGATCAGGAGGTTTAGGTATCCTAAGGCTCTAATTACACCGCTGCCATTGGTAATTCAGATCTGAAATCTGAAAATTCAAATAAAAGTCAAATCAGGGTTTGTAAAGGGCAGTTAGGGTTAGGGAAGGGAAGCAACCTTGCTGTCCTGCAGTTTTAGAACAGTAGATGATGATGTTCTGCAAGGTTGGAACTTGAATTCAGTGGGTCAAGGGCTTAGGTGTATTTGAATTTTAGAAACTTAGGGTTTTCTTGAAGTTTAAAATTATGCAGAATTTCTTAATGAAGAAGATGAAGTGCAGGATTTTTCTAGGTCAAGGAAACTAGGCTGTCTGGGGGAAATAACCTTAGGACTACTACCTAGGGCTAGGTGTGATCCTAGGGGAGGAAAAAAGGGGGTCTAAAAGGGGCTGGGGAAGAGGGTTTAATTGGGGTGGGGGCTTTTGCTATCGCAGGGAAGAAGGGGGGAGGGGAGGGGCCTACAGTTGCAAGGGGAGAGGGTGGGGGCTTGCTGGAACAGAAGAGGAAGAGAGTGAGAAGTGTTTTGATGGGGGTGGGGAGGTCCTATGGGGCCACACAGGAGAGGGAAAGGTTGGGGAGGGGCTGCAGATAGGAGGGAAGGCAGGGGAGGGTGGGGAAGCTGCTGTACTTGATCTTACTAGGCTGCTGTGATTGAGTGCTTGAATGCTTGTAAGCTTCTGGATTGATGACGAAGAAGCTGAAACTTAATCAATTTACTCAAGCAGGGCTCCCTCAACTAGGAAACCCTGATCCGAAAACTCTTAACAATTTTATTAATCATCAAAACTGAAAAATTACATGGACTGTTTAACTATTTATAGTGAAAGACTTTAACTTGGGGTGGGAATCCTTAATTGACAGGGATCCCACCTCTTGACCAAGGTAAAGTAAACTGGAATCTAATTACTTGAAGACCTCCACCCTAGATTTGGAATTTGCGAATAGACGCATGCTAATTAAACATTAAGTTAACTTGAAAAACACATGCTAATTTAAGATAACTTGAGAGACTCATCCAAAACAACTTTGAATCAAAATAAAACTCTCTAAGCCAAACCAAACTCAATTCAACTTACTAATTTTAAACTTAACTAAAATTTTGAAATATTCTGGAAATAATTCTAGAATTAAAAAGGGGAAAAAATGTCCAAAAGACTCCCCCCCAATAGGGGTTTGGCCAAGTCATGCTGGTTTCTTGGAGCCATCTTGGGGGCCCCACTTGAGGATTCACCTAGGGGGTCCTTGTGTTCACATCAGGGATCCAATGCACAAACCAGTTCCACCACTGATTCCTTTATTGTCAACATACTAACATACCTTGTCCCTAATAGAGGACCTCAGAATAGTAGAGTTGCCACCCAGTTAGTTCTTTCACCATTCCCAACAGAGACTAGTGTTCACGAAGACTTTAGGAGCAACCAGATACATCACTTTCCACAACAAAGAATCCATACCACTAGAAGAGTAGGGAGAACTACTCCTACTTGAATCATACTTTGCGTGAAGCACGTCTGCCTAAAGTTTCTAATGTTGGATATACCCCACACCAACTTCACCATGAAAGCATCATTAACCTTCCCCAAATTCTGAGTTCCCAGTCCAATCTGATCAATGGGACGACAAACCCCATTCCCAACTGATAAGGTGGATCTTTTGATTTTGAGTCTCACCCTACACAAAAGCCCTACAAGCTTTCTCCACCTCCTTCAAAACACCCTTAGGAACGGGGTAGTTTGCATAGAGTGGTAAGGAATCATTAAGACAACCATCTCGCCAAAGTAATATGCCATACAGGAGAAGATTAGTTGCTTTATAGGTAGCAAGTCCTTTCACTTTAGAGACGAGGTCTATACATACTTCTTAATTCTTCTGGTCCAAATAGGCACGCCCAATACCTTCGGTTTCCACAAAGCCGCTAGCTCGAATAATGTCTCTGGACCTTTGCATCTCCACATTTTTTGAGAAAAAGAATTCTGGTTTTGTCAACATTGACTTTACTCCCCTAGGCACTACAAAAATTCTGCAAACAATCCTGAATGACCTGCATCCAATCAAGGTACCCCCTAGCTGAAACCAAGTGGGGCCCCTAGGATGGCTCCAAGAAACCACCATAACCTGGCTGAACCCCTATTTAGGGGTGTTTTGAGCATTTTGCCCCCTTTTTAATTCTGGAATTATTTCCAGAATATTTCATAATTTTAGTTGAGTTTAAATTAGTAAGTTGAGTTGAGTTTGGTTTTGTTAGAGAGTTTTATTTTGATCCAAGTTGTTTGGTTGAGTCCTAGGTTATCTTAAATAAGCATGTGCTTATTTAAGTTAACTTAAAGTCTAGTTATTAGCATGTGTCTTTTAGTAGATTTCAAATCAAGGGTTGAGGTCTTTAAGTAATTAGATTCCAATTTATGAGTTTTCAGTCAAGTGGTGGGATCCTTGTCTGTTAAGGATTCCTACCCAAGTAAGAGTCTGTGAAGGCTAAAAATAGCCAAGAATTCAATGTAGTTTTAATTTTTGATGATTAAAGAAGTTGATTGTGTTTGAGGATTAGGGTTCCTAGTTGAGAGGGCCCTGGTTGAGTAAAATTGATCAAGTTTCAGCTGCTTCTTCATCAATCCAGCAGCTTACAAGCATTGAAGCACTCAATCACAGCAGCCTAGTAAGATCAAGTAAGTGCAGCAGCTTCCCCACCCCTCTCCTGCCTTCCCTCCTGTCCGCAGCCCTCCCCACCCTTTCCTTCTCTTCCATGGCCCCATAGGACATGCCCACCCCCATCACGACCTCCCGTCACTCCCTTCCCCTTCTGTTCCAGCAAGCCCCCACCTCTTACCCTCGCAATGGTAGGTCTCTCCCCTACCCTTCTCTTCCCTGCGATAGCTGCAGCCCCCTCCCTCTGTTAGTCCCTCTTACCCAGCCCCTTTAGGTCTCTTTCCTCTTCCCCTAGGGATGCACCTAGCCCAAGGTTGCAATTGTAAAGTTACTTCCCCTAATCTGCTTAGATTCCTTCACTTAAAAAAAATTCTGCACTCATCTTCTTCCTTAGGAAATTCTGCAGAATTTTAAACTTCAAGGAAACCCTAAGTTTCTAAAATTCAGATATACCTAAGCCCTTGACCCACTGAAATCAAGTTCTGGACTTGCAAAACATCAACATCTGCTGTTCTAAAACTGCAGGACAGCAAGGTTGCTTCCCTTCCCTAAACCTAGCGGAACCCTTTACAAACCCTAATTTGAATTTTCAGATCTGAATTACTAATTACAACAGGGTTTTTAGAGCCTCAGGATACCCTATTACCTCCTGATTCATCCTCCCTATTGCTGGATTTCCTGGGAAATCATTAAAATACCCCTAGCTCAAGATCTGGGTGTCCATTAGGAGGCTTCCACATTCAAAACATCATCATCCACAAACATTAAATGGGAGATGCCAGGCTCCCTTTCACCAACTTTGATAGGCAACCATTTACCAGTAGCAACTGTGTCCTAGATACAATGTGTGAGTCTCTCCATGAACAAAACAAAAATGTATGGGGATAGGGGGTCTCCTTGACGAATACCTCTGGAAGGCTGGAATTTTTCACTTACCTCACCATTCCCCAAAACACTGAGCTTTGCCAAAAATATACACATCATAATAATAATCTCCACTAGTTTGTTAGGGATGCTTGCACTTCTAACAGTTTCCTTTATGAAACTTCATTGGATTTTGTCTTAGGCTTTCTCTAAATCAAATTTGATGGCCGTGGACTTTTGCTTGCCCCCCTCTTGTTGCATGGAATGAATCAACTCCTGAGCAACAGTAATATTCTCCTGGACATGATTCCCCGGGACAAAACTAACCTGATTCGGAGAGATGTGGCTACGCGTATACTCCTTCAATCTATTAGTAATTGCCTTGGTGAGGATTTTGAAGCTCACATTACGTAGTGAAATAGGCCTGAACTGAGTGATGCGATCAAGATTCTCCACCTTAGGAATAAGAGTGATCAAAGTCTCATTCATTTTTTCCTCTAAAACACCATTAAATGCCCCCTTTATCATCTTCATCACTACACCTCCGATGACCTCCCAAGGGTGTTGGTAGAAAGCCGCTTGGAATCCATCTGGACCAAGGGCTTTTTGCCGGCCAAGTTGTTTCTCCATCCTATAGATCTCCTCTTCCTCATCCTCACCTGCAAGCATGGACAGCCAGTCAGCATTCAAAATAGGGAAACCATGTGTCGTCTTAAGACTCAAGGGAGACTTTGTGTCATCTGAGAATAGAAGCTATTAACATGATCTTCAAAAACCTCAAGATTGATCTACCAATGACCCACCTTGTCCTTTGGACCCTCAATATTATTTCTCTTCCTCCTAGCAAAGGTAGAAATGTAAAAAGAAAATTGTATTTCTGTCACCTTGCAACAGCCAATTCTTTCAAGATTTTTGCGCCCATAGGATCTCCTCCCAATATAAAATGGCCTACAATTCAAGCCAAAGATCTTTCTCCAGCTTAGTGAGAAACAAGTAGGGGTGTCGGACTCTAATTTCCTCTACATCCCTCCTAACCTGGCATACAATCTCCTCTTTGAAACTTCCAACCTCTGGAAGCAGTTTTTTTTCCACTTAAGGTGCTATTGTTCAAGGCCTTTGAAAGATTCAAGTTGTTGTCCCAACTTTCATTAACTACTTCTGGAAAGTTGCCGTGTAAGCCATATAGCCTCCAAGCGGAACGGACGCCTTTGGGAAGGCCTTGGATTATGGAGCAAATCCACTGGCAAGGGGTGATGGTTAGACCTTAATCGTGGGATAACTCTAACAGCTGTTTCAAGGAAAAGAATCCGTCAATCAGGAGTATAGAGCCACAGTTCAACCGTCAAAAAATATGGTGATACCCATTCCACTTTGGACCTCACCAGGTAAACTTTGGGCCCACAAGTCCATCAAATTACACATAATCGCATTATTTTCTAAAATTCTTGCACTTCTGAACTGACATCGGGGCACCTCCTTTAGCTTTGAAACATCCATATCATTGAGATCCCCTACTATCAACAAAGGATCTTGAAACATCCCCTTGGCCGTAGATAAGTCATTCCAAATCTTCTGTCTAAGCCCTTCATTTGGGCTCGTATAAGTGATAGAGGGAATCCACTTCCTATTCAAAGTATCAATCACTTCCTCAAGAAGGAAATGCCTGTGTTCTTGAAGTAACTTACAAAGAAAGTTGTCGTTAAGAAAAGTCCACCAAATACCACCAGACATTCCTATTGCGTCACTTCTAAAGCTCATAACACCATTAAACTTACTTGTAACCCTGTCGGCTTTCACACTGCTAATTCTTGGCTCCAAACTAATAAGACAGTCTAGCTAATACTCTTTTCAATAATTCTTAAAGCAGTATTGAAGCCTTCACTCCCAACCCCCTACAATTCCAACAGAATACCTTCATAATAAACAAATGAGTAAAAAGCGAGAACATCCTCAAAAGCTTCAATTCATCATGATGTCATCCCCGACGGGCTGACTCGGCTCCAAACTCGATTCATGCATATTGGACTCACAGGTTACCCCTTCTGGATTTGGATCTGGCGGCTTGCATGGGACCGTATAATTTCCAAATCATTAATATATCAAGTTCCTTCCCCCGATTCTCCATATCATACGATTAGGACCAGAATTCTCCTTATATGAATCATAATCCCTTGAAATTAGCTGCATAGGATGATTATTGGGCCCCACATCCAAGAATTTGTACAATATGTTACGCAAAGGCATATGGCCAGCCATTCTCCACGATATCCTGGGTTATTTTCTTCCAGTCTGGACCCTGATTTTGTGTCTGTATATAATCACGTTTACCACTCTATTTGCTTCTAGTTTCTCTTTTACTTAGTTACCATAACAAACCTCATATATCCCTCATGTCCTTGCATTGTGGTTTCTCTCCTGAAAATCACTCTTGGTTCTAGTTACCCAACAACTAGGTTACTTTATATAGCAACTTACTTATTTCCTAGCTAATCAGTTGTTGATAACCAACAATGTCTTTGTTAACTGTAATCCTGCAGCTATGGTTTCGTAGTATTGATTTTCCTTATTTGTATTAAAAAAAAGTGTCCCCCCCCCACTCAAAAAAAAAAAAAAAAAACTGCCTCCTTCCCATAATACTCCAGCTTAATGTGTTTATCCTCACATATTGTCTTTTGCTGATTTTCGTTCCAATCCTGCTCTTGTTAATTAATTGCAAGTCACTATCCTATTATTCTCGTTGCACTTTCATGTGCACTTTGATTTGATAACAAAGATAGCCACCTTTTATTGTCAACGTGTTCAAAGGCCCGAAACAAAGTTTTCAAATCTGAGCTTGCACTAAAAGAATTGCCATTGGATGTTTTGTCATTTATATTTGGTGGCTATCAATCATATCAATCTGGGGTTCTAATTTTTTAGGATTGGCACATTTTTCATGCACATTATTTGCTACCATGAGGGGATACTGAAAATTGTCACTTGGAACCTTTACATGCCTGGCAATTATTTCTACTCTGAAGGGGTGACTTTGAAATTTTTGGAATCTGGTTGTAGTTCTACTACTACTTAATTTTTTCCTTTTGATTCACATGTAATAATACATTTGAGTAGGAGGTTGAAGAACTTGTTTTCTTATCTGCTCGAGACTAGAGGATTATTCAGCAACATGATCTTACCTATTTGGTCAATAGTAACCTAAACTGCCTATTTCTTCTGCAGTGACCCATACTACCTATTTTGTCTACAATAACTACATAATAGTTTGCAATATATAACCCATACCACGATTTGGTTTGCAGTAACCTTTACTGTCTATTTATCATTGGAGACATCTATTTGAAGCTTATCTCTGCCTTCGGTTGAGCATGTTAATTGTTACCTCAATGTCTTTGTTGTGGAACCAGATGTGTTGATGTTGAAGTTGCACTGTTATGTACTTTTGTGGATTCCTACCTATTAGTTGCTTCTTGTGAAGTAGCCATTGGAAATGTTACTCTTTTGAGACAAAGAGTGCTTACTACTACTGGCATTATTTGAATAGTGGCTTTGAAATTGTTGTCGCTGCTTCACTTGTGGATGCAGTTCTTTTTTTTAATGCCTGTTTTTTTCATTGTTGGATGGTTCATTCTACATGAATATTACTTATTGAAGTTGCTGAAGATTATCCCCCTGGGTGAAGTCCTCTCAGTGTTTACTGGCGTCTGCTAGTGTTGCTTGCACTTGTGAAACTGTTAATATCTATTCTTGCTATTCCAAGCTGGGGCTTTTTGGTATATAGACTCCAGCTTGAGGAGTGCTAATTTATGTACCACGATAACTTTATGGCTACGTGACACCATGGAGGTACATATGAGTCATGTGGGCATAGACTTATTAGTTGCTTGATTCTCAAGTTTTACATTTCTATCTACTAATTATTTAAGTCAGATAGCTACATAGGCTTATTAGTTGCTTGATTCTGAAGTTTTACATTTGTATTTACTTATTATTTGTTTATACTTTTAGACATAAACAGTTTAGGATGGTTTGTTCCTAAACTGAGTCCCTTCAGCTATAAATAATATTGTGGGGGGGGGGGGGAGAGGAGGCTACATTTTCTCACGTAGCTCTGTCGCACCTATTTTCTCACATAGCTCTCTCCTTCCTCTTATTCTTAACCTTTTCTTATTCTTATTCTTCATGTTGTCCCTGGTTAATAAGTTCTATTCATTACATGTCCATTAGTTGCTTCATGTTCTCTTCGAGTGTAAGTACAAAGGGAGAGCCTTTTGTGCATTTTTGGTAGATACTGTTTTCTGATTCATACTTCATCTCTTCCCAAGTCCTTGGTTTGTTTCCTCTAGCTATGAGTCTTTCTCAACTATTCATGGAGTTTCCAACATTGTTTTGCATGATCATTCAATTGGGAGTAAACAAACCTAAACTTTCATTCTTCTGTCGGGTTGTGTCAGTTAAAATATTTCTCTGGAGAATCCAACCAATCAAGGAAGCAGGATAGATCTTTCTGCCCAGTATAGGAAAGAACTTAGGATTTCATCTTCATCATTGTATTACCATTTAGGTATAGGTATTGGTCAGGCTTGTTGCAGCATATAAATGCAATCTATGTAGTAAATGAACAAGATCGTAACAGCCTTTTAATTTTTTCTATAGCGTCCAAAATACATATAGATTGCTTCTCAAAATGTCAAATGAAACAGCATCCAGGCAACACTATCATAGGCTCAAAACTGTAGGCAAAACTTAATTTTATGTAAGTTATCACTAGTTCACTTCTCCGGATAATAGTTCAGGGACACATTACCATCAGGGAAGGAACAGTTGACTGATCAGCCCTTGAAATATCAGTGGGGTACTAAAAGAGAAAGTACTCTTGGATTTAAAACCTCAGTGTGCAGAGACCAAACCAGCTAGCATATATGCCTCAACCCTGGGACTGGATTAAGCTCTCCAGTGGGAAAGTAATCTATGGTCCCGATCAAAGGTTGCTTGCAAAGAGACAGACAATCAAAACTACAATAGAGAAAGACCTAGCTCCAGCCAGCCTATGTCGAACCCTGGAGAAAATTCTAGATCCGAGATCTGTCTTCAGTATTTCGTGAAAACTAATCTACTGTACCTTGTAAGGGGAGGAACTACCATCCAAGTCTCACTCCTGTTTGGTTGAAAGATTGCTGAGATCTAGATCTTCAAGCCAGCAGAAGAAATTAGCAAATTGAAGCTGCTGCAGGCTCTGGTTGTCCTCTTCATTCCAGCAGTGATATAGCCTTAGATTTAAGAGTTTCAACTTGAGGCCAATAACAGGATCTCTTATGAACCAAATTAAATGGTTCTGGTTAGATTTGGGTTCAGTGTTAAACAGTGATGGTGAAAGGTTGCTTGTGGGATAGGATGGTTAAGATGTTGGTCACTTCGGTTGGTGATTTTTATTGATTTTTGTGGGTTGAGATGGTTATGTTTTTCAGATTGGGTGTCTCAATTAGGGTTTGGATCTGTTTGCATCAAGAGTTGAAGGGTTTCTATGGAATTATGTACAACGATAGTGTTTCATGTTTGAAACAAATTGGATGGTAGGAGTACGTTTCTCGAAAAAGATAGGAACCGTTGGGGTAACAAAAAACATATGTTGTAGTGGTTGGATGGGGTCAAGACTTGGTTAGAGTGAGGGGGTGGTAGAGGTAGTCTTCATGTGGTCCCAATGTTGGAGGGTTCTGATGGAACCCTAATAATATTTCTCAAAATTTCATACAAGAATGCAAGAAATAACAAGATAACACTGGTTTCTATGGTGCCAGTAGGGGTGTAAATGGATAACCGAAATCCACTTTCGAATTCGCATCCGCATCCGTTTAGGGGTATCCGAATCCGTCCAATTATTAATAGGATGCGGATATGGTATACCCCTTTCTTACCGATTATTATCCGTCCGATAAAATTATCCGATTAAGTCACTTACTTAGATTTATTATTCTTACTTTTATAAATTTTACATATGATATGTGACTATTTTTTCTAGAATTTCTACTAAAATAGCTACCAAAGTTGTTAAATTCTTAAATTTCAAACCTAGCCTTCACAAATAAAAAGGTAAAGATGTAAACAGGTAGTCGAAAACTTGTATTCAATCTATATTCATGCCCATTTAGAAGAATCTACTTAAGAAAATAACTATCCGATTATCATCGGAATCCGACCAGAATCCGTCCAAAAACGATAGGATATTATCCGAATCCGTCCGAATATAATAGGATGCGGATATGGATATACCACTATCCGATCCGAATCCAATCCGTTTACACCCCTAGGTGCCAGTCACTCCCCACACCCCACGGTGTTCCCTCAGCCTACGGCTGCCCACAAGACTTTCCAAAATTTGATGATCTTCCTTCCCTCTTTCCCTCTATTTATTATTTCAAATAACCCTAACTAACCCTCATTCCACAAGGCCTCTCATCCTAGGGTCCTAACATTACTGGCCCCTCGAAAATCACCTTGTCCTCAAGGTGATGGAATTGTTGAAGGTTAGTCGCGTGATGGTGCCGCATAACCGTAGTAAATCAAAATCATCCTCCCAGGCTGAATAACACACCCACTACTCAAAATCAGACTTGGAGCGTTTTTTTTTTTTTTTTTTTTTTTTTTCCTGCAACAAAATTAATCCCCATCGCACCGCTGCATCTCAAGGAGCCTGCGTGCAGCTGTTGGAAGACGATGGATTTTCCTCAGTTGCTGCAGCCCCAACCTTGCTGCCTCCCTTTCTATTCGAAGTTCCAGAGGTTGAAGACGATGGTTCCCCAACTTGTTGGTTCGGTTGGACCATTTTCTGGCAAGTTCTTGGTTCAGGCTTGGTTTGGGTTTGGGTTTTGACCCTATTGGTGCAACCTAGAAGGGGGGTGATTAGGTTGTACCTAGTGGTTTATACCAATTTTCTGGTTTAGTTGCAATTTCAAAATGAGTTGACAGTTTAAGATGAAATCTAATGACAAACAGCAATCACAAACACATAATTTATAGTGGTTCGACTCTACGAGTCTACGTCCACTCCTCTTTTAGTCTCAAGAGAGTATTTCCGCTAACAGATCTCTTTCAATACAGTGGGTAGAGAAACAAACCCTTACAATCTTCGTCTCGGGGCAAGAGTACCCTTTACAATCTTTGTTCACGGACAAGAGTATCCAATACAATCTTCGTTTACGGACAAGAGTATCCAATACAATGAATTTTAATCAACCTAGACTAGAATTAAAATAACCAATTCACAATACGAAAAATATTAGATATTACCTATCAAAAGAGAGTAACCCTTTACCCTTTGAGTGCAAGTGATGTAATGAATGAACCAAGAGTCAATATACTTCAGCGGTTTCAATAACTCCAGACTTTGCTTTAGTGAAAGCTTCAACTTTGGAATATCCCTCAAAGTTAACCGGAGTTGGGAGGACAGCAAAAAAAATGCTAAAAACACCAAAACTTTGCTTTTTCACTTGTGAGTGAATATGTGCTAGATGGGGGAGAAGGATGATTCTCAAATGGGGATGGTTGGGCTTTTATAGACCCCAAGTTACTGCTTTCCCCATTTCCCCAACGGACATAAAATCTTTGCGAGATTTTGTTCTAGACAGACGTCCGTCTGCGCCAGACGGTCATCCGTCTCAAAGGTATCCGTTACAAACAGCTGTGGAAGATATTCTCTTTAAACTAGCCGTTATAGTCAAATCTAGGCCAGACGGACGTCCGTCTGCCCAGATGGTCATCCGTCTGGCCTGGTTTGGCTCAGATGGGCATCCGTCTGCCAGACGGAACCTTCTGTTGTTTCTGAGAAACAGAGTTATGAAAACAGACGGACGTCCGTCTGTTCAGACGGTCATCCGTCTGCCCTGGACTGGCTCAGACGAGCATCCGTCTGCCAGACGGAAATTCCGTCTGACCTTCTGTTGTTTTTGAGAAACAGAGTTATGAAAACTGACGGACGTCCGTCTGCTCAGATGGACATCCGTCTGGGCTCTGTTTTTCTAAACAACTTTGGGCTGGGATATGGCTTGGATTTTTAGATCGTTTTGACAATCCTAAGCGCTATACACCTTACTAACACGTCCTAGGTCACTCTAGTAACATGGATTACATATTATGGATGTATTTACATGTGTGTGTATGCAAAGGTGTCCTAAGCCCTGATTTAGCCTAAGTCTTGATCTTTGACTTGGTCTTTGACTTGATCTTGATCAGTGATCTTGATGCTCTCCTCTTGACTTTGGTTCTTTGTCTAAGATGGTTTGATCTTGAGCTTGACTCTCCGGAATTTTCTTTGAACCGGATATTTACATCGAGATTCTCTGCAGTGATGAGCTGGACAAAAAACATATCTTTATGGAAACATTAGTAGAGTGTTTGTCATCATCAAAACTGATTGGAGACTGATGTGGCAAATGCTGACTTGGCATTTTCCAACAGACCCGTTTGAGTTATTTGGGTTTAAAGTAATGCTGAAAAGGCTTGGATTTTGGGTATACGAAATGGGCCAGGCCCATGAGTGATGATGGAAAGGAGTGAGGTCCAAATACTTAAACCCATGGGTGAAGAGTAATTGGCTGATCGTTGGTTTGATTGTAGGGATTAGGTTTTGGGTTATGAAACTGTAATGGGCCCAAAATAATTCTATTAAATGGGCTAGACATGAACACTTAAAATCATGGGTTGGATATTGAGTTAATGAAATACGATGGGCTGGGGATTAATGGAATGGGCTGGGCCCAAGGGGGTTTCTTAGGAAAACGTATAGCCCAATCTTTGAACTGGGATCTCTTGGGCTCTAAATCTGATTCTAAGCATACTTGAATCGGGCCCGAATTAGAAGCTCCTTGGCCCTTAATGTTTGAACCAAACTGATTGACCGGTTTGGGTTGAGCCGAACCAACCTCAAAATCCCTAAAACTCCACCGTCTTCTTCCTTTCCTGCGAATAGAATTTTTGGCCGCATGCAACTTGCCATCGATTGTACCTGGCCTCCTTCTATGCTTCTTCACTTCACTGCATCTCGATTTTATAGCAGAATATTGCTCCTCCACTCTGGTTCGGTAGGTATCTTCACTCAATCCTATCTTCATCTTTTTGACTCACGTTTGGTGATGCGTGACTTCCGTAGCCGGCAGTACTTCATCCTTTATTCGATACTTCTCAACCTGGTTGTTGTCTATCTCCAAATTTGATGTCGGTTGTCTCCCGTCGCTAAACTCACACCTCAGGGCTTCTTTGAATCCTGTCCAAGAAAATGTCGTCCAATTCTTGTGATAGATCCAGTCAAGTGCCTATCCTTCCAGATGTTGGATCGCTACCCCCAACCATTGCTCTTCCTCGATCTGGTTCTCCCAGCAAAAGAGAAGAACCTCTAAAATCCATCTCTGAACTCCTCTTTCACCAAAAAACGAAGGCAGTGCCATCACCTCCTTGGATCGTTACAGCTCTGATGCCAATTGATGAAACCCTAATAATATTTCCCAAAAATTCATACAAGAATGCATGAAATAACAAGATAACACTGGTATCTATGGTGCCAGTCACCCCCCACACCTCACGGTGTTCCCTCAGCCTATGGCTGCCTACAAGACTTTCCAAAATTTGATGATCTTCCTTCCCTCTTTCCCTCTATTTATTATTTCAAATAACCCTAACTAACCGTCATTCCACAAGGCCTCTCATCCTAGGGTCCTAACAGGTTCTAATGGGTAGATCGGGGCAAATTTTAGGTTAGAAGATAGGGTTTCTAGGTGATCTGAAATTCAAGAAAGGGGGTTAAAATGTTGGATCTTGGATGGTAATTTGATGCATAATGTTGATAGGATGAAGTGGATGAATGTATAGGCTGTGGGATGGATTTGGGAGGATTTTAATGGTGTATATGGGCTATGGGTATGTTCTTGGGAGTAAGAGATTACAACAACAACAACAACAATAAGCCTTGTCCCAACTAAATGGGGTCGGCTACATGGATTCTTGCCCTCCAATCAGTTCTGTTCGAGGCCATGCTAGATACGAGGCCTAAGCTATGCATATCCTTTCTCACCACTTCTCCTAAGGTTATCTTAGGTCTACCCCTAGCTCTTCTAGTTCCTTCAATCTGGATTATATCACTTCTCCGTACAGGGGCATTTATAGGTCTCCGTTGAACGTGGCCGTGCCACCTCAAACGACTTTCTCGAAGCTTATCACTTATGGGTGCAACTCCCAGACAAACTCTAATATGATCATTTCTTATCGTATCCATCCTAGTTTTGCCACTCATCCATCTTAGCATCCTCATTTCTGCTACACTGAGTTTATCTATATGATTCTTTTTAACAGCCCTACACTCTGCACCGTACATTATAGCTGGTTGAACAACGATCCTATAAAATTTTCCTTTAAGTTTTAATGGAATACGCCGATCCCAAGACCCCGGACACACCTCTCCACTTCATCCACCCTATTTTAATTCTTTGGAAAACTTCATCCTCTAAATCACCTCTTTTACTTATGATTGAACCTAGGTACCTAAAACAATCACTCTGAGGAATCTCTTTATCATCAAGTATCACCACCTTATCATCTGCCCAATCATGACTAAAGTTACAAACTAGGTATTCTGTCTTTGATCTACTAAGTTTAAAGCCTTTTGATTCCAAAGCTACTCTCCATGATTCTAATTTGGTATTAATCCCCACTTGAGTCTCATCAATCAACACAATATCATCCGCAAAAAGCATACACCTAGGTACCTCATCTTGAATGTCTTTGGTTAATTCATCCATTACCAGTGCAAATAGATATGGGCTTAAAGTTGACCCTTGATGTAGCCCAACTGTTATCGGGAATTCATTACTTTGTCCCCCTACTGTTCTAACACTAGTCACCGAACTATCATACATATCCTTAACTATATCTGCATATTACTTGCAACATTTCTTTTCTCTAGTCCTTGCCAAATTAACGCTCTAGGGACTCTATCATAAGCTTTTTCTAGGTCAATAAATACCATATGAAGGTTTTTCCTACATTCTCTATACCTTTCCGTAAGTCTCCTAATTAGGTAAATAGCCTCCGTTGTAGATCTTTCCGGCATAAACTCAAATTGGTTTTCTGTAACTGTAGTTAAGTGTCTCAAACGGGTTTCAATTATTCTCTCCCATAATTTTATAGTATGGCTCATCAATTTAATGTCCCTATAGTTATTACAACTTTTAATATCTCTTTTATTTTTGCAAATTGGAACCACGACGCTTCTCCTCCATTCGTCTGGCATTTTCCCTGTGCTCATAATCTTATTAAACAACTTAGTCAACCATACTAGTCCATGGGTTCCTAAGCTCATCCGTACTTCAATTGAGATTTCATCAGGACCTTGTGTGTTGCCGAGTTTCATCCTCCTTAAAGCTTCTTTTACTTTGGACATCGATATTCTACGTACATAAGTTCGGGCATTGGTGCCTTGGTGAAAGGATAATCGTCCGAATCATAGTGCTTGAAGAATAGAAAAGCAGAAGTTAGGGTTTGGGAAATTGGAGGGTAAGAGGAAGGGAGAGAGTTGGGGTTAGGGATGCTTATTGTTTTAAAGTATCGTGAACGAGTTTGGATGGTTGAAGATGTTCTTGAAAATAAGTAAAGAAAGGAAAGTAGAAAACCCCACCCGATGAAAAAAGAAAAAAGGGGGGGGGGGACTCCTTGTTCTTATGTTCTTGTGGTCTCTTGTATTTTACATATTTTTTTTATGTATAAATTTTTTGATATACTTCCAGGGTATTATCATGAAATTGTGAAAGCTTACTTGGCTGTAATCATTTATATTAGGAATAATCTTTGCACTGTGGAGTATTGGAAAAATTAGTTATTTTGTTCCTTCTAGGTCGAGGTATTGTGCTGTACATGTCTGCAAGAGGACAGCTACCATCATCCTTTGAAGGGCGTGCTATCCAAGCTCCAGGAATGATGCGTCATGGTCCATTTCCTGGCCTAGGCGCTGCTGGCCAACGCCTAATGGAGCCACATCCTCCCCCAGAACTACTGGAGAACAAGGTAGCCGTTCAGGCAGTGGAGATGGAACGGCTTGCAAGAGATAATCAAAGATTGGCACTTAGTCAGGTGGCCTTGAAGGAGGAAATTGTTGTTGCTCAACAAGAGATACAGAGGCTTAAGGCACACATTGGAAGCATCCAAACGGAAAGTGATATTCAGATTAGGGTCTTGTTGGATAAGATCTCAAAAATGGAGGCAGAAGTTCGAGCCAGTGAGAGTTTAAAAACAGAATTGCAACAGGCACATTTGGAGGCACAAAGTCTAATAGCAGCTAGAAAAGAGTTGAATGCTCAGGTTCAGCATGCTACTCAGGAATTACAGGAAACACTTTCTGAGGTTAAGGAACTACCAGGGATGCAAGCTGAGCTTGATGGTTTAAGGGAAGAACACCGGAGGCTGCGGTAAGATGGCACTCTGTCGAAACTCATCCTCGATGTCTTGCACTCTGCTTAGCTAAATATTATGTTTACCAACAGCTGCAATTTTCTAAAAATATGCTCTTGTTATTACAAACAGTGCTACGTTTGAATATGAGAAAGGCCTAAACATAGAGAAAGTGGAGCAAATGAAAGCAAAGGAGAGAAACTTGATATCCATGGCAAGAGAAGTGGAGAAGCTCCGAGCTGAGGTGTCAAATGTTGAGAACAGAGCACATGGTAAAATTCCTTTTCCCCTCCATTGGTTTCTACTATTGCTATGTTAGATTTAGCCCTTTTCCTGGTGTACCAAAAGAAACGGTAATGCAGCGATATCCTGAAACTGATTCTAGTGGTTATTTTACATGTAGCTCCGAATCCATATGGAGGGATGTATGGTATGCAAGATCCATCACATCTGCACACAATTCCTGGTGAGAGTCTCTATATGGAAGGCTATGGAAGACCTCATGTTCAGATGGGTGGGAGACCAGGAGAAGGAACTTATGGTTATGGCAGTATGGGTAGTTCTGCTGGTGGTAGTGTTGCTGGTGCAAACATTGGTTCTTCTGGTGGTGGTGGTGGTGGTGGAGGTACTCCAGCTAGCAGTGGGGGCAATGGTGATCGAGGAGGATCATATGATGCTATGAGATAAGCTCCCTGAGTTTCACAAATTTTAACATACAAAGAAACCTTCAGAGGGAGGCTGTTTATAAATGATTTCGGTGTAACCAATGTTTTTAGTGGTCAATTGGTTGGAGAGTGGAAGAAATGATCTTCGTTTTTCTGTTGAAACTATAATTGAAATAGAGAAGTTTTGGATTTTAAAAAGGATAATTTTCATCTGGACCCCCTAAGGTTTGGTCCAGGTCATTTTTAATCAAAAAACAGTCTTCCTTTGCATATGGCTCCTCTGATGTTTCTAAAAATGACTAATTAAGGACAAATCATAATTTGATGACCAAAATACCCTTATAGTGCAATGGTCAAGATTGTATCATATATGTCATTTCGATCTAACGGTTTATATTAAAAAGGAAATTTTAATTATAATTTTAATCTTTTTATTTTATTTTCGAGGATCTTAAGAATTCAAATTTACAAACTTATACCCTTAATTAAAAATCAATAAAATCCCATTACAGAAAGCATGAGAGAGACAATTAGGGCTTTGATGAGAATACCACTGGGAAATTGCTAGGTTGGGCGGCTACCGGCGTTGGATGAACGCTAGGTGAATTCCAATAAATTTAATCTTTTGTTGGTTTTTCCTTCATCTGAACCAAACCATTCTTCTTGGGTTTTGTCGATTGATCATAGGTATCGGCGGAAGGATTTAGGATTCGAGTTCCAATCATTTGCTCCTTCATTCTTCGTTGCGAAACTGAATATTTCTACACCAATGGCATTCTCGTACACGCTCATCTTTACTCTCGTCTATTTATCTTTGGGACCAGATAAGCTATGTAGATGCTTTTGTTGTTCCTGTTTTGAATGAATTTGTAGGTGTTTGGACATTCACTTTCTTTTACTTGACTGGGAAGGTGAAAAAATATTATATTTGCACTTCACGGGTTCAAACCATCTTCTTTGATGCTACAACAGCTTCGCGGAGCTAGTCTCCAGAGGAAGGTTATATAGTATCAACTGTTCTTGACGGCGACAAATTAAATATCAATACATATTCAGTTCTGCGTCAACCTAGTACCAATGATGTCGTCGTCCTCGACTCCTCGGGAATATCTTTTACACAGTCTCTTTCCCTATCTCTCAAGGTATTAAGTTCCCCAAGCTCGTAACTCAAAACCCTAATTGTCCCTCTCATGCTTTTTGTAATGGGAATGAGATTTTATTGATTTTCAAGGGTATAAGTTTGTAAATTTGAATTCTTAAGATTCTTGAAAATAAAATAAAAAGATTAAAATTGTAATTAAAATTTTTTTTTAATATAAACCGTTAGATCGAAATGGCATATATAATACAATCTTGAGTTCTTGACCATTGCACCATAAGGGTATTTTGGTCATCAAATTATGATTTGTCCTTAATTAGTCATTTTTAGAAACCTCAGGGGAGCCATATGCAAAGAAAGATTTTTTTTTGGACTAAAAGTAACTTGGACCAAACCTTAGGGGTCCAGATGAAAATTACCCTTTTAAAAATGCAAGCCTACCTCACCAAGATGCACTATGCTTAACAATTTTAGTAGAGCAGGGGGTTAAGAACCCAGGTTTCATAAGTCAAACTTAGTCACTGGGTCAAGACTGGTTTAGGGCCTGTTTGGTTACATGAATCCAGATATTTGAAATCTCTGGATTCATGAATGCGAGATTTATATCTGTTTGGTTGTGAAAATCTCTAGATTCATGAAATCTAGAGATTCATCTTTTTACACTAAATCTCGCATTTGAAATCTATAGATTATGACTTCATAGATTTGAAATCTCCCTCATGTAACCAAACCGGTCCTTAAGTAATCGAATTTTTATGAATATGATGACATAAGCCTATTTAGAAATGACTTAAACAGAATAAGCCCATTTCCTGAAGGCATGATTCTTCTTCATCCAACGGTTGCAATTCCTGAAGGCATGATTCCTCTTCATCCAACGGTTGCAATTAAATCAGTTCACGAGTTGTCCATCCAATGGTCTAATGGAGATGATTGGATCCCAGCTTAGCGTGGCAGTAACCACTTACCAAACCCAAAAAAAACAGGAAATGCATATATGCTGGCTGGGACAACAGAGGCAATTCATGACGTGAAGGGGGTAATGCTTGGATGAGACGAATGTTTAGTGTGTTGGCATGGAAGAGCTTAGAATGCTTGTTTGCGGCTGTGAAGACAAGCTAAGAGGCTAATTCATGAGTTTGATGAAAGGATTGGTTCTTACTTGATATTTTATGTTTGCAGTGAAAGAATGAAGATAAAAAGAAAAATACAGAGTTCCTGTGACTGTGAGTAGATGAAAACAAAGAAACTTGCCTCAAATCTCTATAATGAAATTTCAACGGATCATCTATGTGCATGCAAACATTTTTTTTTTATATCGTTAAAAGAAGAATAAACTAACAACATAACAGAACAAAAACACTAAAAACTAAAGAATATCAATAAGAAAACTCTATCAAAACACTCAATAATCCAAAGGGGCCCTAAAAATAATTGACTTGGTCAGTCAAGATTTGGATTAGGTAATGCTTTCTAAGGTGGGTTCTTCACTCTCAGCTCAAGTTATCAAGTGAATCAAGCAAAGAGATTAGAGAAAGCAAAAGATATTCTAAGCTCTTGCTTAGCTTGGCCACATAATCAACTCTATTTTTTTCCCCTAACAATAACAAGTTATCCTATTATTCAAGTTATTATAATAAGGGCTTTAATTTTGCCCATAATTCATTTCATTAATTGACTTCCAAGTTTTTTTTGGGTTATGATTGACTTCCAAATTAAGGGAAGCTAGTTCATTTAATAATCAGGAATCCTTGGTTTCTTAGACTTCAAATAAGCAAATGTTTTGCATTCAACACAAAAATATGCAAGACAAAACTCTTCTATACAAAAACATTAAGGAGTCTTTGTTTGCTGTTGCACGGCTTTCAGATGGTGACACCAGAATCCATATGGATCCAACAATTGTGATTACAAGGGTGGTAGAGATCATAGCTATTGGATTCAAATAAATTTATGCATTGCTATCTAACACGTCGTACAAGATACTTGTGTGATAGCAAACAAAAAATCAACATCAAGGTTAATTTTTTCCTTTTTTTCCCATGAGAATAGTTTCTTAGCACTAACGGTCTCAAAAAAAATTGATAACTTGTGGCACAAAGAGGCAGGCTTAGCACAACGGTTAGTAAACCACACAACATCAAAATAGACTCTTTGTAAAAATTATTGAGGTAAGATAGCATAAGAAAATTATGTATAAATTAAAAATTTTCACTTTATAGCCATATCAATCTCTTCAACTTTGTATTACCCAAAAAACCCAAAAAAAATTTATTAAAACTCTTGGACTTCAAACTACTACTAAAGATACTTGAAAGATCTTGCATCTGCACTTTCTCAATCAATCATGCAAGAGTTTAAGTAGCTAAATATTTCTCTTAATGATTCCATTATAACTTCATAGAAGGTCAAGAGACTTAAAGAAAAAACATAGTGGGTTGTAAGGTAAATTCTCATACTCAAATCACTAGGTTGTGTAAGAAGGAAAGTAGACTTAAAGAAAAAAACATAGTGGAATTCTAATACTCAAGTCATTGGGTTGTGTAAGATTTGAAGTTTAAATTTTTATATTTTTTTATTATTGAAGGTCTCTTGTTCTTCTCTGAAATTGATATATCAATAGTTAATTCTTCAATAAAAAATTATTAAAATTTTTTTTTTATAAACAAAAATAATTAAGGTTATAGACTAATCTTGTTGTTTTGTTTTTTATTAGGGCAGGTATGTCTAATCAACAAGAAAATATTAGGTTCATGGCAAATCAGGGCTAACCCAACCCCCAACTTGGTCCATTGATACCTACTATCAATATTTCCTCGTTTGCTTAAAGGTGTTAAGTGAGATTCTCCTTCCAATTTCAGTTAAATTGCTTTTGAATGTTTAAGACGTGTGGTTGTTGTTTCCTTGCTGGTTGGTTTTTATCTTTCTTTGCTTTAGAAGTTTCATGAAATTTCTCTAAGTAGGACCCATTACCCATCCACCAAAACTTTGGATAAAACATAACTCCACCGGCCAAAGCCAAGAATATTTCCCTCCCAAAGTGATCTCATATCTTAAAGTGCATCTCAGTCAAAGTATGTCTCTCTCTCTCTCTCTTTGTTATTTTTTTATTTGAGTCATAATCTTTGTCTATGAGACTATGACTCTAAACCCACAAAATAAAATCTTTCTCATAATGTCTCCCACTATTATTTCTTTATTTCTTTTAGATAGAAGATGAGACAAGCCTGAGAGATAATGCTTGAAGTCCATAAACTTTGGCCTTGAGACTTTGATATTATTATTTTAGTTTTACTATTTCTTCTAGATAGAAGGTTGTTATGACTATATCAAGTGTACATTCATACGTCATCGTTAATCTATGTGAAGATTTACTACTATATCAAGTGTTTGTGTTGATTTACACGCACTTGGACTAATCCTCGAAGAAGCTTATGAATTAGGCTACTCGGAACTTTCGACGTCCGACTTATGTGGAGTTGATAGTTGTCGACTGAGCCAAACCCATTAAAGGATATTTGGTTGCAAAGTAAATGGTGTTTGTTTTCCCTTTTATGATGTTTGATTATAAATTGAATAAAGTGGAATGAATTTTACTAAGTTGTTTGGTAGGTATAAATAATAATAATAAATCAATCTCTTTTATTTCAAATCTCATGATTTAATATTTCATGATAGAAGACTCCTAATGAGATGTGTTTACATTGAAAACATCACACGTCTTGTCAATAGACCTATGTGTCATATACGTCGATGACTGCATTATATTCATCCATGTTAATGTCTATTTGTTTATTTTTCATGAAAGGATAGATGGTCTTGACTTTGGACTTTCGATGTATAAGTTTGAGGTGTGAATTGATTTGCTTTCTGTTGCTAGCACTCTCATCGAAGACAAAAATTTCCGACTCTTTGAATTTTGAATATATAAATTATAATACGTTGTCATTTAAAACGTATAAATTATTTTACATAGGAAATATAATGCTTTAGTAATTAGACATCTTTTTATTTTTTTTTCCCTGAGAAATGAAATCTTACTTAACCAAATTTTTTGCATTTTCCTTGCAACCGAACAAACTCTTAATAGGTTCTCTTGCAATAGTTTTACGGCTCGATTGATACTATTTTGGTTCGTTGGACCGGAGTCACTGAACATCTCAGGAAATGTGAAACAACACAAGGGTAAAATCGTCTTTCCTTATTTATTATGTTTGGCGGCAAAAATGCTGTGTTGGCAGACACATATACCTTTTCCGCTTCTGACACTACGAAAAGTCAAGCACGTCAACGTCATCAATGGCATTACAGTTATTCAAGCAGTAACTTAAGGGCATTTATGTCAATTCATTCAATGATGAGAGAAAAGTGAAAACATCAACAGCTTTTGATTATTACTTTCCTTTGTCGTTGTCTACGTTCTTGTCCTCTCTCTCTCTCTCTTCTGGTCTGCTACTTTTTGCTTTGCTGTTGTTGCTCTTTGTTCCTGCAGGAGCTGTTAGAAGTTAAGGATTTTTAAAATAAATTAATGGAAGATAAACAGAAGAGAGGAAAGAATCCAAGTACATTGAAGGGAAAGGAAGAAACCCTTAGGCCTTAGCTTAGAAATCTAAATAATGACAAGAAGCAACGGAAATCGATGAAGATAGATGGGTAACCGTATTTGCAGGTCCAGGAGGAGTACGGTCGAAGACCGTTTCACGAGACCTCAGAGACTAGTTCGTGACTCCACTGATTTTGATTACAAGAAGCTTCGTAAGCTTATACTCTCAGAGAAGCTTGCGCCTTGTTTTGATGGAGTTGAAGAAACAAATAATTCTGACTTTGAAGAATGCCCTATCTGTTTCTTCGTAAATGCTTTCTTCTGACTTGTTGTTTCTTGTCAAAATCTCTTCTTTTTTTTATGAATTCACAATTTTGGATTGTTTTTCTCATTTGGGTTCTGGGATTTTTATTTTTCAGTACTTTCCGAGTTTGAACCGGTCGAAATGTTGCATGAAAGGGATTTGCACTGGTGAGTTACTGGTTTTCATCAACGATAGGATTGTTCTTGGTGGGTTTATCTCTAATTAGGTTTCGTTTCTATGTGGGTTTATTGCAGAGTGCTTTCTGCAGATGAAACCTTCGGGTGTTACACTTTACGCACAGTATCCTTTCTCTCATCTGATCATCTTCGAATTTTGGTCTTCCCTCTTCATGTATATTCTTTGTACTTGGGTTGCGTTTGTTCGATTTGTTATCTTTCATATTAGCTTCTGTTTCTGCGTTGGTTTCTTGTTTCTCGTGCTCTTGTAGTTGCTTCTTCCCCACTTCTGCTTTATTTGGAGTTCTGTCTCTTGGTGGCTCGTGTAAAGTGGTGATTATTCCAAACTGATTCCAGTTTATCCCCCTTCATGGAAGGGGCGAGGGAGAAATTTTGTTTCTGAATGGGAATTGTGTCTTAACAGGGTTGAGGGCTTCCTTATAATAAGTAACCTTAACAGGGGAAGGGGAACTTTGGAAAGGAGAAAGACAAGTATATTTTGTACCTACTGTTGTTTACTTTTCTAGTGAATGATTCCAATATAAATGGCTCTGTATTATAGGAATTTCATGAATTAGGAAGAAACAGGGGACGGAGATCTTTGGGAAAAAAAGGAAAAAGAAAAGAACAGTGGCAAGGTCGGTTGAAAATGAAAATGATCGCGATTCTGATGCTTTAGTCCAAACTATAAACAGATTTGATAATCACAAGTATATGGTGATATGACATGTCTTGTAAAATAAGGGGTTTTGTGTTACAACTTGAGAGGTAGACATTGAAATGAAGAATGGCAGACACCTGTCGGAGGTTTTCCATGAAAATAATCCAAGCTTGAAACTTCTTCAATTCTAATAATGGCCAAGCTGGAACGTGTATGAAATCATCCTTGGAAATAAGGAGGAAGGCTTGCCTATGATCTTTTTTACGTGATTGACCCATACTGTTATCATGCCAATGGAATATGGTCGGAGGATGTAAGATCACCTGAAAGGTGGATAATGTGGTTATTGACCTTGTGGAGTTGAAACTTGAAACACCGTTTGGACTTTGACTCTCTACTTACTAAACCCTTTCTGATAGGCACTGTTCCTGTTCTGTTACAGCTTTGAAAGTGAGTTTTGTAAATAGAATTTGAAATTGAGAGGAGATATATAGAAAATAAACCGCGATATTATTTGACCACGACAGGGTTGTGCTTTTTACAGGATACTACATCAGATAGTTGGATATATAGTTGATGGATGGAATGTACATATTTTTTCTTTGAATGAGTTTTGCAGGTGGAGCAGCAGATATTTTTAGTTTCCAGTGGAGAAGTCAGGAATATTTTGTCACTCTTCTTTAATCCCCCCCCCCCCCCCCCAAAAAAAAAAAAAAAAAAAAAAAAAAAGAGAAGTGAATATGCTTGTTATAACCTTGTTAAAGAATATAACAGAACTCTCTTAGATTGATATCCTTAGCTGTTCAAGATGTCCATTTTGTAAAACTCCAAGCTATGCTGTTGAGTACCGTGGTGCCAGGACTCAGGAAGAAAAGGGCTTGGAGCAAGCTGTATGGCTCTTTATCTCTGATTGGTACTTTGTTTGTGTAATATAGAGATAAACTTAGATTGTGTGCATTGTGTGATAGGACACCAGAAATCTTACTATTCTGTTTCTCGTTTGTATATTTTTTTGTACAGGAAGAACAAAAGGTCATTGAGGCCAAAATAAGAATGCTGCGGGAATCTGAAAATGCAAATCCGGCCAACTTAGTAAACCAAAATTCATCACCAGTTGAAATCCTGACTGCAACATCAGGCTCTAGGGAGCCATCTAATGGTTTTCCTCTAACCTTGAACAGTTAGATTTGTATCAGTGCTTCACATGGATTAATCATTCATTGTTCATATAGTTGGACCACTTTTTTTTTTTTTTTTTTTTTTTTTTGGGGGGGGGGGGGGGGGGTGTTGGGGTTTTTTTGGGTGTTTTCTTGTATTGCCCTATCCTCAGTATTTTACTCAAGCTCTATTTGCTGGAACAAATAGATGGTGAACAGAATTTAAGAGGGTCAGAGCTGGCTTTAGCGAGCGGGACTGTTGATGTATCTCCTGTAAATGCTTGGAATGAAAGGTTTGCATTTCTTGCGCCTCAATTTTGCGTTATTGCGTTTTCTGTTATTTTACTTCAACCAAGTAAGTGTGCTTAACCAAATTCTAGCTGGAATGACACCTTAGCATGAAAACATCCATCCCATCTAATAGCATGAGTACCATGAGTTGATTTTTGAGTTTAAATTGATATAAGGGAAATTTTCAGCGTCACCCCCTAAGTTACCCCTTAGAATTAATGCCAACCCCTAAGTTATCCAATTTATTAATCAGACCCCTTTAGGATGAAAATTATCAATGATAGCCCTTGCCATTAGGAAATCATAGTTAAATGCTGATGTAAGCAATTTAATCTTTTTTAACTAGACAAGAATAACCTTGAATGAAAAACTTTACGCTTGACTTGTTTCTTCATCTTCCTTTACCGTCTAACTTCTTCCTCTCCCAATTGTAATTGCTCACAAAGCTTGGGAGATATGGTTCATGGGTAGTGTTTTTAAACTTAGGATGTGGGGGTAATATTGGAAATGGATAAATAAAAACTAGTTGGGACTAACAGTGTTAGTAATAAGGGGTCTGACTGATAAATTGGGCAATTCAGGGGGTGGCATTAATATCAGGGTGCGACTCAGGGGATGGGACTGAATGTCTCCCTTGATAAAAAGTAGGAAGAATATTAGTTTACTGTGAAGTTGAAACTAGCCCACCTAAAGTTTGTCTAGTAAATAACAGAATTGGGCATATGTTAGTGGACCATATAGGCACATACATTCATGTTTGAGGGGCCTGGGGTTCTTTTAGATTTAGTGGGGGCACTAATGTGCCTAAAATAGGGGTAGGAGGTAGTACTGGCTTTGTAATCATGTTGGACTCTGTGTCACTCATAGGATCCACAAAGTCTAAGACTATATAACTAGTCCCAAAATAACCCCCAAATCAAATTAGAAACAACAGGCTATGAAATCAACCAAGCCAGCTTTTGGAACTCAACCAAACTTGGATCAATTGGTGCTTGTACAGAGTAGAAGCACTTTTGAGAGTTCCCCTCAATCCCAGTGGCTGAGTTGGGAGATATAACAGCAACACCAAACTTAGAAGTTCAGGTCTTCAGACAAAACCAGTCTTCAAGGTGCTTCAAGTCTAGATCGAGTATAGCCCTGTAGAGGTGAGCCTCTGCTGCTAATATGAAACAATTCTGATGGAAAGAGGTGGAGTTATGGGATGGGAATGAAATTAGGTGGTTTGATGTTACAGAATGATCCTGCCAATAGAATGGCCTGCAATAGGGGTTGAGTGGGATGATTGGTCTTGCAATCTGGCACTGAACCTCTCAATAGGTTCTGCAAGATGGATGTGGAATTATCAGATTCAGATAGGGTGGCAACCTCTTCAGTTTGACAGTCACAGCAGCAACAGATCTGGACCTTGTTTGTCACTTAATTCTGATCTTCAAGACATCTTCTCAGAACTTGCAGTAACCTTCAAATGGAAGCGGCAACAAAGAGGGTTGATCAGGATATGGAAAATAGGGAGGTAAAGATGAGCAGTGAAGGTGAGAAGAAAGGGGATAGAGGAATGGCCTTCTCAGACTGGATCTCTGAACCACGGTGTCCTAGCTGTTTAAGCAAGGATCTATTGCCATAACTAATGGCAAAGTTCACTGCAAGATTCCTTTCTCCAAGTATGTTATTTACAATGGAGGCCTAGTAATAGCTTAGGCAAGCTTACAGTGGAAATAGAAGAGAAAATATCATTCTCGTCAATTTTACTTTGATTTAATTATTAGGAGCAAATTGCACTGGCACCCCAAAATGGAGGCTTTAAAGCATTGACACCTCACTTTATGTTTAAAAATCACAAAGACCCCAAAATTGGATTTTTATCGGATATATTTGTCAAATTTATCACTGAAAACAGTTAAATTACTGTTTATTTAAAAAAAAATCCCTATAACAAACAGTGTCTGAAAGGTTTTCAGTGACAAATTGGACAAATATATCCGATGAAAATCCAATTTTGGGGTCTCTGTGCTTTTTAAACATAAAGTGGGGTGTTAGTGCTTTAAGGCCTCCATTTTGGGGTGCCAGTGCAATTTGCTCTAATTATTAATACTCCTTCCTACATTTTGAACCATGACACTCCACTTCCCTAATGACAAGATTCCATCAACCGGACCCAGGCCAAGAAAAAAGTGCTATAAATGATGATATCACATTCAAATATGCATTTACCCCCGAATGACCTTGTGTTATATGAATTCCAATGTTAACCACCTCAATGGCTTCCTCCTCCTTCCCCTTCTAGAACTCCATCTATCCCAACCCTTCTTACTCCTTCTGCTGTCCTTCTGCCCCCAACCATTATTCTTCTTGCTGGTGGAAGGAAGATCACCTGCAACTTGTATTCTCTTACTCTTGTCTTCCGTCTCATCTTCAATATCTATTCTTTAGGTTGGGGTTATTTCACTCTCATCTGTTTCCTTTTCTTTGTTTGTTGGCTCTCTTGCCATGCTTCTCCCTTTTCTCTTTTCTCTCTCTCTCTCTCTCTCTCTCTGCTGGAAAATTAAGAAACAGAAGCATAATTTGAGGAAGGGAAGAGAAGGAATAAATCAAGGAATAGATTGGTTGGCTCACGATCCACAGCCTATGGGGATCTTACGGATGCAGATTGGTAACAAGGTAAACACTAATTGGGAAGGGGTTCAGGTGGACTCAAGTCCATATCTGAACCTCAAAGATTGGTGATACAAGTAAACCAGTCTCAATAGAAGCTGGCTCCTTCAAAACCAGCTGCCAATGCACAAGAGAAGAAGCTGACTCTATTTTCTATTTAACTTGCACTACTCGAGAAAATGGACTCTGGGTTTGGAGACCTAGGATTTATCTGGGCAAGTATTCTTTTTGGTGGTTCTGCCATGGTACAATTCAGAGTTGATTTCTGGTCCATCACTGTCATATTCATACTTTTAATTGATGGTACCAGAGAGGGATTCAAACTTCTGGAGGGGGGTCATGATACTGGAGATGAAGGAAGGATCAACTTTGCAGAAGATCATGAGATCATCTGCGAAGGCAAGGTGAGTGAGCAATTGCCGTTGGTTCATTTTGTTTTGATTTGATTGAAGCCAGATAAAGTATTTAGAAATAAAGGGTACAACAATTCGTTCATGTACGACAATCGTTATTCTAGCAACATTTCACCTTTGTTTTGTGTTCAGTGGGTTCTGAAGGGTATGCCTTATTTTAGGCTTACATTCACAGATTGCTTCTAACTACCATAGCATTAGATGCAAGGTGATAATTTCTTTTAAATTTAAATTCCTAATCATGTGAAATTGGCCTTCACAAGGCTCTCAAAACTGCCTTTCTCAAAATTTTTTTGTTTAATCAAATTTAAGATCCAGAATTCACCAAGAAAGATCCTCACAGGAATATTAGCACATTCTCTTCTTCAATTTTCCCATCCAAGAGCAAAAAGAATCGATCTCCATAAAAAGCTTCCTATTAATCATTATGCATCCCAAATTGGCCTCTGATTTCTCCTGGAACCATTATGGTTGACACTTTAGCTGCCACATTTTTTCACTTTTTCATTCGAATAAAAGGTTGTGCTTTTCTATGAGTTCAGTGTTTATCTGGAAAATGAAGGCCTTTCTGCCAGTGTCATTTGTACTCCCACACTCTCTCCTCCAGACATGCAAGCACCCTGTGTATACAAACCATGCAGCGTCCATTCGTGCTCCCATTGGCTTGTTATGGGAGGGTTCCATTCCACACCAGCAGTGTGGCTATCCCCTAGTCTTAGTTTATTTAGAATTTCTTGATTCACGTTCTGGATTAACTGATGTTAATTATTAATGTCCTGCAGGAGTGACGAATTTGGTCTGAATCTGGAAGAAATCATGGTAATGGAGGCTATATGGAAATCTATTCAGGTGGGTCTGCATTGATTCTTTCTCTGCTCTTTTAGTTGCTTTTTGTAAAACAAAATATAGGACAAAGAAAGATGGGCTGTATTTCATGAATTTGAACCATAATCCTATCTCAATTGTTTCTCAGGATACCGGCATAGTCAAATGCACAACCCAACAATCTTCAATATCAGATGGCACTGGAGGTGAGGCCCACAGGTCTAATCAAGGCATTATATCATTGGCTTCAATTCATCAAGACATACGACCTACAGTTTCGGTGACTGGTGGAATTGCAGTTGCCATTGCAAGAATGGCGGAAAGTAACATTCTTCATTCAGAAAATTCTCACTCAACCCATGATGATGAGATAGTTCAAGCTCAGAATGAAAATTCTGAAAGACATCAGAGCAGCACCTCAAGCCCCATATTTGAGGGAGGACCTGTTACTGATACAGAGCCCGATGTTGATGACGAGCACTCAGAAAATGCTTGCCTGGAAAGTAGTTATTCCACAACCGAGGATGAGTCCTGGGGATTGCACTCAGCCTATTCCCTTAATGGGAGTCAATGCTCATCAGATGGGTCAATCTCTGATGATGAACCAGCACCAGAGGAATTCCCTGATATTGAATCTTCCTGTCTGAGCAGTGTCCACACAATCTCTGGTTCATCTTGTGGAAGCCCTAATTGCTCTGAGCAACTGACTGATTCACATCTTTCAGGTGATAGCCATCATAGAAGGTATTCCAACTATGATTGTTATTGAAGTCCCACTTCAGAAATTAGCATGGAAGGTGAGATACATGCCTTGGTTCTCATTTGGTTCACCTGGTGTGCTTTGTACCAACTTAGTGTTCTATTATTTAGGCGGATTCTATGATGGTGGGAGTACAAACCTGGAGCCAGTATTAGCCATTCTAAGGAGATGAGGCAGGAAATAGAGAATTTAAAGGATGGTCTCCTATTCACTGAAGTTCTGTTCTTCCTCACTTTCGTTGAGTTCCACTGATTCTCATATGAAGATTGCTTCATCTCATGATTACCCACGAAAGCATCAGAAGGGAATAACTGGTACTTCTTACTCTGAGGTGTTGGTGTGCGAAGTTGTACATTGTTGGTGTGTTCTTATTACAAGTAACAAGGGTGAACCCACATGCCTTCTTGTCATACATTACCAAAGGGAGAAAGAAATAAGTTTGCAAAATTGAAAATAATACTGATTCCTTCTAGGGTTATTTTCTTAGCTTCACAGTGTGGAGTAACCTTCAGTCATTTTTTTTGGGGATGGGGGGGGGGGGGGGGGGTTTGAATGATGAAACATATATTGGCTTTAAAATGATGTTTTATGTGTCTTTTCTTTTCCATCACAAATTTTACTGGTTTGGTTGCATGGAAAATTGAAGGGAATGGATATAAAATTTTTGAATCTAGATTATGACTTTTAAAGTCATTAGCTAACATGGTTTTTTGAAATCATTCTAGGGATGGGTATCAAATTTTCATTCTTAATTTGCCCAATTTCGAAAGTTTTTTGTTTTAATTATTATTATTATTATTATTTTTTTTTTTTATAATTTCCATCCCCTTTTAAAGTTTGTAACCAAACAGTGCCTACGTTTTTGTTGCTGAAATCAAATCATACGGTCATGTAAAAATTCTTGTGCGAGTGGTTAGTGGTGATAGCCTTCGATGTAGAGGCTAAGAAGGTCTTAGATTTGAATCTTTGTTCTAATATAAAGTGAATATCGAAAGAGGTACTCTTAAAATTCATCATCAGTGCAAATTAAGTTTCTCTACTAGAGATGAATGATGATATCTCACACAAAGAATCAAAGAGCATAGAAATATTTCTTCTAATAAATTCTCATTGGAGTCTATCAGAATAAAAAGAAAGAAAATTCTCATTGGAAGACCTAAGAACAACTCTCAAAAGGGAACCAAGGAACAACTAACGTAAGTGATTCAATGGATAATTTACCAGAGGCTTGAGAAAAAAATACATCATTAGAATGACATCTTCTCCTTGGGAACACAAAGCAGACTCCAGGAAACTTTATGAGCTCCTACAGAAGAAGAACCGTGCCAGAGAAATTTGGCCATGAGACCCTTAGTTCGAATCAGAACACACTTAGAAATCTTAACAACATTCAGCCAATAGGCGAAAATGCCTATAATAATATACCTCAACAAAGTCATTCTATCAGCATATGATAAGAAGGGGTTCACCCAAGAGTTTATGCATCTATCAAACCTTTGAACCAAGCTATTAAAATCAGATGAGCAATAGGCCTTAGAAGAGATAGGGATTGCCAAGTAGCGGAAGGGAAAACTACCATGAGCAAAAATCCCATAAGAGAATCAAAGGCAGCAATCATTGAGTCAGAGCGTTCTTGAAGAAAATTTGTGATTTTTGAGAATTAATGAATAGTCCAGACTCTCAAATAGCTATTCTCTTCGTCCCATCCTCAGGCACCGAATGCTTACTTTCAGCCTATTTAAATCGGGTGTCGGACGAGGACAAGTCTGGACTTATTCAGCCTTTTTCTGATGACGAAATACATGCAGCGGTATTCGGTGCAAATGGATTAAAATCCCCTGGTCCGGATGGCTTCCCGGGAATTTTCTATCAGCATTCTTGGGATGTAGTCAAAGTGGATGTTACAGCAATGGTTCATCAATTCTATCACACAGGTACCTTCTCCTTAACTCATAATGCTACATACATCACTCTCATCCCTAAGAATGATCATCCTCAGGCAGTGGGTGACTTTCGCCCGATCAGTCTATGCAATATGAGCTACAAGGTGATTTCAAAAATTTTGGTTAACCGGTTGAAGACTCTCATTCCGCATCTGGTTTCTTTCCAACAAGCGGGATTTGAGGCAGGCATATTCAAGATAATATCCTCATTGCCCATGAAATCCTAACAAAGATCCATAGACACAAAAAGAGGAAGAAGGGTTTGATGGCTATCAAGTTAGATATGAGTAAAGCATATGATCGGCTCGAATGGGGTTTTATCCATCAAGTGCTACTATCCTGTGGATTTCCCCCCAAATGGATCCAATGGGTCATGTTTTGTGTACAATTAATTTCTTACACTCTGCTCTTTAATGGCACGGAAGCTGGCAGCTTTAGCCCATCTCGTGGGCTTCGACAAGGGGACCCCCTCTCGCCCTACCTTTTCATTCTCTGTGCAGAACTATTAACCTCACACCTTGAATTGGCAGTTGATGAGCACATTTATGTGTGAAATCTTAGGGCATAAAGCATGCATTTTATACACTTAGAATGGAGTTACCTTGGGTTTTATGTTGTTTTTACAGATTTTAGGACTTTTCAAGATTTAAGCAAATATTTGGAGTTTTGGGCTTGAATCATGCTATTTTACACGTCAAGAAGTCCATTCAAATTCTCAAATGCGAAAATGGGCCTGATCTGGAGCATGATGGGCTAGAGATGTGTGATTATGGGCCAACTCCGAAATACTGAAGAGATAAAGAAGGCAAATTTGATCTACAGATGAGATTTTAAATCAAATCTACAAAGATATTATTGAGAGAGTCCAAACGGAAAAGAGTCCTTGCATACCTCAATATCTTATCTTATATCTTGGATTTAATTAAAGAAAGAAAAAGAGGAAAAAGAATTATATTCATAAAAGAAAAAGAGGAAAAATCCCGTTTTTGAATGCCTCTGTCCAGTTTTGATCAAACCCTTCATCGAACAGTCATCCAGTGCCTGATCGTGCTGATTTTTGGAGGAGAGCTTCATGACTACTTAAACCTCAAATCCAACGGTGGAATTATGCATCTGATCTCTCTAAGTCGGCGCGATTAGTACGTCAAAACCCTAATTGGCTGAGTCAGATAGAAACCCTGAGTTTTATTCAAATTCTGCCGTGCTTCATATCTCATGTAAACTCTATAAAAGGAGAGCATACTCGATCAAAGGAGAACATGTTCTAGAGCTTAGTAGAAGCATTCTTTCTTCTCTCTTTAGTTTATTAAGGTTTTCTCTAGTTTTCTTTGCTTGCATTAGTGAGATTTAAATTTCTAGATTCAATGTTTAAGTTTAATCTTTTTATGTAATGCAATTCAAGTTCAAGCTTCAAGTTCAAGTTTCAATTTTTTTTAGATTCTTTTTTCTTTGGGTCTAGCAATTGCAGATTTAGATCATTCTAGATCTAAATCTGGTTGTTAGGGTTGGTTGACATTCGAATCGTTTGTTCAATTCGCAAGTAAGTAACTTTCTTTATTAATCTTCTCTCCTCCCTCCATTCCCGCTTCTATCTACCCCTTCATATTCTTAATTTAGGATTTACTTTCAACATTATTTATTGTTCTCCCTTCCCCTGGATCCTTGATCGGAGATGCCTCGATCTCCTCTCTTTGGTTAAGCTTCATTTTCCTTTAATTGCTTTGTTTATTGCTTTGTTATTTACTTTCGGCCTATTCATTCATCATCTCGGACCACATAAGCGGAGCAAGCCTACACGTCCTCCGCCGGTGACGAGTGGTGTTGCATCGCATTTTAGCTATTTCCTTTTCTTTTTATTGCTTTGTTTATTGCTTTGTTATTTACTTTCCGCCTATTCATTCATCATCTCGGACCACATAACCGGAGCAAGCCTACAGTCGTGCCTCTGCTGCTGGTGACAGGTGGTGTAGCTAACGGGTCGATCTCAAGGAGATATGCCACTTAGAATTGAACTTCTCCTTTCTCCTTGAATTGGCAGTCACGAATCATAAACTTAAAGGCATACAGTTATCTCATGGGGGTGAAAGATTATTGCACTTAGCTTTTGCGGATGACCTCATTTTATTTGATCAAACCTCTATGTCGGAAGCTCGTACATTTGGTCGAATCATCCAAGAATATTGCTCTTATTCCAGTCAAGAATGAAATCTCAACAAGACCCGTGCTCACTACTGCCCTAGCACTTCTTCTTCTATGAAACGGGCTTTGTCAGATCACTTTCATATCTCGCCTTCTTCTGCAGCGGACATTTATCTGGGCATCCCTCTTTTTTCTGGAAGAATGAAGCGGAAACATTGTGATACGCTCCTTGCTCGAGTCACCTCCCGTCTTCAGGGATGGAAGGCAAAACTTCTATCTTATTCGGCAAAACAAGTACTCATCAACTCTGCCATGGCCGCAATGCCGAATTATGCTATGTCCTGTTTCAAATTGCCGACTTTTATTGCACTGGATCTTGAAAAACTTATGCGATCCTTTTTCTGGTCTAATGGAGAAAAGCAACATGTGCATACAATAGACGGGTTATCTCTCTGCAGGTCAAAAGCTGAAGGTGGTCTAAATTTTAGAAATCTTCAGGCCTTTAACCTTGCTCTTCTGTCTCGGAAGGCTTGAGAACTTCTCCATTTCCCTCACTCACTTTGGGGTCGCTTAATGTTAAACAAATATTGTAAAAATCACAGTTTTTTGGAGGTCCAACCGAAACAGACGGATTCTTGGGGTTGGCGGTCTATTTTGATGGGTCAAGATCTCATCTTGCGAGGACTTCTTTTTCAAGTTGGTGATGGATCCCATATCAATCCTTGGACCTACCCTTGGATCCCTAATTCTGATATGGATAGAGGTTGTTATTCTTTTGCAAGAAGAGGGCCAGCTTCGGTGGCACAACTAATTAATCAGAGCACTCGTACTTGGGATCGGCATTTACTTTCTATATGGTGGCCAAGACAAACGGTATAGAAAATTCTTGCCATTCCTATTCCTTCTATTCCCATCCTAGATCATATTATCTGGCAAGGAACATCATCTGGTGCTTATTCTGTTAAATTTGCTTATCGATTGGCCACTTCACACAATGACTTGTCGGAGGGGCCATCTTTCAGTCACATATCTGGCGACAACTTTGGAATTGTCCTCTTCCTCCAAGAACCTTGCATTTTCTCTGGAAGCTCCTACATCAGAAATTGCCTTCAGCACCTCTTCTGGCTGCTAGAGGATGCACTTGTCTGACTTCTTGCCGTTTATGTGGATGCCATGATGCCTCCCTTGACCACTTACTCTTATTTTGTCCGGACACAAGGTCAGTATGGTCAGAGCTCCATCACTCTGAGATGACGTTGGGAACTGCTGTTAAGGATCTCGTTTTACAGCTTCTATCCACGTGGTCATCTCAGGACATGCAACGTCAGGTTTTGGACCGTCTACTGATTCTTTGACTTCTCTGGACTAATTATCATGCTCAGCTTGATGACTCTTCCCCTAGGCCCTTGTCGTCTCGTAGCTTTCAAATATGGAAAGGTCTCCAGTTCTACTCCTCTTATAATCACAAGGAGAAGACCAAGTCGATTCACCCTTTTCATATCACGTGGGTCCCACCTTCCCCTCCTGCTATTAAAATAAATGTTGATGGCTCTTTTTTTAAAGACAAAAACTTAGGGGGATTTGGCGGCTTAGCTCATGACTCCTCAGGAAAGATGTTGTTTGGCTTTGGGAGTGGCTTGCAATGCCACGATATTCTAAGCTTGGAAGCCATGGCAATGCGTCAAGCCTTAATCTGGGCGAAGGATTTTGATTTAACAACTGTAGAAGTCGAACGTGACAACCAAGCGCTGATTGCGATCTTGAAAAAACCGCTTACCGATGTGCCCTGGAAGATTTATCCTATCATTTCAGACATCCTTGGGCTGGTCCAGTCTTTTGACTTTATATCTCTAGCACATGTCCCCCATGAAGCAAATATGTCGGCCGATTCCTTGGCAAAGGAAGGTGCTTTAACGCAAGATACTTTCCTTTACAGTCAGATCCCTCCCCTGTTTCTTAGTTGGTTTTTGTTGTTTGATGTTTTGCAGTTTGGATGTATGCGTGGTTTTTCGTTTTAATAAAATTCTCCTATTACAAAAAAAAAAAAAAAAAGAATAGTCCAGACTCAGAAGAATAAAAAGACCTGTTGCTTATACACAACATTTTGAGTCAGCAAAACAAATAGAAGTAATACTAGGCTCTTGACAAAAATGTTGGGATGTGCTAAGGACATACAATGGTGGAACAAGGAGGTTTTTGGTCTAGTTCAAACTAGATTATCCAAACTGCAATCAGAATTAGCAGAATTGCAAGATAGACCAAATTCTAGAATAGTAGAAAAAAGAAGGAAGGAAGTGATGCAATTGATTATAGAATACATGGGTTTTGAAGAAGTGTTATGGAGGCAAAAGTCTAGGATCACATGGTTGGAGCAAGGTGACCTAAACGCTAATTTTTTTCATGCTAGCACAATCATCCGGCCCAATGTAATAGAAGCAAAAAGCTGAAACTTCAAAATGGTGGTTGGACAGATTCGGAGACGGAGATATATGATGAGGTCCTTAAATTTTATGAGGAGATTTTCAAAATTGAAGGTGTGAATCATGAGGCTTTACATGAGATTCTTCAACCTGTTGCTTATATTTTATCAGTGGAGGATAATAATGTTCTTGAAGCTAGTCCTTCGGTGGATGAAACACAACAGACTCTCTTTCAAATGAATCATCTAAGTCCCTAGGTTATGATGGTTACCCTCCCCTGTTCTTTCAGCACTTCTGGAAGCTACTGGTCCATAACTTTGTGAGTTTGTTACTTCTCTTTGATCAGTGTTGTTGTTAAGGTGGTTTCTAAAATATTGGCTTCTAGGCTGAAGGTGATGCTTCCTCATTTCATTAACACAACTCAAGCTGTGTTTGTGCCTAAAAGATCTATCTCAGACAACGTCTTCACATCCCATGAAGTCTATAACTTCCTAAGAAGAAGAGAAAAGGAAAGAAATGCTATATGGCGGCCAAGCTTGATATGAAACAAGCTTATGATAGAATAGAATGACCTTTTCTTGAAGCTTTACTGAGGAAATTGGGATGCAGAGATAAGGTGGTGGACTTAATAATGGAGCTGGTCACAATAGTGAGATACACCTTTCTTGTCAATGGTGGTGAAAGGTGTGCAGTTTTACCATCTAGAGTAATTCAACAAGGAGATCCTCTTTCGTTAGCAGTATTTGTGGTGTGTTCACAAGCATTAAGTAACTACATTAGGTTTGAAGAGGAGAATCAAAGAATTTTCAAGTTGAAAATTAAACCGGGAGCTACAAACATATCTCATCTCTTGTTTTCGGATGATAGCATTTTTTTCTAGAAGTTGACGTCAACAAGGTCTTCAACTTAAAGAAGGTGTTAGAGTTGTATTGTTCAGCTAGTGGCCAACAGATAAAATATCAAAAATCAGCTCTCACTTTTAGTGCAAATACTCCTTCTCGTTTGAGAAGATGGTTAAGTTGAATTTTAAAGATTTGATATGGAGATGGCCCATCTCGGTATTTTGGAATGCCTATGGAGGTGGGAGTTAGTAAGACTGAAGTCTTTTAGTGTAATGTGGAGTGGCAGTCTACCAAATTGAAAGGGTGGGCTCAGAGCTACCTAAGTCATGCTAGAAGGGAAGTCCTACTAAAAGCTGCAGCTCAACCGGTCTCCAACTATATAGGTATGCATTATAAAATTCTCAAGAGAATCTATGAAAAATCAAGAAAGTTGGTAGCCAACTTCTTTTAGGGAGGAAACAGTGATTCAAAAACAGTTCATTGGCTACCTTGGGATAAAATCACTTAGAAAAAAAAAAAAAAAAAAAAAAAAAAAAGGTGGTTTAGGTCTAAGGGACCCTGGACCCTGCTTTACATAATAGAGCATTATTATTTAGAGTAGCATGGAGATTATTCGATGAACCAAACTTGGACTGTGCTAAATTAAAGAAGGCAATTTACTACCTAACATTAATGTGTTAAAAGCTAGGTTGGGTAGAAATTCATCATGGGAGTGGAAAAGTATTTGTGAAGGAATAAAGGTATTGTCACAAAGGTATTGTCACAAGGGCTGACTTGGAGGGTGGGAAATGGTAAAGACATCTCAATATGGAATGACAATTGAGTTCCTTCCATTCTAGGTTTTAAAGTTTAGCAACAATATTTATTGATGGGGACATATGAGAAGGTGGTGGATTTGATTTTAGAGGAGTCAAGAGAGTGGAACACAAGCCTTATTCAGGATATTTTTCCACCAAGAGAAGCAACAGCTATTTTACAAATTAATCTTCCAACTTTTCTTAGTCAAGATAAGTTGGGGGGGGGGGCAGCTCATAATGGGATATACTCAGTCAAATTAGCATACCTAATATTAAGGGACAACAAAAATAGAGAAAAAGGTATGTTGCCCTCTTCATCAAAGCTAAGTAAATGGAAAACAACATCTTCGTCAACGTGGAAGGCCATTTGGAACTGTTTTACATTGCCAAAGATCAAGTCTTTTCTATGGCGAGCTTGTGTAGAAGGCGTGGCATCAGGAGAAGGATTTTATGTTAGAAAATTAACACTTGACTCTTCATGTCCAAGGTGCGGCTGCAAGGAAGAAACTACAGATCATATAATTTTGCATTGCCCTTTTTCAAAAGCACTATGGCTTGCTAGCCCTACATCAACAAGGTTCCCTACTTCATCAGATTTTGGTATTCCGTAGTGGGTTAATTAATGGGAGAATTGGAAAGAATGTGGAAAGGAGAGGATAGAGCAACTAAAGAGTTTGGCTACCTTTATTGCATGGTCAATTTGGAAATCTAGAAATAGTCTCATCTTCTCCAAGACTCAAGATGCTCCTTCCGAGGAGCTACTAAAAGCTTTGAGTGCATTTGAAGAGTTCTACAAAGTGAAGAATAAATATGGAAAAACAAATACAACAAGGTCTTCTCAACCTCAAGAAATTGTATGGACTCCCCCTCATCAAGATTGGCTTAAGATTAACTGTGATGCATCTTGGAAGAAAGGTGAGCCTAAAGGAGGTCTAGGTATTGTTTGTAGAGATTTCTAGGGAAGACCGGTATTTGCCATATCTAAATTTTCAAAGCTTTGGCAGTAGCAGGGAAGGGGAGGCGATGGCAGTTAGAAGAGCTTTAGTTGAAGCCGTTGAAAATGGGCCAGGTAAGATTATAATCATATTGTTTTGTAGTTATCAGCCCTATTTCTAAATATCAATGGTCCTCTCATATCACAATTAGGCCCATTTTAGATGATATCATGTATCTTAAGACTATATTTGAGTCCCGTGTTTTTGAGCATGTTCTTAGGTTGGCAAATTCAATAGCCGATAACCTAGCTAGGAAGGCCATGTCGGCTAGGTGCACGACTTTGGTGCATGTTTCCACTCCGTGGTTGAAAGATCTTTGTATACTTTTTTCTTCAAGCTCTGCTCCTGAATAAAATCTCTTTGACAAAAAAAAAAAAAATACTAGGCTCTTGATAGTGAAGGTGAAACACAAATGCCTCATTCAAAGAAACCTTGTCAAGAGAATCAACAAAGGTCTGAAAAATCATATCAATGAGGAGGGAGGCAGGTATAATGAGGGGAGACATGGGGCACCCCTACCTCAAACCTTGATTAGCAACAAACTTAGATGACTTAGTCCCATTCAAAAACTACATAACTTGGATTAACAACACACTGCCTAATCCACTAAATGAATAGAGGAGAAAACCACAACTTGCTCAACAAAACATATAATCCCACTGCACAAAATCAAAAGCCTTTCAAATATCGATTTTAGCAACAAACCGAGGGGGTTCCAGCCTTAAGGTGATAATCATAGAAAAGCTTCTGACAAAGAAAAAATATTCTCAAACACTTGTTTCCCCTCAACAAAAGCAACCGGGATAAACAAACAACCTTTGGGAGGATCAACTTCAATTCATCATAAGCTTAGAAATGAATCTATAAAACAAAAACTAACTATAATAGGCCTAAAGTCGTCAGCCCAGAGAGCTTCAACTAGTCAAGGGGATGAAGACGATTAAAAAAAAAAAAAAACTTTAAACTACTGCATAAACATTAGACCCAGTGATATCCCAAATTTTCTTATAAAAGCTTGCCCCAAATCCGTTATCTTGGGGGCACTATCTTCATCGGCAGCAAAGACCATACTCTTGAATTCCTCAACTAAGAAAGAAGCTACAAGGTCCTGGAATCGGCATCACTAAGGCAATGTTCCTCCAAAACATTAAGGTTAGAACAAGTAGGGGAGGGAGAACCACCAAACGCTTTCATAAAAAGCCTTGCAACCTCTTCACTGATCTCATTCTCATCGATGAGCTATTAGCCGCCATCATTTTGAATCATAGAGACCCAATTTCTAGCCTACCACTCTATAATACACTAGTGGAAAATTTTGGAATTAGCATCACCAACAGACTCTAGAGCATTATTAAGAAAACAAAGATGATTAACAGAAGCCCTCTCCCATGTTGAAGAAAAAGAACATCCGAATCATCAATAGCAATTCGCTCTTTGAAGACTAATCAACTCAATCTCGGCAGCAACAATTTGATTATCCAAACGATGAAAAATAGACCTGCTTTAGGGCTCCAAATGCTCTTTCAAAACCTTCAGTTTCTATAAGTCTTAAGATGGGAGAAACACCGCAAAGAGAATTCCAAATTGTAGAAACAAGGGGGAAGAAACCCGGATGATCAACCCAATGAGAATAAAAGTAAAATTGAGCCCCATAGGGCAAACAAATTTAACACTAAGAGAAACAACAAGAGGTGATTGATCCAAAATTTCAGGGTAGAGGACACACATGAGAAGAAGGGAAGGCTACCAACCAGTCAGAGTTGATGAGAGCATGATCAATTGGAGAACAAATTTGCCCTTCACCAACTTAATTTAAGTTCAAAAATGTCAGCAACACCCATAAACTCAACCATAGGGTGAATGGATCTCCAGGTAGGGTTAGACCACCCACACGCTCATCAAATCGCTTAATGGTGTTAAAATCGCGTAGAGAGGCCAAGGAACACAAATAGAAGAACTAATAATCTCAATATCCCTCCATAGAGGAAACTTATTTTCAGTAGCATTGAACCTATACACAAACATATTAAAAAAACTGGACTCCAGAAGTCAAAAGAGTAAAGCTCCCATGCACAAACTGATTTGTAACAAGCATATGCTAAAAAGAGAAGATATTCTAGTTCTAGAAGACCCATATGCAACCATGAGCCTTATAATTAGCAAATCTCCCCTAGCTACTAGGAAACAACCAATAAAGAATAGCTTTATTATCCTCTAGAACATAAGTATTAAAGCTAACCCATTCCTTCACCAATCGAAGCTTTCACAAGTTGTGTTAAATCTCAAATGTTCCAAGTAATACAAGCAACAATTAAGCTAGAGAAGAAGAGTAACCACCCTAGAGAGCCTTAAACTTGTTTGAACTAGGAAAAGAAGAAAACATGACTACAAGGTCCCTAGCAAAATACTGATCAAACAAAACATTTGGAGAGGGGACATGTATAGGTCACAAGTAATCAGATGCAGAGGACGCGTAACACACCAGAAGGCTTAGCATAGGAAGGGGAAGAACCCCAGACAACCTTGGAGAAAGAATGATAGCCAGAAAATGAATTACTAGGGACAAACTTAGAAAGAGACATGCTTGAAGAATCTTGAGGCCAGTTACAAGGATCAAGACTGGGGTCAAAATGGGGGGCCCATTAGCAGGCTCAACAAAGGGGTCAACAAGATGTTCCATCAAACCAGTCGCAGGAGCTTCAATCATTAGATCAGACATAGCAACCTCATGATAAGATTGTGACAAAGGTTGACTACCACCAGAAGAAGGTTGACTACCCTCCAGAGGACGAGTAGAACCTTCGAAAACACATCTACTAGAACCACATTGACCACCTCCATCGGAAGGCCGACCACGAGAAGCAGGTTCTTGGGGCAATTACCATCGCCATGGACAAAGAGCATGCAATGGCTGTGAAGGAGAGGCGCCCAATCATAGTCAATGGGCTACATCAAGATAGTCCCATCCTTGTCACAAATCTTGTTAAAGCAAGGAAGACCTCGACTAGCATTAAAAAGAACATAGACTCACACAAAAGTGAGACGCTCATGAAGAATAGTGCGCTGATTAGAACAAATAGGAACTCCCACAGTATTGGCAATCTTGCTAAGAGAATGAGTGCCCTAGAGATGTTGATGCAGCCCATAAAGCTGAATCCATACAGGGAGACGATTCTTTTCACTCTTATAAAAGGTCAAGTGCTTCGTCAGAGATGAAAAATCAAAAGCCGACCGCCAAGCATCCAGGGACCCTCCTCCAAGGCTTTCCAACTAGAACCAGCTTCCTAGAATTCAAAGACAAAGACTCCATCACCCACACCATAAACACCCATCGAGTCAAAGTGAGCCCTCCTATTAGCAACAAAGTGCTTCATGGAATCAAAAGGGAAGTTAGTGCCAAAGACAAACCCACTAAAGCAGACTCCCAACATTCCCTTTCATCACAAATATCCTCTAATTGAGATACCTCCACTAGCTCAATATCAAGATCACCAGCTGAATAAACAAAAGATCAGAACTATCCTCCAAAACATGCCTGCAAGAAAAGAAACTGGCCCAAGAGAAAACTCTCTCGCCAACCATGTCATATCCACCCAACCAGCATCCATTTTCCCGAATACTTGAGAGAGAGAGACCCACAATCACAAGATCCATTTTCATTCACGTCACATACCATGCACATAATAATATAATCATGGGCAAGAATAAATCAAATGTTTTAATATTAAAGAATGAATATCAAAAATAACCAAAGATATCAGAAGGATCTCAAAACAACTAAGTGGAAGCAAAGTTAAATCTAATAAAAATGCTAATCCTCGAAAGAATGATAAACTAGAAAGAATAAACTAGGACAAAAATCTAAGTTTTCTAATGTTTCGCCTTCTTCTCCAAACGTTTGTACATTTGCAACTTTGGGTCAATGTCTAGCTTATAGTCCCAATGATGAAGGACGTGTCTCCTATCATTGTTGATCGAGGTCATAATAGTACTCCACATTGTACTTGGATTGTACCACAAGCACAATTAGTTCCTATTGTTTCCTTAGTTGCATAATCAATGGGAGATATCTTTGAACTGGAGCTTAGGATCTCTTCTTCTCCTGTAAAGACATCTAAAACACAAGCCACAAAAGGATGAGCTCCAAAGAACTCAGCGAGTAATTCATATACACATGCATATCTTCATTCAAACATTAAGTAATAATAATAAAGCGCTAACATATTATGGAGTGACATGATTATGCAATGAGATGTAATAATGCTCCTATACTCTAACCAATGCAAGTCTCTATCTAGGTAGAAACGTATTAAGATGTAACACCAGCCTCCTTTAGGTAGGTCTCATCACATTGATCTCTGATGGGTTGGTTATCAATCTTGAGATCTCGGGTAAGGGGGGTAAAGTTATCCCTCTTGGTTCATCAGCATAGTCGGGGTTTAGGTCCCCACTCTCTCACCAAACCATTGGTCTGAGTATTGGCGCGTGTCAGGGATAATCATGCGAGTCATATACTCCATCATATCATTCTAGGTTTAGATACCTTTTCTGTGGCACCAACCGACTCGGTTCAATATCTTTCCCTATCTAAAGTCAACATATCCTATGGCTCCAACCAACACGAATTGCTCCTTCTTTTAACCCCTATTGGTCATCCACATATAATGGGCAGAAAACTCTCATGTCCTCTCAAGGGTTGGATACTGGTTTTGAGCGCCCACCACCCCACACTACTGCCATAGGTCATTCAACCTCAATCCCCTGCCGATAGGGTATGACATGACAGGGTGCCTAACCATGTTTCATCTAGACCCCCTAGAGATGTTCCCTAATCTATATATTCCTTCTAAGGTTCCTAGGGTAATGGATAAACCACAACCCCAGATCAAGTCCTCTTTTATACTAATACAACAAGGCACCAATATCTCATGTAAACAATCATAATTTATACTTCCAAAGCATTCAAGAATGTAACATTTGTAAACAATAACATATAAGTGAATGTACAAGTAGAATATTGCATTAAGAATTAAAGATAAGCATAGGTAATGAATTCCCTCACCTTGTAATTTAGTTGTACAACTTTAAGAGAAACCAAAAAGGTGCTTTAACAAGCCCCAAATAGTCTTATTTAAATGTTTGTTAAAATTAGAAACAACCCTCACGGTTCAATGTCGAAAATAGAAACAAAACTAAAATTGACAGGTAGGGGTCTCATGAATAGTAACAGGTGGGGGTTGCCTAGGAGACACTGACCATTCAACCTATGGGGAGTATGGGTTACCTAAATAGTACCCATACGGGTCGCCCAGGAGACCCTGAAAAATGTTGGACAATCAGTAAATCAGAAGAGATACAGGTTTTTAGATCTGTGACTTATCTAATGAATTGTACTAGGCTAGATATTGCTCTAGTAGTTGGAAAATTGAGCCAACATACTTATAATCCTAATAAAGAGCATTGGCTTAGAATTGAAAGGTTACTTTGGTATCTTAAGTGTACTATGCATTATGGGCTTCGCTATAGTGGAAATCCTTTTGTTTTAGATGGACATTGTAATGTTAATTGAATCTCAGATTCAATAGAAACATAGAAACACTAGCTACAAGTGGATATGTGTTTATGCTAGGTGGATGAACAATCTTGTGGAAATCAGTTAAACAATCATGTAGAACTTCTTCAACAATGGAAGTAGAATTCGTAACTTTGGAAAAGGCTAGAAATGAAGCTGGATGGCTTAGAAACTTGATTGTAAATATACCTCTGTGGCCCAAACCAATGCTACCTATATTGCTTCATCGTGACAATAAAACAACTGTAGGAAGTGCCAAGAATAGGTTATATAATGGGAAAAGAAGATACATCCATCTTCGACAGAATCTTGTAAGGCAATATATTGATGAAAGAACAATTGCAATTGATTACGTGAAATCAAAGAAGAATTGAGCTGATATGTTCACTAAAGCGATGCCTACAACCTGTGTGAAGAGATTTAATCTTGAATTAGGTTCAAAGAGTAAACAATGAAGTCACTAGATGACCTATTGGTACTACACCATTTGAATAAATATAGTAAAGTAGTACCACCATATCGTTGATAGGATGAGTAACTTACTCTAAATCAAGCATATGTCATGAAATGTGGGGGTGTGTTAGATGTGGTGCACACCTAATGCTGACTTAAACAAATATAGAGGGTAAGGCAGCCTTCAATTGGAAATCTTACACAGACAAATTTCCTTAAATATCTGTGAGACCAAGATTCGGGACAAGGCCGACAAAATGTCTACTTTTCTTTATAAAGGGTTTGTCAAGAAGGTCGACCGGTTGGGTATGAATGGTGGAGTAACTATCTACGTTAAAAATGATAGATTCAAGAAGTTTGACTTCATCGGTACTCTGTAGTATGCTTCATTAGGTTTAGTGTAGATTCAAGTCCAAAAGACATCTACAACTAAGTATCCTACTGTGTGTAATGTGTTCATTGCTGCTTGGGTTATCATTATTTATATTTGAAGTTTTAACCATTGTGGGAGATTGTTGAAAAATATTTAAAACTTAGTATATTATTTTAATTTAAATATATATTTATTTATATTATTTTATCTTATGATTTCTATAACGAAAACTTTAGTCCCACACTAGGTAGAAAGGAGCTGGTTATTTGGTTTATATATAGTATGGGGTTAAGGATCACACTCACACTTATGGTGCAAACTCATATGCCATGCGAATCAAGCCTGAACCCTAATGTGACTCAACCATGGTTATATAACTATATATTAATTAGTATTAATAATCCTATATGACTTGGACTTGGTCATGGGTCATAGTCCTTGATTAGGAAAGCCCATTTTGTCATGGACCCTAATTCAGAAAGCCCACTGCTTGGTGGAAGTGTGGATATGCCATTAGAGAGGTACTTTCCCTTAGAGAGATCAATTAAGTATGTATCTTTCTACAAAGAGTTGAGCTGAATAGGTACCCTCATAAAAGAATGTGACTTTACCCTTTCACCCATAGCTTTTGGGACTCTATATAAACTTATTTTTGAGTTCATTTTTGACAATGAATTTTCCTCCTCTCTCTCTCCCGGTTGTTTTTCTGTTAAGTGGTGAAAACAATCTGATTATACTTGAAGTAATTTTTTTGTGGTACAATCTTAAAGGTTTGGGCTGACAAATCTTAGGCATGAAGACACATTTGGTACCTATATTGCACAAATCGATGTATCTAAATACCTCAAAAGAAAGTATCTCTGGCACGTTTCAGCTCTGACAAAATCCGTGATTACAAAATCTTTCAAGTATTTTCAACAGGTTTTCAACAGGTTTTCAACACTTGTCTTCTTTAGTAAGAGCTATTGGTCATAGTCAATAAGTGACCCTTTGATAGTAAATTATAAGTTGACCTTTTTATATTTTGAATCTCTTCAACTATAAAATACACTTATAAACACACGAAAGAAACAAATATAAAAATCGGTTCCACAGTTGGAAAAATATTAGCCTTTTAAAGCGTGATAGTTTCTCGTGCCATGAACCCGTGGGGCCATAGCCGATCCCTTCGTCTCTGGATTCCAATTTTCCAAAACAAATTTGGGTCTTCCTGTTTCTCCAACCTTTAAAACCTCCAACCTGTATTCCAATATTGCGTTTTGCAAGGTGTTAGTAATTCGTCGGATCGGAAAATGGCGGAGGTATGTGCTTCAAACCTATTCTCCCTTTAATTCCTGCTTGTGTTTTGCTTGTTGCAACAGTAAACTTTCTTCAATGTCTGTGATTTCATTGCTACTGTTTCGCCCTCGCGAAGAGACCTGTTTTCCTTTAGGAATTTTGGCGTATTTCCTAGAAAATTTTTCCGATTATGAGAAAATTAAGATTTCGTGTTTATGTCCCAGTGTTTCTGCTGTGTGCCTATGCATTTCTAGAGGTGGGTTTTAATGTGTTCTATCTTTTTGTAGTGCTTTTCATATTAAATTGAAAATGTTTGTATTTTCGAAGAACTTTTAATTTTTTTCAATGGAATGTGGGAAAAGCCGTTGAAGGTTTTCTGACGCGCGGTCAAGTGGAAGCGTTCGTGGGATGTTGTTGAACTTTGGGTTGATGATTGAAACTCACCTTTTCCCCCTCTGATCTAATAGATTAGGTAAAGATAAGATAATCTTGCATTTGTGATTGATGGATGGCAGTAAGGTTACACTTGCATTTGACTAGAGCCTTGGTTCAGAAATGGTTCAATTGGCTGGTCCCAACTAAAGGATTGATTTAGTTTGTATACCATTGGTGGTGGTGATCGCTAAATTATGTTTGGTTCATATAATTTGAAAGGCAACCTTCCTGAACACACTCCTGTGGATTAAAAGAAAGGAACACTGTAAAGCTCTGACCCCATTTGAGCAAATATTCTTGATATTATGCCAATTTAATTTTTGTACTACCGTGGACTTGAGTATTTTATAGTTGGGTGAGTTGATCCTGCAGATCTTACTATGCTTTGGACTTGAATGCCACTGTAATGTTAGATGGAAAAGTTCTCACCTATATTATGTATGGTTGTCTTTGTCATGGGGGTGGGGTGGGGTGGGGGGGGGGGGAACTAATCTTACTTAAAATTATCAACAGTCATCCTTGGGGACATTTGAAATGTCTGACTCCTTAGTGTATCCTGGTAATCTATTTTGTATTTGTTTTTGTATTTATTTATTTTTTATAATTTGGTGGGGCCGAAATGGTTGTCCCAAATTATAACGTTAATGTTTTGCATATGGAAGCTTATTAGTATGGTTTGGTACTATCAAGGCTCTGGAACTTTGCTTGCTAAAAAGTCACATAATTAGGAACTTTGTATTAGATAGTGTTAGTAGGACTATTTTTTTCTTGCAGTTTGAGAGGTTTAATACAATTATAAGGAGCTCCTAGACTAATTTTGTTTTCGGATAGATGGTACTTATGGGGAGAACAGTTGACTTCAATGGTATTTTATTCTTTTTCTTTTTCAATTGGAAACATTTAAAGATTACTGAAAAGCAAGGTTTAAAGTATTGGTATCGAGTATCGTATCGGTCAGGTGATTTTAAGAGATGTATCGTCCTGTATCGAGTATTGTATCGCTCTGGTTGTGTATCGTATCGGCTGGGTCAAATATGGATACGTATCGGCTAGTATCGTATGGTATCATGGGATACTTTAGACCTTGCTGAAAAGAAAGAGGAGAACAAAGATTTGCATTTTAAAATGTTCAAAGGTGACTACATACAACAACAACAAGAAGATGCATTGTCCCAACTAAATGGGGTTGGCTACATGGATTCTTGCTTTTAAAGTAGCTCTATTTAAGGTCATACTCGATATAAGGCCTAAGCTATGCATGTCGTTTCTCACCATCTTTCTTTAGGTCATCTTAGGTCTGCCTCTAGCTCTTTTAATTCCATTAATTTGGATTAAATCACTTCTTTCTGCATCGGCATTTACAGGCCTTCGTTGAATGTGGTTGTGCCACCTCAAACGACTTTCTCATTGCTTTTCACTTATTGAAGCTATTCCCAGACCAACTCTAATATGACCATTCCCTATCTTTTTCTTCCTAGTTTTGTCACACGTCAGTCTTAGTATTCTCATGTCAGCTATACCGACTTTACCTATGGTACCGTTTGTTTGTTAGTTAAAAAGTGGGGTGGGAAAAAGTATGACTTTTCCATAAAATCCTAAAGCATGCTTTGTTTGGTTTAATAGGGTGGAAAAGTGGGTAGGCCTATATGTTAACATAACATGTCACTTTTCCCACCCCACCCTCTTTTAAAGTCCTAATAAATTAGTAGGACTTTGTGGAAAAGTGAGAGATATAATAAAAGTGAGACCCACATTTGTAACTTTTCCACAAAATCTTTTTTTTTTCCCCATTCCCTCACTCCCACTACATATGTGTTTCACATGTTTATTTTTTCACCCCTTTTTATCTAGAAAACAAACAATGCCTACATGATGTTTCTTTAACAACTCACACTCTGCACCATACATCATAGCTAGTGTACGACAGTTCTATAGAATTTTCCTTTAAGCTTTAAAAGAATATGTCGATCGCACAAGACCTCAGATGCGCCTCTCCACTTCATCCACCCTATTTTAATTCTCTGAGAACTTCATCCCTTATAAATCGTTTTGAGGAATCTCTTTCTCATCAAGTTTCACCACCTCATCATGCACTCGATCATGAACAAAGTTACAAACTAGATATTCCTTTTTTGTTCTACATACTTTGAAGCCTTTTTAATTCCGAAGTTGCTCTCCATGATTCTAACTTGGTATTAATCCCTATTTGTGTCTCGTCTATCAACATCATTAGCGGAAAGTATACACCCAGGAACCTCATCTTGCATGTCTTTGGTTAAGTCATCTATTATAAGTGCAAATAAATATGGGCTTAAAGCTAATCCTTGATATAGTCTAATTGTAACTGAGAATTCACCACCTTGTCCTCCCACCGTTCTTACACTTATCCCTGAATCGTCATACATATCCTTAACTCTACATATTTACTTACAACATTTCTTTTCTATAGTACTTGCCATATGAAGATCTTTCCTATGCTCTCTATACCTTTCCACAAGTCTCTTAAAAAGGTAAATAGCTTCCATTGTAGATCTTCACGGCATAAAACCAAATTATTTTTTCTGTAATTGTGGTTAGTTGTCTCAAACGGGTTTCAATTACACTCTCCCATAATTTCATAGTATGACTCATCAGTTTGTTGCCTCTATGGTCATTACAGCTTTGAATATCTCCTTTATCTTTGTAAATTGGAACCACGATGCTTCTTCATTCATCTGACATTTTCCTTGTGCTCATAATCTTTTTAAAACAACTTGGTTAGCCAAGCTAGCCCATAGGTTCCTTAGCTTTTGGTGACTTCTATTGGTATTTCACCGGGACCTTGTGCCTTGCCTATTTTTATCCTCCTTAAAGTTTTTTTTTTTACTTCAAACATCAAAATTCTCTGTATATATGTTCAAAAATTGGTGCCATGGCAAACAGTGTAATCATCAATCCGATATACCTAAATTATGTTCATTTAGTAAACTAGAGAAATAGATTTTCCATCTCTTCTTGATGTCCACATTAGTACTTTACCATCTTCACTTTTAATATGTCTTAACATGGTCTAGATCTCTACTCTTCCTGTCCCTCATTGTAGCTATCTTATAAATACATTCTTTCCCCTTCCTTATATGAGGTCAAATCCACGTAAGAGGATTTGGCTGGATTTTTTCGCTGCCAGCTGCTGACGTGACACACTAACCCTCATTAACCCGGGCTTGGGACCAGCAGCAAACACTGGTGAAGTTCAGAGGCATACATGAACATAAATGGACATGTCATTGACTGGTGGAGCCAATGCACAGAGACATTGTTGCAAACTAATTTTTGTATTGTCAATGATAACAGCTGAGGTCAGGAAGATGAAACTGATAAGTGCAAGTTCAGAGAAGTTAGAATGGCCTCTGATGTGAGGAAGTACATGTCACCATAATCTACTCCACTCTTGGCAAGCACACCTAACCCCAAGTTGGCAATATGTTTTACCTACCCTCTTTTAGGTGTGTGTGTCCATCTTTCAGTTTGGCAAAATTTTCAAACAAGCTGTGTTAATAAGATTATAGGCACAAGGAAAATGCCAATTGAATGGAAGGGAAATAGTTCCCAATTTACAAAAAATATAGCTGATATTCAGAGCTGCAGTAACTATAGAGGCACCAAACTAATGAGCTATACTGTGAAATTATGGAGAACAAATTTGGCTTTATGCTATGAAAATTTTGAAAAGATCTGAAGATTGCAAAAGGGATCTCCTTATGGTCTTTATTCACATAGAAAAAGATTATACCAGAGTTTTACAGGGTTTGTTGTACTTGTATAGCTGTATATAACCTTAATCTTGGCTTTTCTTCGCCCTAATTTATGTTGACAGCCCCATTTAGTCGGATAAGGCTGCGTTGTTTCTGTTATACTTGTATAGTTGTTGATAATATCATGACTTTTTCTCTCTTAATTTACATTGCCAATTGGAATACTTGATGGTTGGTTGTAGATTTCACCTTATGTGCACAAGTACTGCCATGGGAAGTCTGATAATGGGATGACCTACATTATCACCCCAAAAAGTATTTTCTTTCTAGATTCCAAAACATGATATTGGACATGGTAGAGTCACCTAGCGTTAATCCTGTTTATTATAGTCATGGGAGATGGGAGGTTAGAGTCAGTCCTAACCCTTGGGCATCATATGACTGTAAAATTCTTGAAATTACAGAATTTGTGTTTTGAGGTGTGAACTATTCCAGGATCAAAATCACTATGAGTTGGGTAGTCTGAAGAATCTTTGCTATTCTGTGAAATTGATGGGCTGGTCCACTACATTGCAGTACTGGGAGAAATTAGCTTTAGGCCCTTGTAAAATTAGAAGGATGATAATAGTTTAGCTTTTAGAAGCTTACAGAAGTTGCACTAAATTGATGCAAAAGCCTCTAAACAATGGAACGATCATTAATGGCTGTAGGACACAGCTGCAGTGTTTTTTTTTTTATTTTGGAAGGCCACAATTGTCCCAGTTTCACAGATATGATTCTCAGCCTCTTTTGTAGAGGCTGGTGCATCATGTGAAGGGTGTTTTTATTTTATTTTATTTTTTTAAATAATAATAAAAAGCACTCCACCATGTCAAAGTGTAATGCCTTGGGCCAAGAGAAAGTAGTCATTGAACTATGTAAAATATGAGGCCATGGATGCATGTAAAAGTGGGAGATGGTTGCATTTCCTTTATGGAGTTGGAATAAAAGATAGGATGGGTTGTTATTTTGTTTACAGTGGGACTTGTTTGATTCTGAACTTTACCTCCTTTCTGATTAAGAATTCAGTGTAATTTCTACATTCATCATAAAGAAATTCAAAGTAGAAGATGTGCCCTTTTAAATCTTTTTTTTTTAAATAACCCTTTTTGTGTATCTATGTTTCAGATTGAATTGAAAACTGCACCAGCTGATATTCGTTTCCCTACCACAAATCAAACTAGACATTGTTTCACTCGCTATATTGAGTTTCACAGGTTTGTTTGTTTTTTCTTCTTCTTCTTTTTTTTTTTTTTTTTTTTTTTCTTTTGTGGGGGGGGGGGGGATGTAATTTCTGGTTAAGCTTATAAATTTGTTGATGGGAATATTTCTTTCCAAAAGATGTCTCTTTGAAATGCTTAGCAAGATGTCCTTCTCTTTTCAAATGCAGGTGCCTGTCAGCCAAAGGTGAGGAAGCTTCTGATTGTGAAAAGTTCGCCAAATACTACCGTTCCCTCTGCCCTGGTGAATGGGTGAGTAACATGTCTCTTATACTTGATCCTTAATTCAGTATGAAGGATAATATGATCTCCATATCTTTTAATCCAGCCATAAACATTAACATGCAAAGTCTAGGTGATGTAGAATTCCAAAGAGGGATTATTTTTGGCTTGCTTTAGTTCTTTGAGTCCCACTAAGTTTATGGTTTAAATTAATGCCCAGGCAATGGCTAGTCAACGTGTAGGCGACCAATATGCCCTTCAAGGAAAGGGAATCTGGTTGCGCAGGATACACCTTGACAACTATATTTTTGGGTTACGACTGCAATGGGCCAATTTTGTGAGCCCAGATAAAGGGATTAAGTCCTACATGGTTTTATGTATTCATTTTTATCTGGACCCCTAAAGTTTGACCTATGGCAGATTCGATCCCCAAAGAAATCACATTTAGCATCTTTCCCTTTGTACTAATCAAAAACAACAATGACAACAACAAGAAGCCTTGTCCCAACTAAATGGGGTTGGGTACATGGATTCTTGCGTTCCAATCAGCTCTATTGAAGGGCATACTAGATATAAAGCCTAAGCTATGTATATCCTTTCTCACATCTTCTCCCCCCTACTCATAGAAAAAAATTCGAGGGAATCTCAAGTTTCGACTAGGTGAAAATGGGGAACCTAGGTGGGAAATTGGGAAATTGGGAAATTTTGAGGAAACTTAGGATTTTTTTGTGCAAGTTTTGACAGGTTTTAGAGAGTGTATTAGGGTGGACTCTACATTTAAGCTAATTAGAGTATAAAGAACACATTTGCGCATGCATTTTGCTAAAAAAGTCAATTGTAGACATGTCATTCAATGTGTACATAACATCCATGTAGAGTTGTTCAAGAAGTACACTATAAACTTTTTTTTGGGTACAAAGGGGCTTTTTAAGCCGGGGGATGGGGATATTAATATGCCTCAACAAGAGTTGAACCCACGACCTCTTCACTAAGAGGTGGTGGTTTCACCACTAGAACAGCTTTGCGTTGGCCAATATAAACTTAACTACTTATCAACTACAATGTAACTGATAATAAAAGGAAAGTACAACTCAGTGTCAAGAGGAGTGCTTTGGTGGATTTATCCTATGAACTGAGTAGTATTATGCCTGTAACATCCTCTCCTCTAATCAACAAATATAGACATCCCTGACATTTTATGCCTATGGTTGTCAAGGTAATCGAGAACTGCAACTTTATAAGTCTAGTCATCAACATGTTTAAGATAATCAGTCTGAGGGAATTTGAAATTTAGATATGCAAGTCCTGATGGAGGGGTATTTGTCGTGGTATTTGGGAAAACATGAAAGAAGCAAAAAAATTTTAAATTTGGGAAAGCTACAAAACTTGCAGGAAAAAGTCCCAGGTTTTCATGAAATTTCCCAGGTTTCCACAAAATTTCCCAAGTTTCCATGAAATTTGAGATTTTTTTTTCTCATGAACCAGCTGGGTTGAACCAGGTTTCTATAGGTTTTGACGAAATTTTGATGGTTTCAATCGAAACATGGGATTTTTTTTGGTCCCTAGTTTTTCGTTCGACGAAATTTCGTAAGTTTCGACCAAATTTTGTTCTATTCCCCTAAGGCCATACTAACCAGAAACTACCAAATAAGGACACTGTTAACTTTTTACTAGAATGGTCCGTTAAATTTTTTTTGGCACCAAATTACCTGTCTTACTAAATAGAGGTTTGTAATTAAAAAAATTCACCCTTTGTGTTCCCCCAGTCCACTAATCACTAAAGTATATTCTTTCCCCAATTAGCGACAATTGAAACTTTACGCATCTTCTTCCCCAATTTGGTTGAAAATATTTTTAAGTAACAAACTTGAACAACGAACATAGATCATATTTCCAGATGCATTTTAATGAATTCAATTAAATAGACACACCATCTCCAACATATATCTTTTTCTTTTTCCCCCTGTTTTTTTGGCAATCCATCTCTAACATATATCATGTGGAAACATCATTAACAGTAGTGGTAACAACAACAAATTGATTAAACAAAAAACTGAACCAAGATTTTCTAAGTTTTAGCGCCTTTTGTAAAGTGTTTGGGAAGATTGGGCGATAGGTTTGAGAGCTTGTAGTAAAGGAGTTAAATATAAGTAAAACAAATATGGAAGAAAAATCAGGAAAATAATTTGTTTATTTGACAGAGATAAAGTTTCAAAACCAGATACAGTAGATTAGCTTGTTCAAGACTGGACTTTTAATTACAAACAATGGGGTTTTAACGTTGGAGATCAAAGAGATAGGAACAATGACTATGAGAGTTACAGGTTTTAAAAGATGGGTTTTGATTTTTGGTTTGTAATTAGAAAAAGCATAAAGATGAAGTGGGTTGGTCATGGTTTGATTCTTGAATGAAGAGTTTGGGAAGGAAACTTTGAAGCATGGTCTTGGATGGAAGTAGAAGAAAGAAGAAATGGAGATCCAGGTTTCTTCCCTCATTTCTGGGAAAATTCTGCATCTCTTTTCCAAAGTTGCTTCAGTGCCAGCAGTAATTCCTCAGGCAACTTCACTTCTCCCCCTCCCTAGAGAATAAACCCAGATCCATCCAGATTCTCTCAGTCACTGACAAAATCTGATTCTGAATCCAATTTGATGCTAATGGCTACTTGAAGGCAAACCAATGGTGGTTGGGACGATGGCGGAAGTGGCAAACTTCAGATTTAATTTTGTTAAACATGCCCAAAAAGTGAGTGAGGGATTGAATGTTTTTATAAATTTGAGGTGTGACCGGGTATCAAATCCATATTGATAGCATACATCTATATTAACAATTAACAGATTGATTTTTAATGTATGTTTTCCAGTGGTTCAACCACATTCACTGGTCAATCATTTTTGAAGGTGATAGATTCAGTAAGTTGGTCACTGTAGGGCCTGCATATATGTTAAACTAGTGATGGTTTACAGTGTGAGTAGATAATCTTTGTAGAATCTCCATAGACCTTGAATTATACTTTCTGTTTAGGTGGCTAGCTCAAAATGTTTTTTACACTGAAGATGCTTGAATAACCATAAGTTAGTTTTCCCCCCCTCATGCATGTCATGCTATTTCTATTCGCTTCCGCATAAGTAAACTGTATTATCGACTTGTCATATCTAATTCGATCGGTAATGTTAATGAAGATTGTCAGCTTTTGATTTTTCTTTCTGTATAATGAACCTTTTCTCCTCTTCTTATCTTCTGCAGATTGAGAGATGGGAGGAGCAGAGGGCACAGGGAACTTTCCCAGGTCCTCTGTGATTGCCCTTCATGCTTTGTTTTCTGTGGCCAGTTCTGCATGGGAACTATGGGTTTGATCAAATTTCATTTCAGACTTCTTGTGGCTTTTGGAGAAAATGCAATTGACATTATAAAATGATATTGCACTGTTTGGTTGTTTACAGTACTAGATTATGTGGCTGACCTGGTTGAAATGGATCAAAAAAATTTAGATTCTTCAGATTTTGGTTTTGTCGTTATTAGCTAACTGTGTTTTTTCCATTACCATCACTGCTCCTCTCCTATCTTCCTGCCTTTGCTTTCATTTGCTGCTTACAGTAAGCTTTTTATGGAATAGGGGAGCTTAATTGTAGTTTCTCTGGGGATGGCCTTGGTAAAATTCAATGGCTGATGAATTTGAGGTGATATCATGGCTATCACGCTTAGGCATTTAGCTGTTTGTGATCTCTTATCATGACCTAACTTAGAAGTATTCCACATTTCTCAATAAGCCTCAACAATTAATCACAGCAATGGCAAGCCTCTTCCCGACTAAATGGGGTCGGCTACATTGATTCTTGTCTTACATATTAAATGTAAGGCTTAAGTCATTTACGTCCTTTTGCACCACTTTTCTTAGTGTTATTTTAGTTTTGTCCCAAGTTCTTTTAATTTCTTCAATCAGGATTAATTTGCTTCTTGGATCAAGAGTACCTAAAGGCTTTTGTTGAATGTAGTTGTGCTCGTGCGACCTCAATCGATTTTCTCATAAGTTTATCTTTCGAAAATACTCCAAGACTAGTAGTAACATGATCATTCGTATTGTATCTTTTTTAGTTTTATCATTCGTCTATCTTAGCATCCTCATTTTTTATATATTTTAAGTTATTTATATAATGCTTCTTAATAGTCTCACATTGTACTGTACATCATAGTTGGTCGTACGTTGTTTTTGTCGAATGTTTCAATAAGCTTTAAAGGAATACATTGATCACAAAAAACTACAGATTCAGCTCTCCACTTTATTCACTATGTTTAAATTCTTTGAGATCTTTTATATCATTATTTTTATATATATATATATTTTTTTTGTCCAACCACCTTTTTTTATTTATGTGGAGCCTAGGTATCTTAAATAATCGTACGGAATCTCTTTTTTCCTCAAGTTTTACTACTTCATCATCCGTTCGATCATGACAAAAAGTACACACACTAAAAAATAATTATCGACAATAATATGATTTTGGGGGTAAATCACCTGAGTTGAGTCAAAATTTGGAAGAGATTTGGTCGAATTAAAAATAACTTGATTAGGTCATAAATCATCCAAGTCAAATAAAACTCAAGATTTTTATTCGTTTCATATAAGCTCATTGAATTTGACCGATTTTGAAAGGTTCTTCTAATGCACCCCATCGAATTTGACCAATTCTGAAAGGTTCTTCTAATGCACCCTTCGGATTTCAACCCTTGTTATGTGCTTCCACCCTAAAACATGCAAGTTAAATGCACCCCTTAATATGAGAGGTGAGTTTAGTTGACAAAAGCAATACATCATGGTAAGAGGTCAAAAATTCAAATTTCGTTGACCTAACTTAAGCGGGCTCGGGCATCTCAATTATGAAAAAACATTGAATATTAATTAAAAAAAAACATATTATGCATTACAATTATTTTTTTCTTTTTTTTAAGTACAGAACGGGGCCAAGTGCCCAAAAAAAAAAAAACTTAACTCAAAGAAATCTCTAAATCTGCCTTAGGCAGATCTTCTAATTTTGGTGGGGGAAACTTGATAAAATGCCCACAATTGAGATGAAGACATCTTGATCTTAACCATAGAATTAGTGACTTTATTGGCTTTCCTTCCAACGTGTTGCAACCGAGTCTGTCTATTTCCACCTACGAGAGTCCGGATCTCTTTAACATATCGCATGAAACGACCTACCTCTACACAGCAAGGACTCAGAAGGTCAATGACCTTTTTCGAGTATGATTCTATGAGCACCTGTTACACACAAATTGAGTTAACTAGTATTCTAAAAGAAAATTTTTTGCATTAAGAATTTGGATTGCTTTGAGGTTTTTCACTACATGTTAGTAGATAGGGTTTACTTGTAAATATTAAAAATAATAAGAAATAAATTTTTTTAGTGGAATCTATTCTTGTATGTGGTTGAAAAGTGTTGAAAGAGAACTCCATTTTCCTTGATAGGGACATATGATCAAGACTTTATACATCATGAGATGATGGCAATATTTATTCAAAAATATCTACATAAAAAAACAAAAAAACACTTGTGGTTGCATTTCCTTCCCACCAAACAAATTTTCGAAATCTGTTTCTTCTAATAATTGAGAGCTTTCACTTGGGGGGAAAAAGTTTAAATAATAATTTGTGTATGGAATATTCCTAAAAGGAGGCGAGATATTTTATTGCAAGTGGCGCCCACCTATAAGAATATTCTCGTTGCTGAGAATGAGATTTTTTTTTTTTGATAGTAAAAAACTTTATATTAAGATAGGAATTCATATTGGTTACAGTTCTTGCTGTCCGTTATGGCCAACATAGCTAACTTACTAAGGGCCTGTGTGGTTACATGAGTCTGGAGATTTCAAATATCTCGAGATTTCAAATCTATAGACGTCAAATCTATGGAGTTATAATTTATAAAATTAAGTGTTTGGTTGTGGAATGAAATCTGTGAATTCATCCTAAAAATTTATTTGATCGACATGATTTTTGTGAATGTACAATTGTATAGTTTTTTTGAAATCTCTGGATTTCACCCCTTACCCATAAATCTACCGATTCACATTTTTACACTAAAAACGTGAATCTGTAGATTTCATGAATCTAGAGATTTTTACAACCAAACGGGTATAATTCTTAGATTCATGAATCCAGAGATTTGAAATCTCTAGATTCATGTAACCAAACCGGCCCTAAACCATTCCTGTAGTGTTGGGGATTTAAAATTACCAAAAGATGATCTAGGGTAGTTCAATAAGGTCTTAACAAAAAAATGTGTTAAATTTATCTGCCAAGCAGAATAAGGAGTCTTTAATTGGTTCAGCACTGTCTTTTGATTACACAAAATTTCCTGTATCGTAATTTGGTGTTTTTTCGCATATTCCAGTCCCATCGTAACTGCCTTAAGTAGTGCGTCCATTTCTCCACCATTAGCTATTTGTCCCATATCCAAGTAGCTGAGACGCTGAGAATGAGATTTTGTGTTCTATAACTTCTATCTTCTACCAAAGAAAAGAGGGAAAGAGATTTTATCTTTTCTTGGATAAAAGAATTGAATTTTTCTTATGCAAAGTACTGTTATTCCTATTCAATTTTACTCCCATTTTTCTTTTTATACATAAGTGAAGGAACACTACATAGGCCACAGCTAGAGTCAAGAACTATGACTTCTTTACTAAAATATATTAATTTTTAGAGCAAATTACATTGGCACTTCAAAATGGAGGCCTTAAATTACTGACACCCTACTTTCTATTTAAAAAGCACAAGAGACCTCAAAATTAGATTTCTCTTTTGGTTTTTTTTTTTCCCAATTTATTACTGAAAATCTCTCAAGACACTGATTATTATAGGGATATTTTAAAAAATAAACAGTAATTTAACTGTTTTCAATGATAAATTTGACAAATATATCTATTAAAAATTCACTTTTGGGGTCTATGTTTCTTAGACATAAAGTGGAGGTTTCAGTGCTTTAAAGCCTTCATTTTGGAGTTCCAGTGCAATTTGCTCTAGTTTTTATCAATTGAGCAACTCTACAATAATTCCTCCTCATCTTGCCGTGGATTAGCCCTACACGTCTAGTAATTAGAGGTGGGATCCCTATCTATTGTGTGGTGTATGACAATCTCTCAAGGGATAGGTGATAGAAAATTATTCTATCTCCTTCCCCTCATGTCTACATATGTTTTTTTTTTTTTTGTCGTATCATATATACATATTAAATTTTAACATTCAATCATAACATTGAAATATGAATCATAACATTGAAATATGAACAAATGTCCATCCTCTAAAGATTAAGTAGATGTAAGTTGAAGACCGGACTCTTGAGGATAATTATTGATTCTCCTTGAATTATAATCAAATTACATATCGAATCTTGTACTTTATGAAATTCCTATTCCTCATCACTTCAAATGGTGCTAAGTGGCTGTTAGATGTTAGCGTCCTTCTACTCTTATTGAAATTCAAGTATTAATCCAAAAAGTCTATTTTAACATTCATTAAAATGAAATATATGCAAGATTGCCACTTTGCTTTCATTATGAGTTATGGTTGAACTATTAGTTCGATGTTGACCTCAATTTAAAAATGACGAAAGATAAGTTTTTTTTTTTTTCTATTATTTATCAGAAGTAGAAAATTAATTTAACTAAAAATTAAATCAATATTAACCACCATTTAGGGTTTCTTAGGACATTTTAAGAAATGGATAGATAATGCATCATTGGTTAACAAATGGTTCTTAATGGCAAAAGGCAATATTAAAAACATAGAAAATACAAGGTATGATAAATAATTAAAAAAATACAGATTTTTTTTTATTTTTATATAATTTAACTACATTGCAAGCAGACAACAATAATTATCCAAAAATCAAATTGTCATCTACATCCTAGGTATTTTTAGGTGAAAATAATTTGAAAAAAAAAGGTGTTATTTATCTTTTTAATTTTTAAGTAAAGAAAGAAAATTTTTTAGTGTCCATTTGTGAAGACTTTGGTCATGCTTCTTGGAAGATGACAGTAAGTATTTTATGAAGAGGTCTTAGGGTGAAGGAAGTTGTTGGATTTGAGTATGTCTTATATTCTGCAGGTCCATATAATTATAGTTTGACTGTATATAATTGGATCATGTTTTAGGTCAATTTCTTGTGCATAAATAGAATTGAATTGGATGGAAATTTGGGTTTTGAGTTTTCCTATAAATATTCTTGGAATAATCAAATAAGCATGCAAGCATAAGTAAAATGGTAACACTTTGTAAAATTTTCATGATAATGAAAGTTTCAAAAAATAGTAGTATCTCTATTTCTTAAAAGGAAGATGTAGTCAATCTTGTCGAATCATGTTAATTTTTTTGTTATTGTGAATATATTTTATTAGTGTTATTTGTAGTTGTGCATTTATCTCCATCACAACTCTTATCTTTGAGTCATCATTCATACATATCTTCACCCTCTCCCTCCACTCCCTTGATTTTTTTTCTTTCTTTTTAATAGAAGCTCCTTTGAATCTATACCCTCCTATCCTTGTGAATCATTTGATGTCAAAGAAAATAAAACTTGTAAAGACAAAGAGAGAAATTTACAATTATCACATCACTCCAACATTATTAAACGAAACTTTTCTTCTTTTGGTAAACATTATTGAACGAAACTATAGACAAAAACAGTGCCCATCTTGCATGATTACCTAAGCTTCATTTTTTTTGTTTCTACAAGTGAAAAATGGCCATGTCAATGTATGTTTTTGCTTTAGGAAGCAATCCTCATGCTTTTTGATCTAGCAAACAGTTCAATGGACCAATGGACCCTAACGATTAATTAATATATATTTATGTTATAGTTGTGATAGATATTTTATTTTCTTAAAAAATTTAGAATGACAAACATTGAATTTTGTTTCCTGAAAGAGTTTAATAAGGATTGGCTACACTATATATATATAAAAAAAAAGTTAAGACAACATTTCTCTATTAAATCTTGTTGAGGTTAGAAGACTTATGTACTATACATATATATCAATTACTATAGGTTAGATTGGAGTTGGATCAGTTTTGACATAATTAGGAGAAGGTCATTTGTTTTGAGTAAGGCATTGTGTTTTATAACTGAGGCAGATATACATATTCGTTTACCATTTTTCATTTATAATAAAATTGATCTTTATTGGAAAGAAAGAAAAAAAAAGACAAAAAGATAAAAACTGAGTAGATTGGAAGTATAATACCATTTAGGTCACATTCATGTAAGGAATAATATTGAACATGAACCTTGATACCAATGTTGTTTCCTTACCATGGTTGAAAACTTGTTCACAATATTAGGTTATTTATTTTTATTTATTTTTAATTTTGTTTTTAATTTGTAGAAAGGGAGAATGAGAAAGATATATGCAACTCTACCAAACATGGAAAATGAAATTCGCAACCTTAATGGCATGAATCATGATGTTACTTTATGATTTTTTTTTCGATAAAGTAGAAAAGTTTATGAATTTTTATTTCCACATCATTGTCGAAGACTAAGTAAAGGTTTCTCCTAACCAAGGAAAAACAAAAAGACAAAAAATCAAATGAAAAGCATCTTTTTATTTATCAAGGAAAATATGGTGAAAAAGTGATTGAGAAGTAGTCTATACTTTCTAGAGGGAGAGGTGATCTAGACTCAAAATTCGTTATTATTTTTCACTTTAGCACAAGAGTTAATGAAAATGCACATTCAAGCATAAGTTTGAATGACATTAAACATTTCATTGTGAATTGAATGACCATTTTTCATGCTTTGGGTCAACCACTTTCTCCTGTTAGAAAATTGAAAACAAATCCTCTATAAGAAAGTGTATTATTAAGAGTGTAAGTTTGGTCCTGAGGGCCCAAAGTCACCTTAGCTTGTGTTGAGCCTGATTGAATTTTGGACTCAAAATTCTAACACTAAGGGTGATCAAAGTTGAGTATTTGACTATGACCCAAACCTAGCCTTAATGATCTATAGTTTATTTTTGATAAATATAAAGCAACAAATAAAATTAACATTATTTTATTGTTTTGTGACCGGGCTTAGGATCAGTGTCCGGGTCAAGATTGAATATTTTACGCCAATGCATCCCAACCTTGCAGTGTCAAGGTCAAGATTAGGGTTAAAGACTGTGTAAGCATGTATGGGGTTAGGATGAAAGTAATTCGATCTAACCCGACCCTATTAATGCCAACTCTTTATTTTATTTATTTTTCTCTCTTTGTGGGGTCAGAAAAAGTAAGATGTTACTAATAAAAAGTGGTCAAAGAATGGTTTCTAATCCCACTCTTAGATTCATGGCTATCTCTTATTTTGACAAATGGTGAATTTTCTATTGAACTAGTATAAAGAGCCCTGTCGAGATTAAACAATCATGTATCACAAATTGAGCACTTAAGATGGTGGGATTGTTTTTTATTACCACTTCACCTTAAGTTTAAATCCTTTTTGTAGCGTCTCTTGAATGCAAAGTTACCAGTCAAGATTGCCATTTCCCAATGGACGAATTCCCCACCAATATGTGATTGGTGTGGTGACTTTGACGAATCAATATTACACATTTTCCTTTCATGCGATTGGATAAAGAGGATTTTGGCAATGGCACCACAAGGACTATGGACACAACACCTTAATCACAACTCCTTTCTCAACTTATGCAACTCCATATTTCTAAACCTAGACCTTGATAAGGCTATGATGCGTCTAAAATTTGTTCAGTCTTTAGATCATTAGAATGACATGCTATTCGTACGTTGGATATGGAGAAACTTGGGACAGGTCCCCTTAGGCTAAGCAATAAAGATGAACTTAATCCAAACAGTCTATGGAGCCAAGCTAAGGAATGAATAACTAGAATACGATTCAGATTGTATGTGTCCTTCTACCTTATGAGTAGGTGATGTCTTATATAGTGTGTACCTTCGAATTTCCTTCGGGATGAACTTTGAGCCCTCCGCTAGTCGTTGGATCTCAACGAATGATCCGTTGAGTGATAGATCTCTACTAGGTTGGACTAGTAGATGACTCCTTTGATAATACGATCATTATATGATAGTTATCCATATAATAATGATAAATAGAAACAAACGCACACCAAAGTGATTAACCAATTCCGACGTGCGGAATGCTAGTGTAATTCCCCGAAGTACCGGACCCGCCATGCAACGAGGATTCTCGCCCAACGGGAAGAATGAACAAGATAGAACAGGTCGGATATTCTCCATATCGGGTACAAAAACTTGGCATCTATAAACATGTATCTATTGAATATAGAGAAACTTGAAGGTTTATAATGATAAAGATCCTAATCTAGTAAAGGTATTGACCATCGTAACTAGGTGAATAAGAGATTTGAAACTACTAACAACTAATCTCAAGGAATCTCAAATTAACCTTGAGCCCTACTTTATTCTATTCAAAATGATATTCCCTTAAACCCTAACTGTATCAAAATGGAGTGTGAGATTTTTTATAATTCTATCCACGGAAAAACAAAAAGGAATAACATGGCATTCTAGATGGAATAGAAACAACGCACACCAAAGGAATACAAATACATGAAATCTAGTGCAATGAAGAGGAGATGCAACTTCTACTACAAGGGAAGAATGACACAACATGCCCTCCAAAAATGATCCCCATTTGGCTTCAAAACTCTTCAATATTAGGAACATTTTTGAGATAATGGCTACTAAGGTTAACCATAGGAAATACCAATATAGACAGTACTATGACTAGATATGTTTTTCACTATAATTGCTCTGGTTAAGAGGTTATAAAAAAAAAAAAAAAAAAAAAAAAAAAAAAAAAAAAAAAAAAAAAAAAAAAAAAAAAAAAAAAAAAAAAAAAAAAAAAAAAAAAAAAAAAAAAAAAAAAAAAAAAAAAAAAAGAAGAAAAATTATTTCATATATGTGGGCTTTTGCCCCTAGTTTGAAACTCTAACTTAGACTTTGTACGTACTATGAGAAGTTGATCTTTTACCAAATGAATTAATCTCTCTCTAAACTCTCTCTTTCTAATTCAAAGTTTTTTTTTTTTTGTTTTCCGATAACTAAGGTGCTTGATATATAGATAAATAATAGAGAAGATAAATTACAGACAGTAACACACATGCCCATTCATGTTATGCAACTGAGACGAAGGGGCAAGCAAATGTGAACAAGAAAAGTAACCTTAGCTTCACTAGTTACATGCATGATCTGCGAGGAAGTCTGCAGCCGCATTATATATCCTCATGCAGGCGGTGAACAAAATAACAAGCCTGGACTAGATGTTGCTCATGTGAGTGGTAATATGTCATAGGGATCCTCTAGGAATCAAAGAAGCAGTGATGTTCAACCGTGTCAACTACTCAGCAATTCATGTTTTTGAAACGACCATGAGTATTATAGAGCACTCGTTATAGCATCGCCCTTTCAAAGAGTACGGTGATTATAGGCCTCCCAAATTCGGTAAACAGCGACAATGAAGCTGAATTCCGAGACTGGGACATCAATGAATCTCCTTTGAAATGGGTTTGCAACCACTCAAGTTCCTTTGCCAAGTAATGAAAGGTTCATGCTAGTAGCCATTAATGTTGGGTTATGAAAAACCCACCAAATAGAACAATCAGCAAATAAGAGAAAAGAAGAACACAAGAATTTACGTGGAAAACCCTCAAAGGGAAAAAACCACGAGCAAGAGAGAAAACTTCACTATAGATAAAGAAATATACAAGAGGGAAGATTTTGGGATGAATTACATGTGGAGGGGGAGACATCTTTTTATAGCCTCTCCCCATCCTACCTTCTCCCACATCTACTCGAACTGAAACTAAAACTCTCAACAAACTCCTATTCTTTTCGATGTGGGATAACAACTCCTACTTTTATTAGATGTGGGACTAAGACTATACAACAATCTCCCACTTGGAGATTAGATTGAGAACCAATTAATGTCCACACCATTTTCTATCTTGCCACCACCATGTTGTCTACGTCTCTGTCAAGCCATACAAGGATCTGTACGAAATGAACTTGTCAGTGTTGATTGCCTTTGTCAATGCATCTGCTAGATTCTTTTTCGTGTGGATTTTCTGTATATCCACCATTCCGTCTTCCACCAGTTCACGAACAAAATGATATTGTACTTCTATGTGTCTTGTCCTGGAATGAAAAGTTGAATTCATTGCAATGTGCAAGGCACTCTGACTGTCACAATACAAGAGAATCTTCTCGTGTTTGTGCCCACGTTCTTCCATGAATCTTCTTATCCAGATTGCTTCTTTACAAGCTTGTGTAGCTGCCATATACTCAGCTTCTGTTGTAGACAGTGCTACAACTGTCTGTAGTTTAGATGCCCAGCTCATAGCTCCTCCTGCAATTGTAAACACATAGCTAGTAGTGGATCTCCTTTTATCAAGATCACCTGCAAAATCAGAATCAACATATCCTCTGATAGTAAATTCAGATCCTCCATAACATAGAGCAACATCCGAGGTTCCTTTAACATATCTTAGGATCCTCTTCACAGTAATCCAATGTTCTCGTCCTGGATTCGCCATGTGACGACTAACCACTCCCACTGCATGTGCAATGTTTGGTCTTGTACATATCATAGCAAACATCAGACTCCCCACTACTGATGCATACGGTACTTGAGACACCTCCATCCTCTCTGCTTCATTCCTAGGACACATACAACAGGAAGCGGGGTAGAAACTGGCTTACAGTCTTGCATATTGAAGCGGCGCAAGATTTTTCTTTAAGTAACTCTTCTAAGATAGCCAAATCTTCTTGTTATTTCTGTCTTGGTGAATTTGCATCCCTAGAATCTTGTTTGCGGGTCCCAAATCCTTCATTTCAAATTCCCTAGCCAACTGAGCCTTTAATTCTACAATATGATTTTTGTTGGGGCCTGATACCAACATATCATCAACATACAACAACAAAATAATGAAGTCATCACCACCAAACCTCTTGTAATACGCACAAGGGTTTGAAGCAAGTTTGTTGTATCCAAGGCTCAATATGAATGAATCAAATCTCTTATACCAACATCTTGGCGCTTGTTTTAAGCCGTATAGAGATTTGTTCAACCTGCAAATCAAGTTCTTCTTTTCTGGTTCTTCAAAACCTTCTGGTTAGAACATATAGATTTCTTCTTCAAGATCTCCATGAAGAAATGCAGTTTTTACATCTAACTACTCAAGATGTAGATCAAACGTAGCACAAAATGCCAGAACCATCCGGATAGTAGTAAGTCAAACCACTGGAGAAAAGATTTCTGTAAAATCGACACCTTCTTTCTGAGCATATCATTTGACCATCAATCTTGCACGATACCGCTCTACTTGATCATCAGTGTTTCGTTTGATCTTGTAAACCCATTTGTTACCAATGGGCTTCCTTCCGTGCGGTAAAAGTACAAGCTCCCACGTTTTATTCTTATGAAGAGCTTCTAGTTCTTCCTGCATAGCTGCCATCCAATGTGACGCTTCTGAGCTATCAATTGCTTCTTTGAATGCTAATGGCTCTCCATCTTCTATTAGAAGACAATATGCAACATTTCTCTCCATAATATAATCAGACTGTCAGGTTGGTGTATGTCTTTCATGAGTTGACCGTCAAACTTCTACAGTTGTAGACTCAACTGGTACTTGTTCCTCGTTTTCTGATTCTGCTCCAAAAGAATTTTCTGGATTGGACTTCTCTTCCTCATGAACTGTTGAACTCTCCGGAATTTCTATTGAAGTTCTGCAGCTTATTTTCTGCAAAAATGATGTCTCTGTTGATGACGACCTTGTGGGCAGTGGGATCCCATAATCGATACCCCTTGACTCCATCAGCGTATCCTAAGAATTTGCACTTTTTGGATTTTGGATCCAATTCCAAAATTTCTTGGGAAAAATACATCACGTAGACAAGACTCCCAAATATGTGTGAGGCGTGAATAATCAACTGGCTTGCCAGTCCACATCTCCATCGGTGTCTTCAGATCAATTGATCTTGATGGTGATCGATTAATCACATAGCAGGCAGCATTTACGGCTTCTGCCCAAAAGAACTTAGCCATACTTGAAGTTCTTAGCAAGGCTTTCGTTCTTTCGAGTAGAGTTCTATTCATCCGCTCCGCTACTCCATTATGTTGAGGAGTGTAAGCCACCGTGAATTGTCTCTTGATGCCTTCTTGATTACAAAACTCAACGAAGTCATCCTATGTATATTCTCCGCCATTGTCCGTTCTGAGGCACTTGATTTTCTTCTCAGTTTCTCATTCAATTTGCGCTTTAAATGTTTTGAAAACTGAAAACACATCTAACTTCTTCTTGATAGGAAACACCCAACATCTTTTGGAATAATCATCAATAAAAGATACAAAGTACCTTGCTCCTCCCAGAGATGTAACAAGTGCTTGCCAAACATCAGAATGAACTAATTCCAGAATACTTTTACTCCTGGAAGCAGATGCATTGAACTTCAATCTATGTTGTTTACTTGTAACATAGTGCTCACAAAAGGGTAATGAAACCTTTGTGAGGCCCGAGAGTAATTTTAGTTCGGCGAGAACCATCAACCCTTGCTCTGACATGTGGCCCAATTTTTGATACCACACTTTTGTCATCTCTTCCGTAGTACCGGTTGATGCAACTGATGCTTTTGCCTCCAAACACGTTTCTCCCATTAATTTGTACAAATTTGCAGCGCCCCTTTCAGCCTTCATTACAACTAGCGCTCCTTTGACAATCCTCATCATTCCATTTTGGATGCGGGTCTTGCACCTAATTTCATCTAACTGTCCCAAAGACAATAGATTTTTCTTTAGGCCCTTCACATGCCTCACATTTTGAATAGTTTGTATCATACCATCATACATCTTCAATTTGATGGTACCAATTCCAGCAATCTCCAAGGCATGATCATTTCCCATGTACATAGACTCTGTAGAGATAGGTTCATAAGTGTGAAACCAATATCTGCAAGAGGTCATGTGCCATGTTGCTCCCGAATCCAAGATCCAAGCATCAGTGAGCTCCAATCTATCCTTGGATACCGTTGCTGCGTTGCTGTAAAAAAATATTTCCTTCAGCAACGCATCCTTGAGATGTTTCTGCCTTATCTACACCATTTTTTAATCGACATTCATTTTTGAAATGTCCCCTTCTGTCACAATTATAGCACTTGAAATTCTTCTTACCCCTGGATTTTGACCTCCCTTGATTGTGACTCCCACTGGAATCACAGTTCCATTGACCTTCCTCGCGTCATAGATAGAGCTTCTGCTTGTTGTGAGCTTGCCTGTCTATCTTCCCTGCTTTTTCGTCAATTTTATTCTTCAAGAATTGCAGCAGCAACATCATCAAATACCAGATAATCATAGAGGATATTACTTGTTAAATTGATGATGACATGGTCATATGAATCTGGAAGACTTTGGAGTAAAATTTCAGTATGTTCCTGTGGCGTAACATTATGTCCCAACGTTAAAAGTTGAGAACATAACGAAGTCAGAGTATGTATATGTTCTGTAACTGATGTAGATTCTGACATCCGTGAGGTATACAACTTTCTCTTTAAGAAAATTTTGTTGTGAAGTGACTTGGTTTCATACAATTTGATGAGATGATCTCAAACCTCCTTAGCAGTTTTCTTCTCTTATATGCCCGCTAAAATTTCATCAGATAATCCTATATGCAAATTGGAAAGGACCATTGCATCTATTTTGTTCCACTTTTCGTTATCTATGATCTTCACCGGCCGATTATTGATGGCTTCTAGGTAGTTATCCTCTATCAATAATGCTTTCATCTTCATCTTCATCTTTCATAATGAGAATTTTGTGCCGTCAAACTTATCAATGTTGATCTTTGCTGCCATTGCTTCTATCACGAACTGTTGTTGACTACAGAATACCTCCCACTATTTCACGTGAAAAGTATTTCCTCAGGTTACCTCCAACTGATATATTGTTGAACCAAAATACACTAGGAAAATTTTTAGGAAAGACTGGAGGGACACAATCGGTCCGCTTAAATACCAGATTCCTTAGACAAAATTTTCCATAGACATGCAACTAATCACCCAATATACATTTTTAAGATACTTGAAAAGAAAACAAACACGTGAATAATGACTTCAAAAATTTTCTACAGCACCTCCGTAGATGAAAACAAAACCTTGCTCTGATATCACTATTGGGTTATGAAAAACCCACCGAATAAAACAATCAGCAAATAAGAGAAAAGAAGAACACAAGAATTTACGTGGAAAACCCTTAAAGGGAAAAAACCACGGGCAAGAGAGAAAAATCCACTATAGATAAAGAAATATACAAGAGGGAAGATTTTGGAATGAATTACATGTGGAGGGGGAGGCATCATTTTATACCCTATTCCCATCCTACTTTCTCCCACATCTACTCGAATTGAGCCTAAAACTCTCAACAAACTCCCACTTCTATTCGATATGGGATAACAACTCCTACTTTTACTAGATGTGGGACTAAGACTATACAACAATTAAGAATCAAGACACCCTTCCAAACTATTGCGGAAAAGGATCAATGGAAGAAGAGATGGTTGTTGGTTTTTGGTGCGGAACCCCATAGAGGATATGTGGGTGAAATGTCAATTCCCCACTGGTTTAAAGAAACTCAAGTTGGCAAACATCCCTGAATGGCCAACCATGTGTGAAAGAAGAAACGAGGTTGGCATGCAGGGAACTAGACAAGTGATGACCAAGGAACAGATTGAGATGCTTCTTAACACGGTGCCAACTGCCAAGCACACTTGATAGTGTATGTTCCTTTTGCTTCTCCTAACCAAATGGAAGTGTCTTTGGCCAAGGAGGAGTATAAGAGAGTGGTTGTAACCTCTACCTTCTTGAGGGTACAAAACCTTTTTTTTTCTTAACAAATACGGCAAGGGTTGAACCACGACCTCTCCACTGAGAAGCCAGGTTCTTAACTAGAGTGCACAAAACTGCTACATGTACAATCGTTGCACAATGTCCCAACACTTCAATATTACAAAATAGTCCGAATCAACCAAAGATCCACTTGACAGACATGTAGTCACTCCATAGAATTTGGATCCTCTACTCCCAGTTGGGTCGTGCTTCAGTGTTGTGCATTAATGCCTACATTCAAGATCGAAATCTCAACTGTCCTTTTCACATAAGTGGATTCTTACCATTTTGTGAAACGGACGTTTGAGATCAATGTAGCATCTATGCCAAACGCCCCCTAGCTGTCCCATACACCCCAACTCCCACCATCACAAGAATGTAGGTGCCGCATTGTGTCAACTCGGACAGTGCAGGACCCACACTCTTGTAAGAGTAGAAACAATGGTGTATGTTACAGTTGGGAGCAGAGGATTTGGACTCCGTAGGAGTGTAGAGCGTCCAATGTGGAGCAGGTATCATATAAGCTTGGCCGCAATACTACAAGTATTTAGAATGGCTAAAACATGTTGGAAAACATTACAAAAGGGTAGACAATGCCCCAAAAAAAAAGCGAAATGTTTAATTTCATCAACAATGTAAACAGGAAGCTCCATTGAAAGAAATCCTATGCCTTGTGAAGATCAACCTTGACAGAGAAACAGGAGGAACCATGCCGGTTGTGATATTAGAGTTTCCCTTTGACCAATAATATGACACCACTTAGCATAAAAATAAATTAAGTAACGGGTCAACGATTCACACTAACCGATCTCCTCCATTCAAGTCGCACCCGCGGCGACGCAACCGTGTGGAAATGCATCACCGCGTGTTCATCCTTAAGATTTTTATGCCGCGTCATTTAAAAAAAATAAAAAAAATATTTTCATAACCAGATAAACACGTGTTTTCGTTTTTCATCATGTTTCTTGTAGTGGGACCCACCTTGGTTGGGGGCCTGGGACTCAGACAAAAAATGCAAGCTTTAAATCTGCCACGTGTATATTCCACTCCATCCGTTCTTCGTGCTCTTGATTTCTACTGGATAAAAAACCAGACAAAAATAAAAGAAAACCACTTGGTGCGCTACGCTAACCGTTATTTAGAAATACAAATTTCAGACTGAAACCGTCAAAACTGAAACACAAACCAAACACTCCCCTAAATGAAAACTACTTATCTAAAGCGCAAGAACACGAGAAAAGAAACCCACATGAACCTTCTCTCTGTAAACTGAAACCCCACGATTCCCACTCAATTCTGTATAAAGTATCCCAACTCTTCATCGATTTCTTCCATCAATTCCATTCTTCTTACTCTACTCTAATTCGATTTCAGAACCAGACTGAAAATGTTTCGTCTCAGTAACAATCTGATTGGGATCTTGAACTTCATAACCTTCCTTCTCTCGATTCCGATCTTGGCAGCAGGGATATGGCTAAGCAGCAAGGGGGATACGATCTGTGAGAAGTTTTTGCAGAAGCCCGTTATCGCTCTTGGCGTGTTTCTTATGGTTATTTCTCTTGCAGGACTCGTCGGTGCATGTTGCCGTGTTTCATGGCTTCTCTGGGTTTACCTTCTTGTGATGTTTGTTCTTATTCTTGCTCTCTTCGGTATAACCATCTTCGCTTTCGTTGTTACTAACAAGGGTGCTGGAGAGGCTGTTTCTGGTAAAGGGTTTAAGGAGTATAGATTGGGAGACTATTCGAATTGGTTGCAGAAGAGGGTTAACGACTCCACCAACTGGAACAACATCAAGAGTTGTTTGATGGATAGCAAGGTTTGCCAGACTCTCGCTAACGAGACTGTGAATGACGACGTACAACAGTTCTATAGTACCAATTTGTCTCCAATTCAGGTATAAATCGTTGCCCCTAACACTATTTTGCTCATTCTGGGGTTCTGAAGGTTTTTGTTTCTGTAATTTCCTCTTTTTTTCTTAACCCTATGCCATATTTTCTCTTATTCAGTACATGAGAGAGTTCTTGGTTTCTTTTCTTTATCTTTCTGTTCTTATCTACTGTTCCTTGCTGTTTTTCCCGACTAATTCTTTTAAAAGAACAAGGAAATCTCTGAAATATGTTTTCGGTTTTCGGCATATTTGTGAATTTTATTAGTCTGATTTCTAAAACTGGATCTGCTTAGATCAAACCCCCCTTCTTTTTTCCCCCTTATTTTTGGGTAGAAGTTCATTTATTTGGTTTGTGGGCTTCTGCAAAATCTTCTTCTATGTTCCACTGAAACAAAATGTAAACTGGGAATTGGGTTTTCAGTGTCTTTCTTCTTGTGAATTTTTTTTTAGGTTCTCAGGTCATAAATTTTGAGAAGAACCCCACAAGGGTTTCTTCTTTCGAGTGCAAATTCCAATTGAAGTTCTAATCTTTTTTCCTCTGTTTCATCCTTTTCCATGTGATCTGCAGTCTGGTTGCTGTAAGCCTCCATCTTCCTGTAACTACACCTACGTGACTGCAATTGAATGGACCAGCACAACCACAAGCTCCACTGACCCTGACTGCACAACTTGGAACAACAGTGATCTCTGCTACAACTGCCAATCTTGCAAGGCTGGAGTGTTACAAAACGTCAAGAGTAATTGGAAGATTGTGGCCATTATCAACGTTATCTTCCTTGTTTTCCTCGTTGTAGTCTATTCCATTGGCTGCTGTGCTTTCAGGAACAACAGGAGGGATAATTATTCAGGATGGAAGGGTCGCCCATAGAATCTCCATCTTATTTGAATAATCTACTGTAGAGATTGAGAACTTAATTTGCTGATTTGTTTGTTTGACTCTGTTTTTCCATTTGATTTCCAGTAGATAGTTATGAACATGCCTGTGTTTCTTGTACAGTTCTGTTTGTGGGTATTTCGTAATGTAATCTATTCCCCTCATTTGTGCATCTGTTCTTACTTTCTTAGCCTCTGGTTATTGAAATGGTAAGCAACTTTAAGAATGATACTTTAGAGATTCTGGCTTACCTAATCAATCCACCCTGCCAAATCTTTCTATATGTTGGTCAACTAATGAACTCAAACGCAATCTTTACCTTTAAAAGAAAACCCAGATGTAATCTATGTCCAAAGTCCAGATGCTTTTGTTTTCTAATCTCCTAAGCATCTTTTAACATATAATAATAAAAACAGTTCTTTCTTTTTTTTTTGGTGAACAAAAATAGTTCTTTCCACTGGAGTGTAAAGTTAGGTTGCACCAGCATGGTGGTAGGACCTTGTTGCCTGGATTGGATTCTTTTTCGAGTCCCTGCATGTCCCTGTTAATTCCCTTTTTAACATGGTATGTTTGTAGTCTCTGGGATCTTCTATGGATCTTACTATTCTCATATGTTTTTTTTTCATTATGTACATTTAGAAAGGAGTTTCATCTTTGGTCTATCTTGTTGGTACCTAATCAATTTTAAGTGGTTCAACAATAATTAGAAAATATGAAAATTTATTCTACTACATATAGTAATATAGTAAATGACACCTTACAAAATTATCTTCTCCCTCTTTAAGATTAACTGTTAATTTTTTCAATTAAACCCAAATACTCTTAACCTTTAACTTCAAAGGTGGAAAAAGTTAATAAGATTTTAGGCATGCCTAACCTCATACAGGTGGGTGACAAAATACACCTTGCACTGATCTTCTTGCTGAGTTAGGATCAGCTCCCCCGACGGGCGGGTTCCCGACCACACAAAACAGTGGGGACTACGGTGAAAAACACTTTTTTGGAAAAAACAAAAACAAAAATTTAAAATTTCATCCGTGGGCCCCACTGTTTTGTGTGGTCGGGGAGCACTCTGTGCTACCCGACGGGGTGAGGATCCGGATGCCTTCTTGCTCTCATCATCATCCCATTTACAACTCACCTTGCTCCACGTGCTACCGTGACCTGCATTTGACCCCTATTTCATGGGCATGGGCTTGGACCATGGAATATGGTATGATGAAAATTCAAAAAAATAAAGCTCCAGAGAGCACGCTATGTTAAGAATATGAATCATTTAACGATGGGGTCAACCGAAAATTCAATCTTTGATTCATTTTGATCAGTATAAGAGGTGGATCCCGTCATTATTGTGTGGTATAAAAGTATGAGAAGAACACAAAAGATAGAACATCTATACTCTACTTTTAATTATATCAAAACAATTTATTGGTTGTAATATACACAATGGAGTTTTTTTCAGGCCTGCTTCTGTTCTGATATACTCACCTACAAGGCTACAACATTTATTTATTTATTCATAAAATTGTGTTTGGTAAACCTGATCCCAAGGACTTTTTCAAAGGCTGGAACAGACGTAGAAGATGGGAGAGTCGTAAATGTTTGCTCCTCTCTTCTTTGTTAAGTCTTTGATATAAATTTTCAGGAAAAGATGTTTCAGTTTAATCACGCTTACTGGTATCCCAAATCTATTTCTTTGTTTGGAAAAAAAAATTTGTTTTTAATCTAAATAAACTCAAGTCTATTTGATTGGCACATAAAAGCAGATCATTATTCTCATATCAACTATTCCATTATTTTTTTCCACTAACATAGCAGTTTGTCAGAACAAGGAAGAGAAACGTTAGCACAACAAATTTCGATTTTCATAATCATCAATAGCAACTAAGGAAATGGAACTTTAATGTCCCCAAATGATATCAAATTGTAAGAGTCATACATGCTACAGCGATTGAATATGCTACCCAGAAACCCAGAATTTTTTTAAAATCTTCTTCTAATACAAAGCTCCTTTGCTAACCCAGAAATCCTTTATCTTCTTTCAATACAAAGAATCCAATTACTCCTCTGCTGAGACAAATTTCTTATCTTTTTCCAAAACAACGAATCCAGTTACTGCTTTGCTGAGTTGGTATAGATAAGACCTGCAAGCTAATCTGCAACAACCATTCTTCAATTCTGAACTCCTCGGGAGTGTTTAATGCTGGAGAATTCAGATGGACAAGAGAGTTAAAGAACCAGCTTTTTGAAAGGTCATCGGGGAACTATTAAAACTGGGGAACTGTACCAAAGTTAAGGCCTTCATTGAAAAATTAACAAAACTGATACTTTCCCATATAAAGTATCCATTGAAAGTAGTTTGCTTTAATGACATTAAACGGCACTAAAACTGATAACTAGATAATCATCATCTTCACTGTTGAGTTCTTCCACTGGCACCCGCAACTTCAAGTTCTGTTCCCCATCAAGTCAAGAGTTTTAGTTCCTTACAAGTTACAGCAACAGCAACTGCAATCTATTTTCTATACGTTATTCCCCATGTCACAAAAAGTGTATTTCTTCACCTACCTCTATTTACTAATTATTGAATCTAATTTTGATGTTATAAATGTGTTCACTAATTTATGTTCAAAGAAAGAACAAGAGAGAGCTAATATGTCATTTCGCCCTTGGTTATTTGCTGTTCTGTACCTTCACGGTTCATCTTGATCGATTTTGTGTGGTTTCAAGGTCTTGGGTATGAGATTTAGGCTCGATCAGGTTTCGGCAGATATCTTGTAATGTTTTTCCTTTGATTCATAGTGGATTGAGCTCCCTAAGCTCTAGAGATGTGGGTTTTTGGAACCAAACTCTGCTATCGAATTTCTTTATGTATTTTTCAGGTTAATCACTCAGTCACAACAATTAAAAGATAAAAGCATTGAGATTGTGCACTGATCTTTGGATTCCATTCAGAATTAGAATTCAAACTCGAATTCAATTAATTCGAATGATGGAGAATCACCTGCACTAGGACTCTATCTATGTAAGCTATTATTAAGACTTCTACAACAACCAAGAGTCATATACAAACAACAATTACAGTCTTGCCAATCTACTTTTCAAAGTTGAATTCATGATTTCATGTGGATAAGTGCAAATTTGGTGCTACTGTTGGAAAAGATTCAAATCCTATCTTATCTCTAACAAAAAGAGAGGCAAGATCAAGCTTGATGGGGATGACAATAGCTTATTTTTCTTGATATATGATTGCCCCTTTTTCATATCTCTCTAATTAGGAGTGCAAGATTGGCCTAGTGGCCTTGATTTGACAAGACTTGTTTTGAATCTAAATAAGGCTTGGGGCTCAAGATTTTGTCCTTGAAGGCAAGTTAGGGTTAGAATGTTTGGTGCTAAGTCAGGGGTTGGGGACTTGGGATTAATACTTGTCCAACCCAACCAGTCCTTGCTTTTTGGCCTTGAGGTTTGGGCTTGATTTTGGCTTTGATCTCGACCCTAATTGTCATTGATATTAGACAAATAATTATTTTAGCTTGGATGTTTGATTGTTTCTTTGTTTCATTTATTTATTTCTATTATAACAAATGATTCAGGTATAAAATACAAGAGGCAATAAAGTGGCAGCAGATTCAGTCGAAAAGATGTGAGTTGGGAATTGGATGATTGAATGGTTGCATTCTAATCCCATTATATATATGTTTGGTGCGAAATCTGAAATGCTTTGACTTGCAGGAGTGTGTGATGTTTCTAGTATTTAGTTTGGGGCAAGGTTCTTACTCTTTTGTTGGTAAGTGAATGACTCAAAGTGTGCTCATAAGATCACATTACTTAGATCTGATTTATGAACCAGCAACACTTCTTCTCCTCAGAACGTTTTTTTGAACTTGCCTTCACAAGGTTGGGTAAAGTTGAATATTGATGGCAACTCGTTGGGTAACCCAGGAAGGGAAAGGGCTAGATGCATCAAGTCAAAATTTGAAGTAGAATTTAAAACACCATTACATGGTCTAGAGTGGGCTTGTATTCTGAAATTTCCTAAGCTCTGGATAAAATGCGATTCTATTGTAGATGTGTGTTGTGTTTCTAATACAGTAACAACGCATCCCTTGGTGTGTTCTTCAAAAATAGAGAGGGCTTGAGGCATTCTTGGCTTCACCTTAGTGGAAAATTTCTCATTGCTATAGAGAGACAAACACTGCAGTTGACATTCTCGCTGGAGCAGCAGCTAGACTTGAAATTTTCTAAGTTAATTTACCTTGGTCAACCATGATTAGGAGTGACTTAGAGTGAGATGCCTATTGGTGCCCTCGTTGTCATTTCTAATTATGTAGGCATGCTGTTCTAAATTTTGAAGTTCCTGTGAGATTGGGGGCAACTATAGTTGCGGGATTGAGTGGTTGAGGATCCTCTCAAGCTATGTATGATTGTAATGTAGTAATTTTTTTCTTTTTGCTTTTATTACAATAAAAAAAGATTGATGCAGATATAGGAATCGGTGAATTTTTTTCTTTTTGCTTTTTGATGGATGTAATTTTTTTCTTTTTTCTTTTTGCTTTTAGCCCAAAAAAATAAAAAGAAGAGAGGAAAGAAAGATTGATGCAAATGTAGGAATAGGTGAATTATGAAATTATTTTTTATATTTTTATTATACATTTTCTTTTTCAAAATAATAATAGTTTGGAAGCTTTATTCTTGGGATATTTTCAACACCATCCCCTGAGTTACCCCTAATATTGCTGTCACCCCTTGAGTTCTCCAATTTATCAATTGACCCCTATTACCAACACCGTGGTCTCAATTAGTTTCTTACTATTATTCCAATCTTATCCCCACATTCTAAGGGAAGAAGATGGCAAAGGAGAGGAAAACAAAAAGATATTCATGCAAGAATTGAAATTAAGAAGACCAACAACAATGGAAGAAGATGAGTGGTTGCAGATGGTAGAGGAAGACAAAGAAGAGTCAACCGTAGGGTTTCTTGTTCAAGGGGAAAGAACTTAATGATGACATCCACCACCTGATCCTTACTGATTTGCCAAAAAATTTATAGAAGAGGGGAGGAAAACCACTGGGGCCTGGGCTTTTAAAAGGCCCCATGTCATTCAAAGCTCTGAATATTTCTTCTTCAGTAGGAACAGCCTCAAGCCTAATATTCTACTCCATCGAAATAATAGGTTGAATGTTCTCCAGAGCTGCCTCAATTGCTTCATTGTCCACTCCATCAGATTCCACAACCCCTCTAAAGTGATGTAACAATTCTGAATACACCTGTTCAATGCAAGTAGTCCATTGGTCATTATCCTGTTCAAGTTTCAAAATTTTGTTTCTTTGGCGCCTCTACATAGTTGTGACATGAAAGAAGGCCGACTTTTGATCTCATAATCCAATCCACATGAGATTTTTGCCTCCAAAGAATTTCCTTCCTTGTAAGCTCTTCCCCCAATTGTGCGTGCAACATTCTTTTGGCTAGTTGAGACTCATAACTAGATGGTCTGGCTTGGACAATCCCTATCTCCTCTTTCAAATTTCTGATTTTTGATTGAATGTGCCCAAAAACTTCTCAGTTCCATTTTTTAATTTATGCTTCCACCCATTAAGGTTCTTGACAACTGGGAAGATGAACTATCATTAGACTATTGGCTCCAAACTAGCTACTATATCCTTACATTGGGCTTGCCGGATCCAAACAACTTTAAACCTAAATGGTCTAAGATCAATAGCATTGCCACCGTCAAGTATAAAAAAGGATTGGATTATGGTCTAAAGCCCAAGCTAGTTTAACAAATACAACTACATTTTCATAAACCACTCCACTTGGGATTCGCAAGGGATATATCCAACCTCACACGAACGAGAGCTTCTCTTGCCCTTCGATTACGCCAAGTGAAAGTAGGGCCATTGTCACCCAAGTCCATAAGGTTACAATCAATAATCATTCTTTTGAAACCCACACAATCCCTTCTTCCTTCCTTATTGCTTCCTTCTTTTTCATACAAGTCAACAAAGGAATTAAAGTCACCCACACTCAACCATTCTTCATGTTTGTTTCTCCCCAAGTGAGTCAGGGTATCCCAAACCTGTTGGTGTGAATCTCTCTGTGGAGCCCTATACACACAAGTTAGCTAGAACATCTTCCCGCGATTCAAAAACACTTGTGCATCAATAATATATTCTCATCAAAATACAACACTTGCACCCTTACATAATCTTTCCACATTAAAACTAATCCCCTACCAAACCTCTAGGATCCACTGTAACATGCGCATCAAACTTTAGCCTTCTTCTAACATTCAAAATAGTATTTCTATCACTTTTAGACTCCATCAGAAAAACCAAATCTGGGGAGTTGGAATTTATCAGATTCCTTAGTGCATGAATTGTACATGGGTTCCCCAAACTACGAGAATTTCAACTCAAGAGTTTCATGATTCCCCGTAGGATTGTATCACCCTAGTCACCAGAGGTCTAGTCAATAAAAAAGGTTTCTTCTGGGTAGTCTTCTCTGACTGCTCCTCAATTGCATTAACCAAGCTTTCTTTAGAAGCCATTTAGGGGTGTAAAAGGACCGGATTCGGATCGGATAGTGGTATATCCATATCCGCATCCTATTATATTCGGACGGATTCAGATAATATCCTATCGGTTTTTGGACGGATTCTGTTGGATTCGGATGATAATCGGATAGTTATTTTCTTAAGTAGATTCTTCTAAATGGGCATAAATATAGATTGAATACAAGTTTGACTACCTATTTACATTTGTACTTTTTTATTTGTGAGGGCTAGGTTTGAAATTTAAGAATTTAGCAACTTTGGTAGCTATTTTAGTAGAAAATCTAGAAAAATAGTTACATATCATAAGTAAAATTTATAAAAATAAGAATAATAAATCTAAATAAGTAACTTAATCGGATAATTTTATCGGGATAATAATCGGTAAGAAAGGGGTATACCATATCCGCATCCTATTAATAATCGGACGGATTCGGATACCCCTAAATGGATGCAGATACGAATTCGGAAGCGGATTTCGGTTATCCATTTACACCCCTAAAGCCATTTTACCTTTTGTGTGTCGTTTGGAGGGCTTCAAATTTTTTGAAACCATAAGAACACTTTGTTTGAGGTTCCCTATCTTCTTTCCACCCTTATTTGTAGATCTCTTCGCTGCCTGATCACTTCCCCCGGGAGGTATACTCTGCCTTGTTGATGGGAGGAGGGTAAGCGTGGCTTCTGTTTGGGATTTGGAAGGAAAGGGCATGGTATGATTTTGTGAAGATAAATTGAACTAATTGGATTGGGATCCAATTATTGTTGTGTTTTGGGACATAAAGACATAGGATTATTGTTTTGGGCTTTACTGATCATCATGGGCCCTTGAAACAGTAGGCTGGGTTAAGAGGGCTCGGTTTAGATATGTGGAGGACAATGGTTTGTTTGGTTTGGTTCATTGGGTATGGGGTTGGTATGAGGCATGATTTGTAGCAGTGACATTGTACCAAGGTTGACATCTGTGTGATTTAAAGAGATGTTAGGGTTACTTGGTCACAGGTTATTAACTCATGAAAGCGAAGAACTCGCCATATGTTGCAAGCAATGTCGAAGGGTTTTAGAGTGTTGGGAACTTTGCCTTAGGAAATTTTGAAGTGGAGCAAGCACATTCATGGTCGGATCATTAGGTATGATGGAAGCAAAAGGGATGTGCCGAGTAGAGGAGTGTTTGCTTCAGAATCACCACTAAGGAAGCTTCTCCCGCCAAAGAGATTTGACTTGTTACCTCAACATTTATTTCTAATCTCTGAAAAGTCTGCAAAAACCTATCATAGTTTTTGTGTTATTTAGTCCGTTGTTCTTCCCATCGTCTTCTTTTTCAATATGGTACTCCGCCTTGGGATCATCACTGTTGGCCGGAGCTTGGGTAGACTCCTCACTATTCTTCTCCATAAAATCTGAAGCCAAGAGAACCTTAGCTTTATGGACCATGCGATTATTAGGGGTGAAACCTTTCTGATTAGGACCCCATTTACTTTGTGGTGCTAAAGGGCATTTCTCTACTACTTTGCATCTTGTGGGTGAGTTGGCGCTCTTTAATGTCTTTAAAGTATTTTGTGCATCTCTCCTCATCGTGACCTAATAGAGCACAATAAAAGCAAATGTAAGGCAACCTTTCAAATATGACGTTAACTTGATTAGGAGGTCTTGATAACCTTCTTACAGTCAGCGAGAATCTCAAGGGTTTTCGAATGCTAACCTTCACTCTTACTTTGAGGTAGTTCACTCGTCCTCCAAACATTTTGCCTTCAATGGTCATAAAGCTCAATGGTTTGCCTCTCTTCCTAGCCATCGCCATGAATTTAGTCTTCTCATTAATATTGCTAGGATTGTTATGTAACTGTACCCAAACTTTACTATGTGTAAAGGACCACTTCTGCTCTTCATTCCACTTCTCTAATATCATTAGATTCCCTGACACTGACCATGGAACCTCCATCAAAACATTCCTTGTATCTATCTCGTGCTAGAAGCAGAACATGTATTGATTTTTCTTTATAATCGTTACCTCCACAGGAAAGCAGGGTCTCCACGCTTTAATCAATCCTTCTTCCACCGCCTTGTTTACGTATTGTTCACCTTTCAGTATTAGACCAAGGTGGTTTCCTTCTACACTTGGTTTTGTGACCCCCTCTTACCTTAAAGCACAATCTCTTCATCAGAAGTATCCTTTTCTTCAACACAAACGGTTTATGTGTGTTCATATGTGGCTAAGGGAACAAGGGAAGAGCTTGGGTATCTCTTTGGTGGAGGGAGCCTTAGAGGTCTATTGGCATGGAGGGGTGAACATAAGGTCTCATGGTATTACTGGCAATAATGCTGGACTGTCACACATTCAGCAGAGCTATAGGCTTTATAGTTGGTAGAGTTAGGGCCGAGGTCAAGGGGTAGGATAAGGGCATGATGAGTCCGGGTTGGGGCCAACCCATCTTGACTCACACCAACTAGAGACAATCAGGGTAGGGTTGGGCTTAGTTTGGCTTATCAAGATTCAAGCTTAAGGACAACTTTTAGGTGCTGATGTAGCATTAGGCCAGAATTGGTCTTAGTTATAAATTAGGAGCATTCATGGGTGCGATTAGGCTTTTGTGAAGCCCGAGCCAGCCCATTCCTATTGCAACCAATCTCTAAGGGCTTGTTTGGTTACATGAATCTAGGGATTTCAAATAAAATGAGATTTCAAATCTATAGATTTCAAATATATGGATTCATGGTTCAAAAAATTAACTGTCTGGTTAGCCTCAAATCTATCGAAGTTCGTTGAGTTCCGTCGAGTTACTCCTCATGAATCCGCTAATTTCATTCATTTTATACTTAGGGTGGAATCTATGGATTTCACTCAAGACCCAAGAATGACTTAATTCACATTTTTAGGCAAAAAAGTGAAATCCCTAGATTTCATGAATCCAAAGGATGTTTTTCAACCAAACAAGTATAAATCTCTGATTCATGAATCCACAGATTTGAAATCCCTGAATTTAGATAACCAATCAGGCCCTAAGGTATTTTCTTTCTCAAAAAACTTCAAGCTTCATTTTAATGTTTTTTTTATATAAAAATAAATCCATCCAAACCGATGGGGCCACTTAATTTGTCACCTGGACAATATTTCTTTGAACGAACAGGTTCTCATCATCATCATCTATTTTGTTCTCATGCTTACCCAAATTGCATTTTACATAAGCTTGAAAACCCATTTAGCAATTTAGTAACCAATGATCTTTGGTCAGAGCATGCGACAAACACCATGAAGCATATGAGAAATAAGTGATGGTACTCATGAAAAGTTATTTTTACCAAACTTTCTAAATATTTTTATTCTCATGAAATCATCATATGTTAATTTTATTTAGAACACATAAACCTTCCTTTTTCTGTCACACAATGACAATAATGCAGCTTTCAGGTCCTCGATTAGAAATAATTCTAATCATACAGCTTTGGATCAGATAACCTTGGCAATGGAACAGCCATGAGAGGTTTTGTTAACCTCAGTTCTAAACCAAACTTCTCAGACATATCAAGCTCTACCCCTTCAGGCAATTTCCATTCAAATGAATGCAACAGTGATCCCAGTATATGTGGTAACATCTTCTCTGCTAAAGGAACACCAACACAAACCCTTCTTCCTGATCCTAAAGGAATAAACCGAAAATCATTTCCGCTGTATTCAAACTCATCACCAGTTTCCAAGAACCTCTCAGGTTGAAACTCCAAAGGGTTCTTCCAATACATAGGATCCCTGTGTATTGCCCATGCATTTACAAAGATCATTGTACCCTTTGGAACCATATAACCATTCACAATGCAAGATTGGCTTGGACATCTAGGGATCAAAAGAGGGATTGATGTGTGCAAACGTAGGGTCTCTTTAACCACTGCTCTTAAATAAGGCAGATCAGACAAATGGGACTCTTCTATGACTCTATCCATCCCAACTATTTCCTTCAATTCTTCCTGGGTTTTCTTCATTACTTCTGGATTCTTGATCAATTCTGCCATTGCCCACTCCATTGTAGTTGATATTGTCTTAGTGCCAGCCAATATCATATCCTGTCAAGTGACAAGTCATCAGACAATTATTTTCTAAATTATTAAAGCATATGATAATTTGACCCCCTAAGTTATTCAACTTGTCAGTCAAATGCCTTATAGGGGGAAACTATATCAACAACAATACCCCTGCCATAGTGAATCAGAATCATAATTAAATGCTGACGTACGTAAATTAAACATTTTCAAAGGACAAGAATACACTTGAACCAAAAAACCCTATGCTCAACTCGTTTTTGTCTTCTTCTACCGTTAGCAACCACTCCTCTTCTTTCATTCTTGCATCTTCTACATGATTTATATTCTCCCACAAATATCATTTTTTAAAAACTTTCTTCTGCTCATTTTTCGCTTAAGATGTGGAGGTAATGCTAAAAGTAGATAAATAAAAGTAATTGAAACTAACGGTATTAGTAATAGAGGGTTTGGCTGATATGTTGGGTAACTCAGGGGATGGCTTTATTTTTAGGGGTAACTCAAGAGGCAGCACTGAAAACGTCCTTAAAAATAAGGATTTGGATCCTCTCTGTCTAAGCCCCTTGTCCGTCCTGTCAGTTCTACCATCGAAAGGGCAGGCTATCGGATGGAGAGGAATCACACCTTTTGAAAACGGACTCATATTTCATTTCAGCCATTTCTAAATAGACTCATACCGTTTCAAAAGCAAAGAAAAAAGAAAGAAGCAAAATATATGGTAAGATGTAAGGTATAGAAGATACCAAAAGCATAGCCTTGAGGTGAGTCCTATTGAAAGGCTTCTTTGGGTCTGTTGGGTCCTTGAGCTTGAGCAAAACCTGCAAAAAATCCTTGGTTTCTTCATATAGCCCTTCTCCTTCTTCCATCTTCTCCATGTCCAGCCTAAGATCGATGATAGAATCAAATATCCTATCAAACCATGACAACACTACCTTCATCCTTCGCTCTATCTGCTGTAAATCAAACCGAGCAACAGCAGGAAAGAACTCCCCAAAGTTTGTTTCAGCAAAAAGCTCAGAAACTTTAGCCATAACTTGTCTAGATTCAGCCACAACACGCTTCCTGTTCTCTCCTTCGATTGTATCACCCCATAACATGCTCGTTACAACACTGAAAGTGGTCTGAAGCATCAACTCACCAATATCTACAGAAGTTCCAATGCTGCTTGTATAGGTTTCATGAACCATCTCACGAACTTCTCTTCTGCGAAGTTCATATAAATTGTCAAGCTTTGTGTTGTTCAGCATATCTCTAACACATACTTTGCGTAGCATGCGCCAATGGTCACCATGAGGAGCAAAAGCTATGTCAACACCACCGTAAGTAGCTGCAACTCCCACAATAGAACGATCATGGTTGGCGAAGATGGTGTCAAGATCTTTGAAAATCTCTTTAGCTACTGATGGTGAGCTTATAACAACACAAAGTCGTCTTCCAAGTCGAACTTTCAAGATTGGACCATAGATTTGAGCCAAATCTGCAAAGCAAGAGTGCAGATTGGAATCAAGAAATGGGAGGTTTCCGATGATCGGAAGTCCTCTTGGCCCCGGAGGCAATGGAACCTGTTTCTCTTTGAGTTTCTTGGTTATCCATATGTACCCTACTGTTAGGAGTACTGCAAGAGTTAAACCAGCTCCAAAGAAATTGTATCCAAAGATCTTTTCTTTAAGATCAAAGGAAAGATTTGATGCCATGATTTGATGCCCAATCATAGAATGCAGGCTTGCAGGATTGCAGGATCTTTGATGTTCTTTATATAAAATCAAGCAAGTATGCAAGAGATATGTTTTCGCGTGGATGATCAATCAAGTTAAAATGGTGATGGTGATGAAGACGTCAAATCTGTAACCGACATCGTACAATCTATTATCTTCTATTCATATAAAATATTTTTGCGTGCATGAAGACACTAAGGATCGAGATGTAATCCTTGCATCAGCGCAATAGTTAATAAAATATTTTCGTCCATTATAATTCATTTTCTTATAATTCTCTGTAATTAATCTTTGAGATTGGGGCCAGGTAAGGTTGCTTTAGAAAAACCCTAATTTTAGCATGTAAGATGGTAATTGAAAATTTATCGTTTCCATTTATTTGAAATTTTTTCACTAGTCAGGGAATCAAACTTCTTGTGGATCATGTGATCAAATATTTTTTATTTTTTCTTACCAACAAGTTTAAACATGACAAAATAAAATTAATATTTTCAGTTCTTAATTCATGATCGGTAATGGTGATTAACTTATTCGATTTATCAGATTGAAACAAGAAAAGAAACACGACCTATAATCCTAACCTAACTATTCGGTCATGTGTGATATACCACGAAAAATGAAAGCAAGAAGAAGAAGACTCGGGCATTTGATTACGGAGTTCGGTTCTTTTGAAACTACGTCTCCGGACTCAAGAATGGAGTCCGATCTACTATGGAAGAAAGATAGACTTACAAGATCAAAGGTTGATATGTACAAGATAACCACAATAGGGCAACCATATGGCACCAAATCACCGTCAAGTCTTCCACTCTTCACGCCGATCACAAACCATGTCTCATCGCTTGAAACCACCTTCAAACATGAAGATCGAAGGAGAAGAAAGGAGAATCGCCATCGTCGTCTTCTTTGAGCTTTCTCTCTGATTTCCCCAAATTCGCAGAACAGTGTTTTGCATACGACTGAATCAAACCGGCTCAGAAACACATATACAATGAAGTGAACCAAAGTGAACCAAAACCGGTTCAATAGAAACCAAAATCCTAGGAAATACCCAGATTACCCTTACAAAAATTAATAAATTTAAGTGTTAAATTTTTAATTTCATCATTCAAAGAGATTGTAATAAGGAGCATTTTTTAATACTCTATATGTCACTTTATATAGAAAAACAGCATTAATGTCATAATAGTGACAATTTATTTTGGTTATTTAATTTGTTCAAATCTTTTTGGGATTAGGGATAAAATCCTGCCATATCGTTAAATAAATATAAAATTATCATTTGAGGGTGTTGTCGAAGTACATAACGAATCTGAACCCTTTAAAAAACAAACATTTATGTACATTATATGTATGAATATGAGGTCACCTTATTGAATAAAACAGCTCGGGTAGGTTGATACTGATAATGATTTCTTGAATCATATAAACAGTGTTGCTTTTCTTACTGGCATAACAATGCCATTTGGAATTAAATTTTGTGAAGATATTGTTAGCATTAGTATTAACTTATAGCTGTTTTTGTCATTTTGATTAATTAATTTGTTCAAACAACACGTATGTTTTGTTTAAATATGTTCATAGAATATAGAAATCCAAAAGACAAAAATATGAGAGAAAATCTCAACCCCCAGAGGCATCGAGCAAACCTCCACCATATACTAACTCATGGGTTTCACACTTAGAGATGTTTCTAGAGATGTTCCACCTCTCATGTACGGTAGAGATCTATTCCTTTCTTTCTACGTGAAAATAATAGATGTAAATCAAATATTGATATTGATTCTGCATGGATAAAAATTTGATATGGACCATCAAGTTGATGCTGTAACAAAATTTAGAAAATAGATTATTGCATAATTTTATTTGATTAACTAGTATCATTTAGTTAATATACATAATAATGCATGTTAAAATATTGTGTATACCAAAATTTGCACGGAGTGTGGTTGGTTTCAGTATTGAAAATTTATTTATTATTGATAATAAAACGTTCATTCAAATTTTAAAGGAACATTACAGAAAGCACTCACAATTTAACTTCAAGACAAACCCACTAAGAGGGCTCCAATTCTTTGGCCGTGGATCAGAAAATTGTAGCTAATTAACGTTGCTCCCTCCCTGAGCTGCAACAAATTCACCGAAAGCCCTTTGAGCAGCACGAATGACCTCCTCAGGCATCGCTTGCTTCTCCTTAAAGATTCTAGCATTACGGGCCAACCACAATTGCCAACAAACGTATTGGATAAATCCCATCGTTTCCTTCTTGTCCTTCTTGGATAAATCCAGCGATTCTAGGACCAATCCTATCAACTATGGTAATGAAGTCCAGAGATCCCTTCCTAGATTTCACGATTGAAAGACTGTTTCCAATGTGGTTTGTGGATTCAATCTCAGAGATGTAGGCTTTACATGCTAGCTAGATCAATGGCAATGCAAAAAACTTTCCTATGCGATTAAGGATTCAACCCCAGCTTGATTTTCTTAATTGCTGAGGTAATAATCCAACTTGACTACGCCATTATTCAAACTAAACACTCTCATCCTTGTGACATCAGTTGCCCCCAATACACTTATATTCACAAGTTCCTCCATCTAGTGCTTTAAAAGAATAATAGCAAGATAGAAACCATAACCTGGAACCAATTTGACTTCCCCAACGATTCATAGAGCAACAACATAGATCACCCAAACCAAAACCTAGGTTGCTAAAGAGCATGCGACCACAGCTCATGTTGAACATGCTCAAGCCACTCATCAAGAGTACAAGAAGTATGGTCCTTCATAGGATATTATGCTAAGAAGCCTGCTAACAAGTTTACCTCACGATAACAATGTCTTATCCTTCAAACTATGCTTTCCAAATAATGCAACAAGACATGCTACTAGTGAATCACAAACCAAGGGACTTTCTGTGAAGAAACTACCAACACCACAAACATTGAATCTAACTCCACCTGTAACTTTAAAATACCAAGGTCACGTGCCATCAGCGCACCATAAACAAAACCCAGGTGTTGGGGAATGCTGCATTAGGCCGTAATTAATTTTGATGATAACAAACATAAGGAACTAATGTCTTGTTTAAGATGTGTGTAATTAGATCAAGTCAAATGAACCATATGTATCATGACAATGGAACAAAGGCAAGGAAGATCAAGTCACAATTGAATGGAACCAAGACATGGTTGAAGGCTAAATCAGCATTAGGAGCATGTGGACTAGAAGCTTGAACACCATATGCTAGGTATAGTCAACTTGGACGTAGGGTTGGTTACGAGGACCAAAAACCCTAGAAAAACCAAATAAGGCACTACTATCCTAAATGATTTGCCACTTATCAAAAAACGGCGAGCCTTTTTACAATAATTGGTTCACCTCTGAGCACATGTACCATCCCATAAGTGAAATGGATTTGATCCATTTGTCCAAAGGCACATCATTTATAAAGGGCAAGCCATTTGTACAAAAAGGCTTGTCATTTTAGAAAAATTTTACTCTTTTCTATCCATTCGGAATTAAATCAAAAGGGTTTTTAGGACATTATAAATACCAAAACCCCTTCTATTGAAGACCCTCAAAAGTGCTCATAACCTCCACTCTCTTAAGTGATCAATTATAAGTATTCCCACCCAATCCAAGAGTTCTAGCCTCTCACCCTTGTGTGTACGTTGAACTACCCTTCCAAGAAAATCAAGACTACGGTGATAGTGGGCTCTTTGGAATCATCAACTCTGAAGTCTAGCAAGGTCTCATTTGTGCATTCACTCACTTGCATCACACTCACTCACGGGACAAGGTGTCACACCCCTTGATAGATAATATCCTACCTTCATAGGTAATTGTAGTCTATGTTGGATTAGAATTGTAAACGTGCTCTTGCTTATGAACAAAGACTATAAGAGGGTGCACTTGCCCTAGTGAACAAAGATTTGCTCCCATGGTAAAGCAACGAAGGACTGATTTTGCTACTATTGGTTCATATTAGAGCACAATTATAGGGATGGAAGGGATAGTTGCTCTACTAGGCAGCAAGAGTCAAATTAATGAAGTCTGTCATTTCGAGTATGCTAATTCACAACTTTTTGGTATACTGGGGGCTTACTTCAGTGATCAATCAAGTGGAGAGATGGATGAGGAATTTTATTTTGTCAAGAAACATTGATCAACGGAAGTTGGTGACTATCAAATGGACACATTTATGTCAGCAAAAAGGAGGATTGGGGATTCAGCATCTAAGAGACGTGAATTTTGCTTGTCTTTGTCGGTTGGCTTGGAGATCAAGCATGAGCCTTCATTGATAAGTAATTTCTTGTGTGCCAGGTTTGTGAATATGGATGGATCTCTTAAGATGTGCAATTGTGGCCCTCCATTCTCCCTAACATCAAGAAAGTTTGGGAAATGATTGGTGGTCAGGAGCAGTAGGCAATAGGTAATGGTGAATTTGTCAATTTTTGGAAGGATAAAGGGATTGGCCCTTTCTTCATTGTTAATTATACACTACTGGGAGTAGAAATTTTCTAGAAATTTACCCTTAAAAGTTGTTGATTTTAGCAGAGATGGTGAGTGGTTACTTCCCCCTATTTTTTCAATCACAATGAAGTTCATCTTGGATGAAATGTAGTCGATTGATGCTTTTTCCAAAGATTACTACCACAAGAAGCTGGAAATGGATGGCAAGTTCACTTTGAAATTAGCTTGGGATTTTATTAGATAAAAATTATGGAAGAAAAATAAAATAAAGTCAGATAATGCCTGCATGAATTAAAATCTAATTTTCTTTCCATCAAAAGCCAATGGAGAATCCCTTCCTCAAATGATACTCTACGGGTTAAAGAAGAAAGTTTCTCCAACAATTAAACAATAAGCACTCTAATAGGGAGTCCAAAAATTACATTGACTATGTAGTAACCCCTATAATCCTATCCCGAAATCCAACTTGCAAGTCTGAGTACCCAAGCCTCTAGTTGGAAGAAGTTGTGGGCCATCCGTATTGAAGCCTATGTTTCGGCCACAAAGCCCATGGATCTAGATGAAGAAGGTGAAGGACCTACCTTGTTGGGAACAAGAAAAAGATCCAGTCGGAACCCAAATGGTTTGGGTAGGTGGATATCCGGTACAAGAGAGTCAAGGTTGGAAGATGTCAATGAACAAGATAAGAGCCTCCTACATGACGTTTAAGCTTGCAACAATGTTAGGGATCAGTCGGGAGTGCAAAGCACCTAAATACTGAAAATTACTAGGGGTTGTTGCTTGAGGCGGTTGATTGGCCAAGCAAACGTCTATTTTGCCCCCCAACCTTATTTTCACATTATTTTAATCTTGTAGATTGTTGGGGACAGCTGCAACATCAAAGAATATGTGTTGGAAAAGGAAGACCTCGTTTCGCGGAGAATCTCGTGGAGACTTTGTTGACTTTTGGATTTTAGAAGAAGGTAAGTTAATTACTCTCTCATTCTCTTAATTATCTTCACTTTAGAAAGTAGTTTTCTTACAAATCTATGCTGGAAGATGATTGGAATTGGGGAATAATTATTTTCCTTAATTTCAGATCCAATTATCGGGAGAATAGATCTCATGTCTATTTTAATGGCGGTTACTTTAGAGAGAGTTATTAAATTCCTAATCCATGTTGTGTTTTAGGTTCTTTTGTTTCTCATGATTGAAGAAGTTGATGTGGTGTTCTAAGAGCATGATTTAGGCTTAAGATCATCCCAAAAATTTGTCAAAGATGGATGATCAAAAGTCTGAATTTTGGACTTGGAAAATTGCCAAAAAACCTGGCGGTTGCTTGGACCAACTGCCCAAGTAAACAATTGGTTTCTAGAATCTGTTTCGGTGTTTTTCTGCCCAATTTAATTCCTAAACCTAAATGTAACTTTATGATCATAACTCTAGGGTTTACTAGGGTCTAATGGAGTGTTTGGTTGTGAATTTTAATCATTTATCAATATTTTTCCACTAAGTCAAGTAAAGGCATAATTACATATATTGTTGGATTATTTGATGTGCTAATTTGTTTACTATTTTATGCATGTCTATTTTTTCTTATTATGATGTAACTACTGTTTATGCATGATTATTTATTCATTGTGAAATATGAATGATAATTACTGAGATTTACTTTGTATGTGATATGAGATGTTGATTGGTGTGGTTTTGACTTGAGGAATACCTGGATTGATATCCTTATCCTTGAACATCAGGGACTGTGGTCTGGACCATTGTTCTTGATACTTCCTGCACTTTCCTTAGTCATTGTCCTTTATGACTAGGATGTCTAGATGCATGCTTAGGTTACCCATTACATGTTGCTACCCTTTCGACAAAGGTATTGAAGTCAAGTGACCTGTAATGGCAATGACGTGGTCCTATAGGCGTCCAACATAGGTAATTAGTTTGTGAAGAGACACAATGACCCACTATTGATCATGCAATGATGGGTTGCATATGTTGAGGGTTCGGCTCATGGGTGTCCAAAAGACAGCTTGGGTGTCGTGAGGAGACATGAGAGGTATCCGCCTTAGCATATATGGATAACTATAGGGTTAAGGAATGTTGTCCAACGAAGACAACCAATCCTTGAGGATTAGCATTCCTAGGTGGAGAAAAATATTGGACCAACATGGCACTAGGAATGAGAAAATGTATATGGACCACATGTGGTTTGTTGCCATATGACCTTGCATTGAGTTAGAATCCCCAACATTTGCTGGTACACAAACCAATGGTTGTGGTGAGAAAATGTGGAGCTATACCCCAACCATGGTGGATGAAGTAGATTGTACCCCTTCCTCGGGATCCCAACTAAGGTAGCCATTCCGTGAGGGATTAGAGTGACTAGATCTACCCAGAGGAGGGTTGGTGTATATCTTAATGCATGTTTGCCTAGGTAGAGACCTATATAGTTAAATTCTTGTTTGTGAAATTAAAAGTAACCGCAAGCGCACGGTATTGTGTAGCTAATAGGTCGATCTCAAGGAGATATGCCACTTTAAAATTAACTTCTTAATGATAATGCGAGAGTGGAATGATTCAATTTTTGTTAGCTAATTAACTAAACTAAACGATCATAATCCATACATCTAATGCAATCGAATTGAAACGAAAAATAAAGCAAACACAATCAATGCATAAATAAAAGACAGAAAAAAAATGCGAACAATAAAAACAAAAGGAAAAGGGAAGTGATCCGAGTGTCAGCTCTGGATCGAGGGAAGGGGAGTATAATAATAATGACTTTGACCGTGGACCCTTTGCTGTAGCTTATAGTCCACCGATCGGGGGAAAGGATATTAGAGAAAAAGAAATTCCAGAAAAGAAATAATTAAAGCAATAAAAGAAAAGGGAAACCTTAATCAAAGAGAGGCACGACTGTAGGCATCTCTAATCAAGGACCCAGGGGAAGGGAGAACAATAAATAAATGCTGAAAGTAAATTGCAGAAAGTAAATAACATAGTAATAAAAGGAAAGGGAAACCTTAACCAAAGAGAGGCACGATTGTAGGCATTTCTGATCAAGGACCCAGGGGAAGGGAGAACAATAAATAAATGCTGAAAGTAAATCCTAAATTAAGAATATGGAGGGGTAGATAGAGGTGTAAACGGACTGGATTCGGATCGGATAGTGGTATATCCATATCCACATCCTATTATATTTGGACGGATTCGGATAATATCCTATCGGTTTTCCGACGGATTCTATCGGATTCGGATGATAATCGGATAGTTATTTTCTTAAGTAGATTCTTCTAAATGGGCATGAATATAGATTGAATACAAGTTTTCGACTTCCTGTTTACATCATTACCTTTTTGTTTGTGAGTGCTAGGTTTGAAACTTAAGAATTTAGCAACTTTGGA